>NC_038244.2:21443661-21757033 GCF_000004515.6 Glycine max
AGGTCTTTGAAGACCTTGTCCATTAATCTCAAGTATGTGGCACCGACATTCTTTAGGCCGAAAGGCATGACATTGTGGCAAAAATTTGCATCTTCGATGATGAATGCGGTCTTACTTTCATTCGGTGGGTACATCTTGATTTGATTGTAACCGAGTATGCGTCTAGGAAATTTAGAATTTTGTATCCATAGGTGCCAACGACAAGCTGGTCGATGTTAGGGAGCGGGTATGCGTCCTTTGGGCAAGCTTTGTTGAGGTTGGTGTAGTCGACACACATCCTCCACTTTCCATTTGATTTATTGACCATCACAATATTTGACAGCCATGTTGAGTATGCGACCTCTTTGATGAAGCCAGCTCTAATCATTTTCTCGAATTCTTCCTTCATAGCTTATCACCTTTCTTTACTGAGCTTCTATCGTCTTTGTTCTACTGGTTTTGCTTCGAAGAAAATATAAAGTTTGTGGCATATGAAATCGAGATCTATGCGGGCATGTCAGCAACACTCCAAGCAAACAGGTTGGTGTTCTATTTTCAACACCTCTTTGATCTCTTTCTGAAGGTGTTTGTCAAGTTTCTCCCCTATCTTGGTGCATTGGTAAGGTTCTTTTCCTAGTTAGAATAATCGTAATTTCTCGATCGGCATAGGCCGATCGTCCTCTTCATCTTGTCGTGGGTTGAAGTCGACCCAACTCGGCATAATAGATTTGTCTTCATTTTTCTCTTGAGTCGGCTCCTCCAACATTGTTGATGTCTACTACTCTAGGTGTTGTGTTTGGTTTGACAAGTAGGCTTCTAGCATAACATTCGCGGGCTTCCATTTGATTTGATCTAATAGTGATGATGTCGCCTTTCAGATTGGGGAACTTCATCGCAAGATGTGGAGTTGAGACAATCGAACTAAGAGCATTCAATGACGTTCTTCCAGTCAGGACATTGTAGGAAGAGTCAGTGTCAATGAGGACATATTGAACAAGTAATGTTCTTGATAGTTTGCCTATTCCAAAGGTGGTTTCGAGCTTTACAACATCGTGGGTGTGGACTTGCACCCTACAAAACCAATCAAGGGTTATGGATGAGGTTTTATTAATTTTGGAGAAATGTCTAACCTTTGGAAAGTAAATAGGAAAAGTATATCGGTCATGCTGCCTCCGTCTATCAGAACTTTTCTGGCATCCAAATTGGTGATTCCGACTATAATCACCATTGGGTTATCTTGCTAAGGGTCATCTCTTGTGAAGTTGGTATCTGTCAACGTTATTGGAGGGATTGATCTCTTGGCACACATGGTTGTGATATGGTTTACGCTTTTGATGCGCACGGGTGACTTTTCCAGAATGATTTGGTGTTTCTCTTGCCAACAAAACCACTGACGATAGTGTTAATAACTCTACGTCTCCCTCCCTCTGTGGCCGCTGAGGTGCCAACCTAGTCTGATTTGGTGTCTATTTGTTCTTGCTTATCATCGAAAAGTTTTTGTCCTCAACTGACACGATAACCTCCTTGGCCCTTGCCTTAACCTCGATATCCGCCATTGTTGTTGCTAGGGGTGTATATGTAGTTGGCAAGGGTGCCTTCTTATATCAGTTCTTCTATTTTGTCCTTTAGGGCCACATATTTCCCTGTGGTATGGCTGAAGTTATGATGGTATAGACATGTCCTTGATCTATTTGTTGAGTTGATCGGCCTGGTTGGAGGTGTTAGAGACAAGATTTATGCATTGAATGCCTCATCTAGTAAGTGTGTCTGACTGATATTCAATTGTGTGTAGTGGTTGTACTTCAGTAGCTTGCCAGATTTTTTGAAGGATTTATCTTGAATGGGCTATATTTTGTTTTTGTTGTGGTCCTCTCTTTTTTGCTCCCTGGAATGCATTTGGTTACAAAAAGTGGATAATTCCTCCATTTGGATGTATCTGGCTGCTCTTACTGAAAGTTCGTCCAAATCCTTGGGCTATTGGCGAACAGCCCCGACTTCAGTGTTGTGATCATGGAATGCAGTGCGACACCATGGTCGAGGTCTCTAATTTTGACAGAAATAACTGTGTACCTCTCTATGAATGATCCCAACTATTCATCATTGGCTTAGCTCAGATTGACTAAAGCTATGGATGTTGTGTGGTGAGGACGGCTGGTTGCATATTATGCTCTGAAATATTGGGCTTAGGATGTGAATGAATCAATAGATCATATGAGTAAGCGCTTGTACCATATTAGCACTGACCCCTTAAGGGAGGTTGGAAAAACTTTGCACAATACGGTGTCGTCATTGGAATACAAGTTTACATGAGTGGTAAATGCATTCAGATGCTCATATGGATCTAACATACCATTATATCTTTTAATGTTCAATGGCTTCCAAGTTATTGGTAGAGGTGTGTCCATGGGTCCATCAATAAAAAGGTGTAAGCGAATGGCGTCATTGTGGATGCGCAATGACCTAAGTCGAGAATGGATTGGGGTTTCCTCCTGATTACTGTAGAATGAGAGTTGAGTATGACTTTCTTGGTTAGGTGTTTCAACATGGGTGGCTAGTTGAGAGGACGGAGAGTATGGTGGAGTCGATGGTGATAGGGGTGATGGAGGTGGGTGGTGAATGGCAAGTCTTGCTCTGATGGTTGCATTTTCCTCAATTAATTGTCGCATGTTCACCTCGTATTTTTTCCTTAAGGCCTCCAAATTGGTCTCAATTTTTTTTGCGTAATTGTTCCATCTGTTCTTGAATTTCTTGCATTCCTGATGTCTCTACGCTTGAGGATCGCACAAATGAAATAGGGTCACCTCTCCTTGTTGCTACCATCTTGTGGCCGAAGGAAAAAATTTCATCAGCCTCATGATGGGCGCTAAATGTTCCGACTGAGTTCTATATGAGTTGTTGGGTTCTCCTTCTTCGTCTCTCGTGTCAATAGAATCTTCGATCTTTTATCTTGATGAGAGGGTGCGGTACCTACAAAAGGGACCTGGTGATCAAGTCAATTGTGCCCAAGGTGCTTAAGTATTTGTGTATGGAGTGATTAAAACATACCTCCTAGTCTTGCCTCTATGTCTATATATATATATACACATGTCCGACCTTGGGGGAGTTACGTCTTTCAAGGGCCACGTCGTGCTATGTTGACTAACTGCTCCTCTGAGTGTCATGGGTGATCAAGGGGAGTTGAAGGCTACCACGATTCAAGTATAGGTTGAGTTCTCAGGCCATACATAGAACTCGTCGGGACAATGGTAGCATGGTTAGTCGAGCTCTTGATGTTTGGCCTACGGTTCGAACCACGAGGCCCTATCAAGAGGAAATGCCTAACGGACTTCCTAGTTGAACTCCCTTTTCCCCCCCCCCCCCCCCGAAGACAAAAATTGTGGAAGCAATGCCTTCCAAGATTATTTTGATGATGCCAAAGACTCAATTCAAGAATCAAGAGCCAAGCAAGTTTCAAGAATCAAAGAGTCGTTCAATCAAAGCAAGTTTCAAGTATCAAAGAGTCGTTCAATCAAGATTCAAGTAAAGAATCAAGAGAAGACTCAATTAAGATAAGTATTAAAAGAGTTTTTCAAAATATTGAATAGCACAATTTTGTTCAAAAGAATTTTTCAAAGAAAAATCTTTTACCAAGAGTTTTACTCTCTGGTAATCGATTACCAGAAGGCAGTAATCGATTACCAGTAGCCAACATTCTTTTCAAACTGATTTACAAAGCTGTAATCGATTACCAATGTTTTAAAACGTTAGATTTCAAATTTCAAGAGTCACAACTTGTGATAAAATATTTTTAAATCATTTCAAACTTGTGTAATCGATTACACAATACTTGTAATCAATTACCAATGTTTCTAAATGTTTTGATTTTCAAATTTAAACATGAAGAGTCACATCTATTGATGTGTAATCGATTACACTATGATGGTAATCGATTACCAATGACTTATTTTGAAAAATAAATTACCAAAAGTCACAATTCTTAAAGTGATTTGATTCTGAAGATTTTTTCAAAAGTCACAATCTTTAAGTGACTAGTTTTCAAAAGAGTCACAACTTTTAAAGTGACTAGTATGAAAAAGAGTAACAACTTTTAAAAAGTGACTAGTTTTGAAGAAATTGCCAAGAGTCACAACTTTTAACTTGTTTTTTCAAGAGCAATCGAATGGCTATAAATATGTGACCATGACACGAATTTTAAAGAAACAACTTTCATATTTCTTTCATTCATTCAAAGCATTCTTCTAAGAGTTTTTGTTCAATACTTTCTTTATTCAAAGAAAAGTTCATTGGCAAAAAATTTGTGCTATTCTTATTCTTCTTTCCTTCTTCCTCTTGCCAAAAGATTCAAATGACTAACCACCTGAGAATTCTTTTGTTTCTTCCTTCTCTCTCTTACCAGAAGAATTCAAAGGACTAACCGCCTGAGAATTCTTTTGATTCTTCTTTCTCCCTCTTGCCAAAAGATTCAAAGGACTAACCGCCTAAGAATTATTTTGATTCTTCCTCTTCCCTTTAAACAAAATATTTCAAAGGACTAACCGCCTGAGATATCTTTTGTTTACCCTTACAAAGATTCAAGGGACTAACCGCCTAAGAATTCTTTGTCTTAACACATTGGAGGGTACATCCTTTGTGGTACAACTAAAGCGTACATCTACTTGGGTTGTAATATTGAGAACAAGAGAGGGTACATCTCTTGTGGATCAGTTCAAGTGGAGTGTACATCCACTTGGTTGTTCAAAGAGAACAAAGGAGGGTACATCCCTTGTGGACCTTTGCTTGTAAAGGATTTTACAAGGTTATTGGAAATCTCAAAAACCGATGGTTGCTTGGGGACTGAATGTAGGCACGGGTTGTGGCCGAACCAGTATAAATCTTGTGTTTCTCTTCTTCTTCCTTACACTCTTTATCTTTCCGCTGTGCACTTTTTATTTCCGCTTTACTTTTGTCTAAGTTATTGTTTTTGTTCTTTACTTTCTTGTAACTTAGTAGTAAAGCCTAATTGAATCTAGTAACATTAAGAAGGATAAATTTTTAATTAGTCAAGACACATTAATAATTAATTCAACTCTTCCTTCTTAATTATTCTAAGGCCACTCGATCCAACAAAAATGAAGGTTGGTGAACCTTGTATGTGGATGAAGCCTCCAATAGCAAAGGTAGAGGAGTAGTAATTACTCTTGAGGGACCAGATAACATCTCCATCGAGCAATCCGTGAAGTATAACTGGAAACCCATACACAACCAAGCTGAGTACATAGCCCTCATCACAGGCTTAAATTTAGCAATTGAAGTCGGCATAAAGAAATTGAAATGCCAAAGCAACTCCAAACTTGTCACTGAGCAAGGGAATGAAGTCTTTCAAGCCAAAGAAGAGAAAATGTAGAGCTACTATCACTTGGTGAAACAACTTTTGGAACGTTTCAAGCAGAAGAAGCTTATACATGTCAACCAAGAAAAGAATGACCAAACAAATGCTTTAGCTCGTCTTGCAAGCACTACGAAACCAAATTAAAACCAAACGTTTATCTAGGAGACCCTCCCTTCCCCTACCACCAATGTTACCGTAGTCTGCTCAAGCCAAGTCACCCCCAATGGATGAACGTCTATAGTATGGACCTACTTGGTCAACAATGCCTTACCCTAGAAATTCAACAATGTCCATCGCGCATCACCTAAAGAGTTTCACAACATCACTTTGCATTGGCCTTTCACCATGTAGGGAATGAATATACTTGGGCCATTTCCCACGGCCAAAAGCTAAATCAAGTTTCTCTTTGTCATTGTGGATTACTTCAGCAAATGGATTGAAGCTGAGCCCTAAGCAAAAATCACAACCCAAAAGGTGTAAAAGTTCACATGGAGGAACATCATCTGCAGATACAACTTACCCCAAGCCATCACCGTCAACAGGTAATTCACTGAAAAAGGATACGAGGAGTTCCTCAGGCAACTCAGAATCAAACATTTGGCTTCCTCGGTAGAGCATCCTTAAACCAATGGGAAAACAGAAGCTGTAAACAAAGTCATCCTAGCCGAGTTGCAAAAAATATTGTCAAAGATCCCCAAGGGACTGTGGGTAGACGAGCTCCTGAGCTTGCTTTGGAGGTACCATTGTACTCCCTAATCCATCACACAAGAGACACCATTTTGATTAAACTATGGTACTAAAGCCATGTTACCAGTAGAAATCCGTGAACCCTCACTGTAAAGAAGAATGTTTAATACAACCAATAACATAGAATCACTTGTGGTGGAGTTGGATTTGGCCAAGGAAGTTTGAAATGAAGCAAGAATTCATGAAGAAGCATGTAAAAGAAGAGTGGCTCACAAATATAACTCTATCTCAAAAGACGAAGCTTCAAGGCTAACGAATTGGATGAAGACTTAGAGGAGAGGCCTAAAAAGATAACTCAAAAGGCAAACTCGCCCTTAATTGGGAAGGCCCATTCTGTGTTACAGAATCTTTGTAGAACAATGCCTATAGGCTCGAAGAAATAGTAGGAAGGGTCATCCCAAGGACCTAGAATGCAACTCACTTGAGGCCTTATTATAGTTGAAACCAAATAGTATACTCTTTTTCCTACTTCAATATCTTTTCCCACTTGTACAAAAATAAGGGTTTTTTGCTGAAGAGGTTTTAATGAGGCACACCCAAGTATCCATGTAAAAGGATGGTCCCCTTAAATACTTAATCATCAATGAAGTCCTTTGGCATCGCCTAATTTACATACTTTATTTTAGTTTTTATTATTATCTAGTAATCCATTTAATAGCATGTACTGTGAGTGGATAATTAAGAAAACCAATGGTCAAATCCAAACCTCAGCTTTTTCAAGCAACCAAGAGGTCATCAATGAAGTCCTTTTGCATCGCCCAATTTACATACTTTATTTTAGTTTTTATTATTATCTAGTAATCCATTTAATAGCATGTAGTATGAGTGGATAATTAAGAAAACCAGTGGTCAAATCCAAACCTCAACTTTTTCAAGCAACCAAGAGGTCAAACTCGAACCTCAGCTTTTTCAAGCAACCAGGAGGTCGAATTCGAACACCATCTTTTTTCAAGCAACCATTGGTCGAATCCGAACCTCAGCTTTTTCAAGCAACTAAGAGGTCGAATCTAAACCTTGATTTTTCAAGTAACCCAACGCTCGAATCCGAACCTCGGCTTTTTCATGCAACAACGAAGTCAGATCCGAACCTTAACTTTTTACAAAAAATAACGGAGGTCAAATCCCAACCTTGGCTTTTTCAAGCAATCAAGAGTTTAGATCCAAACCTTAACTTGTTAACAAAAACCTTACAAAAGCTCAACATATGGAAAACTTTCCTCTAACATTTCATTCACTAACTTTCCATTCTTACAGCTTTTAAACAAAGATTGTTACAAAAGAAAAACACAATATAGAAAATACAACTTTAAAACCAATCACTTGGACTTAACTTTTTCTTCTCCCTTGGACTCAGAGCAGAGTTGCGACTCCCTAACAATCTCACCATCCACAACATCGCAGTTCACATAAAGTTGTGCGGAGTCAAAAGAAGGAAGCAACACCTTAACCTAACGCTGACCCTTTTTGAAGCCTTCCAATGATTCAGGACGGTCAATCTCTTGGCCTTGTCCAACTAGCCCATTAGAGCAGACTCCGCCTCTTCCCTTTTTTCATAACACACTCTCCATTTTTTCAAATGTCTTTTTCATATTAGCACCTTCGTCTTTTACTCCTTCATCCTGGTGCCAATTTCTTTCACTTACTACTCCAAGTCAACAACTCGGCCACTCAAAGCCTTATTTTCATTAGACTAGTTAGACAAATAAGCAACATGCTTCTCAAGGTCATCTTAAAATTTCCTTACTATTTCCCTACCCTTAGCCAACTCTACGCCAAGTTGTTCAGTTTTACTTACCTTTACCTTCATGGACTTCAACTATATCGCCATCGCCTTGGTTTTCTCATTCGCTTTCTCCATCGTCTCTTTTCAATGAAACACAATGGCCAGAGATCAGCCAAGGAAGATCTTGGCGGCATCCAAATTCTTTACCGACCCCACATAATCCATCATGCCCTGATTATATTGACTTAGAAAAGCATATGATTGGACAAATTATGGACCGATCAAGTCAACATTCTAGAGAGATACAATATTAGGCACAACAGACTCATGATCCAACTTACACAATTTGCCTTCGTGATAACGAAAGACAACTTTGTTCATCCGTAGTGCTTTGGTACTCAGATTATCCTCGGATACCATTGACGTAGACTTCTGAAGGACCTCTGCCCTTTTTTTCCTTCTCTGTCACAATTGACTTTTGAGCCGCTTCCGCTTGGTTCCCCTTTTCTGCCTTTTTCTTCCCATTTTCCTTGTTCACTATCTCAGTTGGTCCTTCGCCTGCATTATTTTCTTCTCTTCCTTTGTTTGCCAATTTTGGTCCATCCAGATGGGTGACCTCCACTTCGATGTTGTCGCCCTCAACTTGTTACTCCACGGCCTTCACATATTTTTTTCCTAAGGTTTGATTTGGACAAATCCTTCACCCACTTCCTCTTTTGTCTTCCCAAGATTGGTTTGGTCATTAGTAACCGAACTCTTCAGCTTTTGGTAGTCATAGCCCTTCATGACTTCTGCAAAACAGACAAGGCAAATCATTCAATACTCGCTCAATTCAACAAATAATGTTACAGGATAAAAAATACTCACTACTTAGAATGCGATAAGGGAAATGCGAGTTAGTAATAGCCACAATAAATTTACACAACATCTCACACGACCACTCTCCTATAATCCAAATATCCTTGATTTCTTAGGCTGACAATATTTGATGAAGATGAGATTTGAACTTGAATGGGTAACGTTTCCAATAAAAGGGGAATTTAGGAGTTCTTTCGTCCTCCTTGAAAATAACTCCCTCGAATGTCCACAAGCGATGTTGGGACAAACTTGGAAAAACCTAGACTTGAAATTTTTCCCAAGAGTGACTATACAATCGAAACAACTTTCTAAACGTATATGCATTTAAGGAAGCCCAACCTACTTTAGCACCCATTTTCAACTCATAGAAGTACATAAACTTATTGACAATGGGTTCAATGTTCAAACTCTTACAAAGAATTTGAAATGCACGCAAAAAGGCTCAATTGTTTGGATGAAGTTGAACATGGGAAACATTCATTAAACCCAACATCTCATAATTCAAAATCTGAAAAGGGAAATTGAACATTCAAATCCCTAAACACATCCTCGTACATATATACAAAGTCGGCCTACCATTGGCTGCTCTCATAAAACCACGCTCCTCGGCGCTGCACAGATCTACGATCAACAGCTTAGTATCATTGGAGATCGTCATGTTGATCCACTTTTTCAACATCTTGATTTAGTCGCGAGTTTGAAACCAAGTAGGGTATGAGTTGACTTCGGTAGAAACCTACTCGTACCCAAGAATAGTTGTAACATCCCATTTTTCGTAAGCTAATTTAAAAAGGATTGTTAATTATAAATAAATAGAGTTTTAGAAAAATGATGAGTTTTTTTATAATTAAATAAATAAGGAGATATAACTTTGTTAATTAAAATAATGGTTTGAGAGAAAATAAAAATGATATTTTATTTATTCGTTTGATAGAGAATAAAATATAGTTTATTTTTATAAAATAATAAACAAAGAAAATAAAGTAAATAATAAGTGGTAAGTACCCTAGCTATAAATAGAACATGTTAGGTCAGTTTTCACACTGACGATGCCTTTTCTCTCTCTCTCACTTTCGTTTTTCCTTCTCCTCCTATCAAAATCCTCTTATTTTCCCGCATACCACCAAATCTATCTCAGAAAAATGATGATCTTGGACTCATTCACTGTTGGATCATCGTGAAATACAAACACCAGGTTCAAAACTCAACTCCGAGCATCCTCACCATTGGGAATTTTGAAATAATGTTGGAGCTGAGAGAAATACACTTCTCATCGTAGCCTTTTCTTTTCCCGCAGAAACCCAAAATTGTCTCGGTAAAAATATGATCCTGGATTTGTTAACCGTTGGATTGTCGTAAAATGTTAATATGTGGTTCGAGGTTCAATTCTGCATACCTTCACTGTTGGGATTTGAGAAATAATACCCATGGAGAGAGGAAACAGAATCGCACGAAGATAGTACAAAATGGAGGCTTCAATCCCTTCTCCTTCTCTCTAATGTTTGGGAACCCTAATAGAGCAACTGGAGGAGGAGCTTTAGAGGGCACCATAAACGCCACAATTGATAATGAAGAACGCTTGAGTGACTGCATCAAGGTAAGTGATGAGTTATTTACATTTGGGGAGTAGTGAAAACATGTGTAGAGATCCTTACAGTATCAATAAGATGGGTTTTTGGGGTGTTTCTACAAATTTTAATTTTATCTTTATAACTGTGAATTACATATGTTTGATAAACCAATTGATCTAAAATTGATGTGTTCTTGTGTTGAGTGTGAATCCTATAATTGAACCTTTTTCTAATTAGCATGAATTGATGAAATTAAGTAAGGAGAGATTTAGCGTAAGAGAGAGTGAGATATTGATTTTTTATTTTCTCCTTTTCATGTTTTTTATAGTTTAAAATTAATATTATATTTGAAGTTGACCAAAGATTTCTAGTAGATTGTGTGTTGTATTCTTAGATAATATATATGAATTCATGTATACTTATATATATGGAAACTTGTTCATATAATTATTTAGAATTGGTACATTGAAAGCTTACTTTGAAATTCATGATCCAATATGATGTATGCTACTGGTCTTATATATATATATATATATATATATATAGATTTAGCTATATATTTATTTTATTAATATTTTATGTAAATAATATTGTAGTGTTGTTATAGTATGTTTGCAAAAAATTATTCAAGTGTTGGAGTTTGAGAATATTATGGTTAGATTTGATGTACATGTGTGCTTTGTACCTTATGAATATCATTATGAATGTTATGAAGATGCATAAATAAACATGAGGCGCAATGATACACCATTTTGGGATTATGAAATGAGATGTTAAATTATGTGCATGATATTTGGTTGTAAATAAGTGTGTGTGTTTAACACTTATGTGAAAATAATTATGTTGTGAGCTGTGAATTATACAATAACCTGGTCAATGTTGATATTGAGAAAATGTTTATGCACAGTGTTAAAGAGAAAGTATAAGTTTCCTATTTAGGAACCATTGTTAAATTATAGCGCAATGTTTTAAACGTGTTTGAAACACGAATGTGAGATCGTGGGTATTGTATAATTCATAAGCAGTGTTTATGAATAAAATATGTGATGAATTGTGGAATAACATGTTGCTTTGAAATTATAGTATTGTTATTGAGATCAAATGTATGTGATAAATTGAGTATGTATGTGATTGAGATCGAGTGTATGTGATTGAGATATATATGTGCATTGAGATGTTGTGTGCATTGAGTTGTGAACTATGAATTGTACAATCACACGACTATAAGACCCTTTAAGGGCGATGAATTAATACTAAGTCCCTTTACGGGCGACGAGTTAATGCTAAGACCCTTTAAGGGCGACGAGTTAATGCTAAGTCCCTTTAAGGGCGACGAGTTAATGCTAAAACCCTTTAAGGGCGACGAGTTAATGTTAAGTTCCTTTAAGGGCGAAGAGTTAATGCTAAGACCCTTTAAGGGCGACGAGTTAATGTTAAGACCCTTTAAGGGCGACAAGATAAAAATATTTTGATAATAATTGAGGAGTCGTGTGTTTTGTACAGTTCATAGATAGAGTCTGTGTGCTAAAATATTTTCTGGGTTGGACTTGAATCAGGAGGGAGATGCCCTGACAGACTCTTCGAAGTATAGGTCTTGGGGGTCACCTAGTTTGAGTGCTCCTTTAAGCTTGTGTCGATCTCATATGGTTGGAGCATTCTTGCAAAACACTGTGACCCTGACTGGTCTTCCTATGATTTTATCTAGTGAGAGTAACCTGACTTACTAGTGTGTGGTTTGTCTTGTCATGCACTCTTAGGCGCCCGACGTGGTTTTTCACTGACATGGTACCACATTGCATATAGGATTGAGTCTTAGTGTATATGTTACATAACGCTTGTGTATTGATCAATATTGATTGACTTGATGATATTGTGTTTTGATCCTTGAGTACGTGAATGTTGTGAAAATGAATGAAATGTGTTGTGTTGTGATGTGATGTTGGGCGACAACATGACGAAATGACGTGAGCTATGTTTAAGTAAGTTTTATTTTGTTTATATGATATTTATGCCTGCATGTTATCTAGTTTCTCTCCATTAGTTAGGAATGTGATAACTCACTCCCTGTGTGTTGTTTGTGTTTGGATCATGTGATGATCTTGAACTTTGTGTTCGGGAGAGAAGATGATTAGGTGAATTGCTTAAGGAACCTTGTGCTAAAGGACGTTGGGACACAATGCTTTAATAGGATGTGACATTGGGGCATAAGTTTTTATATTAATTGTATGATGTTAGTCTATTTTATTTTACCTCACTGATTTAACAAAATATTTTTGTAAATTTTGATGACCGTATTTTGAGCCAAATATGTTTTTAATAAGTTTTAATTGATAATAGTGAAGTGAATGTGAACCTTTTACTCATGTAGATTTGTTTACCGATATATATATATATATATATATATATGTCGGGGTAGAGGGTGTCATAATAGTGATTGGGGAAAGCTTGTCTTCCCTTACCTACCACGGATGGGAGACCCATTCCCCATAGTAGAAGAAGAAGACGTAGATGGTTAGATAATAAAAACAGAGGACCAAAGGGCATATCGACACTAGACAGGGAGTAACAAAATAGAGGCCAATCAAAGAAAGCAAGAAGGAAGGAAGGAATGAAGGAAGTAGGAACGACCTGAAGATAGAACAAGGAGTGAGAAAAGTGAACAAGGAAGAATATGAGTGTGTGACTGATTTGTGCATAGCATCACCTTTTATAAGGGTCTTGCAACCCTTCATTCTTTGTCACTAATGTGACTCTTCGATCCCCAAAGGTAGCACCTAACCCTTGTGTCCCTTGGTCCAAACACTTCGTTTCCAACAGCCACTTCAACAGTCATTTCCGCTGACACAATGACATGGAAAATGAAGCGATAAAACTCCACAGAATGTCACATCATTACATGCATCCCGTTATGCTTCCTAAAACGAAAAGACACCTAAGGGTCACTATAGTCAACCATGCAGATTGAAACACGTGTCACCTAAAATTTAATATTTTGGAACATTATAGATGTCCAAAAGGGAGGAGAAGCATGTGGCAAAAACGACCTTTGTTACCCTTCGGCCTATACCACATTGCAGCTTTGCTTTTTTATGTAACTCGGCTATATTCACCACGTGAACCCCAAGCTCATATATGTTCGAGCACCCCCGCACTCAATATAGAGTCTGAATTCCCCCGTCCTCGGCATAGTCAGAAACAACATATGAACAACTCTATGATTCATACATGAATTCAGAGCTTAGGGGCTTATGTACCGTGTGGCCCAAGAACTCAACCTATACTTGGATTGTGGTAACTCTCAACTCTCCTTGATCACCCACGACACTTAGAGGAGCAATTAGTCAACAAAGCTCGACATGGCCCCTCGAAAAACGTAACTCCCGCAAGGTCGAACATGCATATATATAGACCTAGAAACAAGACCAAGAGGTGCATTTTAATCATTCCATACACAGATACCTAAGCATCTCGTGCACAATTGACTTGATCATCAAAATTCTTTTGCAAGTACCACACCCCACATCAAGACAGAAGATCGGAGATTCCACTGTGACGAGAGATAAAGGAGGAGAATCCAACAACTCATCCAGAACTCGCCTAGAACTCAACCGAAACAGTATGTAAATATGATTAGAAAATTACTAAATCGTGAACCAATTTAACACAAAATGTGTTAGACTATTGAAATAATAGAACAATTAGTTACAAGTTGTTACAATTTAAATTCAAGTTATAAATAGATTTAAATTCAAGTTATGGATAATTTAGTAAATAATTTTGAGTTTGTTATTCCTCTATATTCTATATATATTTCTTGTACATTCATAATTAGTTACAAACAAATGAATAAAATTCTAATTATTCCATTCTTTCAATAAAATGCACCAAAACTTAAAATCAGTGGTGGTCCATTATTTCCATCAAAGTCCCCTTATATTTTTTCTTTTTTTATTTATTTAAATATGTTTTTGATCTTTAAAATTTGATGTATGTTATATTAAAAATTATTTTTTCAGTTTATCAAATTTAAAAAATATTTTTTATCTCTCTTGTAATCAAAATTCACCATAAGTTATGCATTTAAATCACCAAAGAATAGTTAAAAAGGGACTAAAAACATTTTTAAAAATTAAGGAACTAAAAAAAATAAATTGAATTTTGAGAGATAAAAAATAAATATAACTCAAATTTAAGGGAGTAAAATATATTTTAACTTTTTTATTTAACTTTTTAATCAATGAAAAGAAGAAAAAAACATTTGGTTACTTCCATAGAGACTTAGTTTCGTAACATATAGCATCTCTCGTATCATTCATTACTAGACAGTACCAACAAAGTTGGACTGCAAATTAGTCCGTTAATACATGCATATTTTTCTGCTCTGTCCATGGACTATGTTGGCGTGGGGTCAATGTAATAGCAACAGTGAAATACTAATGCTAAAATTAATAGTCTGTTATAATAATCTTAGCTACAAATTGCAAACTGGTTTTTTAATCGTTTAATTTTTATAAAGCCCAATTTGGCAACCTCAAAGAAAAAAAAAACCCAATTAGGGCAATTTACCTCGGGCGTCTATTGTTCATAAATTTTATATAAAAAAATATTTTTTAGTAGGGATAAGTTTTAGAGAATTGGAAATGAAAATAATGATTTTTAGGAGATAATACTGGACTATTTTATTATAAATATAGATGAGAATTTGGTATATCATTTACTGCCGAGTTAATTAATGGTATGTTACCTCTTCTAGTTCTGTCCCGTACATCTCAATCTTATTGAAAGAGTTTTTTTTTTTTTTTTTTTTTTCTTTTTAAGATTGTAGGGTATGAGTAGCCTTATTGTCAGCTATCTTTGGGAAAAGCAGTTCCTTTGCATAAGTGGTGTTTGGTTTGCCGTCGGATGATAAATTTTGAGTTTAAAATTGATTTTAAATAAATTTTTATGTGTTTGATTTTACTTTAGAAAATGATTCATAATAAATTTTGGGTTCAAATTGATGATTTAAAATAATTTTGATTATTTTTGTATTGGATTTTTTTATGAAAAAAAATTATACTAATTTTTACTCTCAATTTGATGTTCTATAAAAACATCTAAAAATAAATTATATCACTTTAAAATTAATTTTTTTTAAAAAAAATTTTTAGAACCAAAAATTAATTTTAAAAATTTAATTTTATTTGAAACTAATTTTGTCAAATGCACATCCAAATACGCACTAAGTAATTTTTTTAAGATTATAGCGATGAATTCATACAACATATACAAGCCATAGCTCGAGGTTTAGAACAATGAGTGATATGAAATGTAAGAATATATTTTTCATATCTGTAATATACTAGCCTTGTGATGTTTTTCACTTTCTACTAGCGTAATTGTTTAAGTCGGGGTGGTAAATTCTTTGAGGAATCTACTGATTAAATCAGAAGCACAGTACTGATGTAAGATTCAACTTTTTGCAATTTGAAATGCTCTACATCGAAAACTTAGTGAACTGGATGAGTCAAATTTATGAGTTTTACTTGCATATATTATATAGGACTCCTCTGCATCTATGCTCTGCTTTTTATGTAAATACTTTACCAGTTGTACCAAGGATAGGAAACCCCAATTTCATTTTCTCTAATCCCTTGACCAAATGTGTATTTTTTTTTTTTTGGTAATACCATAGGTACAAAGTATTTATCAAATCTCTGGTAAAAGATCTAACTGGTCATATTTAGTAATGTCTCATTTTTTTTCAAGTCATTTTTTTTTATTATCTACAAGACATATATACTACAGCAGAAATTTCCTGTAATAGGTGAATTGTGTTATAAAGAAGTGTGATATAAGAGAAACATTTGTTATTAAGAAAAATATGCAATACACAATTGGGCATGGAAAGGATCTGGCTTACAAATTTTATTATCTAATATTTACTACCTGAATTTTTTTTTGTTTTTTTTATTTACTATTAGTTATAATTTGTTAAGTAATTAATCTACAAACTAACAAAATATATTTGAAAGGCTTACATAAACTTTATGTAATTCCTAGTTAAGAAAAATAGAAAGACAAGGAAATCTCCTAGAATTAAGGATATCCATGGTCCAATTGGATTAGATTTGGAGAAAAATAAAACATAATTCAATAAATTAAAAAATAATAAAAGTTGATTGATTTGTGTTTTATTTTTCTCCAAATCTAATAAATTTTTACTGGTTTATATTGATTTAATTTTCTATTTTTTTCATAACCTGAATCAAATCAACATGATTAATAATAGGTTGGTCCAATTTTGATTAATTAAGTCCCTTCTCATGCAAATGTATAAAATTCTATTTTGGATTTTTTATCTTATTTTTTGGGTTTATTTTAGTCTTTTATTTTTTAAAACATTATTTTAATCATTTAACTTTTTAAATTGATACAAAATGATTCTTTTGTCCATCTAAAGCTAATGTTGTTAATCAAATAACAACTAAAAATTGTTCAACCAAATTGCAATCTCTTCTTCCCTTTTTGTTCTCTCCCCTCTATTTCCATTTTCTCTTCTCACAAAACCTAGAACCAGCCCATGCCACCACGTTCTCCTCCCCTTCTACATCATCATCAACAGCATCACAGATCTGCACTCCACATCACACATCTACATCCCTTTGCGTTGCAGAAAAATCTTCCCTCCCCCACCTTACGCCACAAAGAAACCCAACCCCTCTCCCCTTTTGTTGCAACCAAACCCTTGTTTGCTCCTTAACCTATTGAAAAGAGAAGAATTAAATTTTTTGACATTTTTTAGTCGTCGAAATCTTTATCTAATTAATAACATCATCTTTGAATGGAAGAAATGACATTTTATAATTAGTTTAGAAAGATAAATGACTAAAATAAATTTTTTAAGATAAATGACCAAAAATAAAATAAATAAGCAAAAATATCATTTAGAGTATTTGAAAGACTTGCATAAACTTTGTCATTCCTAGTTAGGTAAAATAGAAAGACAAGGAAACCTCTTGGAATTAAAAATGTTCAAGGTTAAATTGGATTAAATTTGGAAAAAAAATAAAATACAAGTCAACCATTTTTATTGGTCTAGATTGATTTAATTTTTTTATAATCCGAATCAAATCAACTCAACTAATAATAAGTTGGTTCAATTTTGATTAAAATAGAGTTTTTCTCAAGAAATTATATATGAGAGGATACATCTTAATGAGAATGAGAAATTAAATTCGGATCGAATAATTAAATATGAACGGTCAAAATTTAATATTAAAAAATCATATGATATTTTTTTAAAAAAATCACATAATTTTTTAAGTGATCAAGTGATATTAAATTTTAACCGTTCAAATTTGATTATATGATTTAGATTTATATATAATTTTTTCCTTAAAAGGTATAAACAACACATTTTATTGTAATTAGCTTACATTAATTAAATAATAGTAAAAATAAAAAAAGGTTAAAATAAACTTTTTTTCTCCCATTTTAAATATGACACTTATGTGAAAAGGGAGTTAAATATTGTTAAAAAAACAAAAATAAATATCTTATTGGAAATTGAACACAAGAACTCTAGCATAAAGATTAAAAAATGATCCAGTAAGATAATTGCTTGGCAAGAATTACTTCAATAGCTATTTTACAATCATAAATGCTCTCCTCCCATTACATAACAATTGTTTATCGCTCTCCAACAATAAACAAGCAATTATCAACAACAATTAAATGCTTCCACATCCAACAATCGATAAGCAAATCAACAAAAATAAAGCATACAATCCTGAACCACAACAAATAGTGGTTTAATCACTCAGATCCGGCATAAAGGGTCCAAAATTCAAAGGGATAATTTTGCAAAACACAACAATCTCAATGCCAAAATCCAAAATGAAGATTAAAACCGAGAAAACACAGAGGGAAGGGAAGGGTGTGTACCTCAAATAAAGCACCGACAAAGGTAGCACAAGCAAAGAGTGACAGTGGTGCGACATAAAGAACCTGTACAAAAATGCAATGTAGTCGTCGAAGAAGAAGAAGAAGAAGAATTGGTTGGGAGAGGAAGGGTTTGTGAGGCGCGACAATATAGAGTCGCTGAAGAAAAAGAAGCAGTAGTGGTGTAAGCGTTTAGGCGCGAGTTCGGGACAGGGTTTGGGAGCGCGAGAGGGAGAAGAAGAAAGAGTTTTCGAGAGCGGGTAGGGGAAAATTAATCTTTGTTCTAAATTTATAACTAGGTTCAAATCGAAATAAAAGACATCGGTTATTTTTAAACTGATGTAAACTTTGTAAATAAATGCAAAAATGCCACACCTCACTTTCTACATTGGTCATTTAACAAACGATGTAGAAATGCGACGTAGAATGACATCTGTGTAGTTGTGTGTTTCTTTCACCATAGTCATTGCCCAAAGTAAATTTTGACAGATTTGTTGTGCAACCCGATATTCGAAATGAAAGACAGAAAATATATGAAGAATAATGATAGGAGGAAACAAGTTTGGTTAGTGTCTTACATATAGCTTAAGCTGTCAATCCTTTTATAACGTTCAAAAGATTGACAAAGATTAATAAATAACATTTAATTTTTACATCAATTATAATACAATCAAATCAATTCTAAGAAAGATTAGTAAAGTCAACTAATTTTAATTGCAATCATATATAACCTTTAAAATAACATGTTATAAAAGAAAAAAAAAAGGCTATAAAACAAAGATCGCTCCACCAGTTCTGCCGGATGATATATGCCTTTTTATTCAGTTCATATAACTACTAAACTACCATCAAAATCAAACACCCCACTTTATTCAATTCATAACATGGAATTATTAAATTAATCAAAACTTTAATGTCTAAGGATACATCTCAATCAGAGACAAATATCCGGTCAAGGGAGATGTTTTGTAGTCTTGGAACCCTGCTTCCATGAAGAGTTTCTTCATTTCTCTCTTTTCCATTAGCACATGCCATGGTTATATCCATAATGAGCTTTAGTTCAGTAACTTTGGGCTCATCTTGGTTTTATATGATCACAACATCTATGATAATCACTTTTCCTCTTTTGCCACCCTCATTTGAAATAGCTTCTTTACAATTCTTTAATATCTTTATGCGATCTTTATCAATCCAATTATGTAGAATCCACTGAAGAAATAAACAAAAGAAAAGATAGAGGATTAGAAATGTTGACCATAACTATTTGTGAGATGTGAGCTATGGTCTGAAATAAATAACAAGTCCTCTGGATAATTGTTCACATATGCATACCTTAAGCAGAACTGCATCAACCTTGGGAATAGATTTGAACATGTCCCCACCTACATATGTCAAATTGAGGCTTCCTGACAAGTTCTCCACAACTTGTGGACGGTCAAACACAATGCATTTCAAGTTAGGAAATGCTTCACAGATAATCTTGGCAGTGGTTCCAGTTCCACCACCAACATCCACAATGGATTCTAGTCCTTCAAACACCAACTTGCAATCTCTCAATGCCAAGTTACTCATTTGAGAATCACTAGCCATTGCTTCATTGAATATCTTATTATATGCAGGGTTTTTGTTAAGAAAATCCCACCAATGTGATCCTAAAGGAGATGTCAAACAATGTGAGATCTTTCTCATAAACCCACTTTTTCAGTTGATGGTATGAATCTGACAGAGTTGGGTCGAGAACAAACTCAACCATTGGAGCTAAACTAAGCTCACTGCTTTTGAGAAGTAACTCTGATGCAGCAGTGAGAGCATATGCTTCTTTTTCTTCTATGTTGTGATGGATTCTTACTCTTTCAAAGAATCCACTGTGTGCCAAGTAGCGCATGAGGCTATGTACCTGACCAATTTTAGTAGGAGGAACTTGTAGAATAGACACCAACTCAGGAAGAGTAATGGGTTGGGCATGGTTGTGGATTATGTCTGGTATGTGAAGCTCAACCATCCATTTGAGACACATAGAGTCTATGAAGGCAAACAAATGTTTGTACTAGAGAGCTTGACCTTGAAAGGTCTCACTTGCATTACGGCCATTGACTGAAGAAGCCATAAATTGCAAACAGATTTTGATCTTGTGTTTTGTGATGTTTCAGCATTTGATTTGATTCACTTTATATAATGCTACAACTACTAGTGCACGTGATCCCAACTCCAATGTTAAACTATGACTGTTGAGTGTTGACTAGTCTAGTCTAAATGAAATGCACCATGCATAGTGTATAACTATGCTACGACAATTAATTGAAAAAAGCCAAAAGGTTGGAGGCTAAAGCTTTCTGCAACCCATAAAAAGACCTTTTTACTGTTGTGCCATCTCTCTCAATATTTATTTTCCTAAATACCCCTCTTTTCAAATTATGTACTCAAATGTCCCCACTTTTTTAAGGTGTGAATTCGGTCTTTCAAAATTTCCATAAAAAACAGTTAAGAATTTGGTTTGCCGAAAATCGAATTCCTAAAGTTTTTTTTTTAAATATTAAAAAGTTAATTAGAAAAATATTTTTTCTTATTTTTTGTTTTATATAATTGAAAACATTCATTTGGGTTTTTTAATTGTGAAATTTAACTTAGTGAACTAATTTTAAAAATTTAGTTTAAATGTGATTCATGGGAATAACTTTCATAGCTTTCCTTTTTAAATTTGATGATGTATATGGTTCAAAAAATAATTTAGTTTGATAATTTTCATCCAAATGAATCTAATGAAATAAGTTTCACACCTTGACTCGATTTAAAAAGGTTTAGAAAAGATGTTTGAAAATACAAAAAATCATATTTTACACTTTAATATTTGTGTGATGGTCTTTTATTGTATATTTTTGCATATCAATATGAGATTATTTAGTATAAACAATACATTATTTTCATGTTGATGAAGGTAATAATATAACTTTTTTCACTTGAATCGGTTTAAAAAAGCTTTAAGATCATGTCAAGAAATTGTAAAATTAGACTTTACACTTAATAAACTCCTTTTATAATATTAATTAGCTAAATATTTTGAATATCATTAGTCTATTAACAAATTACATATGTTATGTGACACCTAGGATGCTAAAAACAAACTAATCTTAAAAATTAATTATAACTATAACTAGTTATATAAAAATAGGTATAAAATTATAACTATAGTTATGAATATTTGAAATAACTTATTTTTATTTAAAAATAGTTATATTTATAGGTATTTTAAATAACTAATTTCTATTTATCAATAATTAGTTATGTCATTGATTTTAGATATAATTCGTTATATAATTAGTTATATAACTAATTTATTCATAACTAGTTGTATTACCATATTTTGAAAACAATAACTAGTTATATCAAATTATACTCATAATTTAAAAATTAGTTATATTTATAGTTATAATATTCACTTACAATTCAGTTATTTATTAGGTATTGTTATAATTATGTAAATATCCAAATTTTGAGTACCCCTTATGACACCTGAACTCCTGTAGTTATAAAATGAAAAGTGACCTTACTCTCGTAAGAGATGATATTTAATTCAATATATTGAGAGAGTCAGTCCTAAGATTTTATGGCTAAAAAATTAAATTGAATCCTTTCATATAAAAGTATTTCATATATATATATATATATATATATATATATATATATATATATATATATATATATATATATATATTAAAAAGTAGACACATAGTTTTAATAAATTTTAAAATGATATATCATATTTTTTTTGTTTAATTTACTCTTATATTGTTATTTATCATTTAATTTATTTTTAAAATAATTACAGAACATAAATATTTATACACAAAATAACATGATAAAAATATTTTAGTAATTATAATATATATTTCAAAGGAAAAAAATAATTTAACAAAACGCATGTCTTAATTATTCTCGAAAATATTAAAAATATTTTAATCTAATTTTTAGTTAATCAAATATAATTTTATTCCTCAAAATAATATTTTCTAAGATTAAAAAAGTTGTCCCTCTAATATCTAATAATATATTCTTTCCGGCTTGCCGTCTGAGATCGATGTACCCAATGAACAAAACAACAACAAAATTTTAATCACCCATGACGTCATTAGTATACACATTAAGAAAAAAAATATAATCATTTTTTTTTTCTCTCTTTTATCACTTTTTTTAAAAAAAAAATCTTTTTAAACATGTGACGTATTATATCCATGAATATTACTCTCATTTTTTCTTTTTAGAAAAATATAAATATTGTCTCATTTTAGAGTGAATCTAAATGGTAAAAAAACGAGAAAGGAAAACAAATAGATATAGTAAGTAATAAATTAAAAAAAAATTAACAAAAATGAGAGAGAAAACAAAAGAAATAAATGAATATACACCATAGTTTGAGATATCATTTTTTCTTGATATTATTATCTCTTTCTTTCTTTTTTTTTAAGATAATTTTCTCTTTCTTTCTTGTTTTTAGATAAATCTCTCTCTCTTCCTTTCAATATACACACACCATAATTTTGAGATTTTCTAAAATTTGCAATCAGTATACTCACCAACATACAGTGAAAGACATACAATACAGAGATGGACCTCACTTAAATCTTAAATGAGTATGCAATAAAGCCTCACCCAATATTTTTTTTCTCACGAGTACCACAAGTACTATATCTAACAATTGAAAAACGCAAACACTTGCTCTGCTTCCATATCATGGGTTCTCACAACATCAAAATCCAGTACCACTCAAGGGTTTCCCCTCCCTCAGCAACACAAACATCACTCTCTCTTACTTTCTTCGATCTTTTCTGGCTCAGGTTCCACCCCGTGGAACGCATCTTCTTCTACACCCTCCCTACACCCCAATCAAACCCATCCATTTTCTATTCCAAAATCGTTCCAAAGCTCAAAACCTCTCTCTCTCACACCCTCCAACACTTTCCCCCTCTCGCCGGCAACGTCGTTTGGCCTAATGATTCCCCAAACCCCATCGTTCAATACACTCCAGGCAACTCCGTTTCATTTGTGGTAGCAGAATCCGAAGCTGATTTCAACCACGTGCTTGATAACTCACCCCACCAAGCATCGGAGTCTCGTTCTTTGGTGCCCCACTAGGATTCATCGGATTCTCATGCCTCTATTGTCTCTCTTCAAATCACTCTGTTCCCCAACAGAGGATTCAGCATAGGAATCAGCACCCACCATTCCGTTCTTGATGGTAAATCTTCAACTCTTTTCATCAAAGCTTGGTCTTCTTTATGCCAAACCAACGATGATGAGTCTTCAGAGTCATCATCACCATCTTTGGCACCAAAGTTGGTTCCTTTCTTTAACAGATCAGTCATCAGAACCCCAAGGGAGTTGGGACTTAACTTCCCAACCAATTGGACCGAGGCCTTAACCAAATTGTTCCCTACTGGAAACAGCGACGGGAGATGCTTGAAGCTACTACCTTTCCCTCCAAGACTCGAGGATGAGGTTCGAGCCAGGTTCGTGCTCACAGGAGCAGATTTGGAGAAGTTAAGGAAAGGTGTCTTGTCCAAATGGGACATCGTTGAAAGAGGAACAGAATCAGAGGCACCTAGGTTGTCGTCCTTTGTTCTCACATGTGCTTATGCGGTAGTTTGCATTGCTAAGGCCATTCATGGAGTTGAAAAGGAGAAAGAGAAGTTTGCTTTTGCATTCACGGTGGATTGCAGGGCCAGGTTGGAGCCTCCAATCCCTGAGAACTATTTCGGCAACTGTGTGTGGGGTAATTTGGTGGATGCTGACCCACTAGACTTCATAAAGGAAGAAGCTTTTGGTATTGTTGCAAAGAGTATTCATAGTAAAATAAAAGAGATGTTAGATAAGGGGATTTTTCATGGGGCGGATAGTTCGTTTTCTAAATACGAGTCTATGGCAAAGGAGAAAGTTGAAGTCTTTGCAATTGCTGGGTCTAATCGATTTGGAGTTTATGGAACTGATTTTGGTTGGGGGAAGCCTGCAAAGGTCGAGATAACATCGGTGGGTAGAGGTTTAACCATTGGGCTGGCAGAGAGCAAAGATGGGAATGGTGGAGTTGAAGTGGGGCTTGTTCTGAAGAAAAATGTCATGGATCTCTTTGCTACTCTGTTTCGTCGAGGAGTGTCAGATGAGTAATTTATTTGTACCAGTATTTCTTGTTTTCATATAGATGAGTAATTTATTTGTACCAGTATTTCTTGTCTGTATGTATGAACAAAACTTTCTGCACCAGAAAAAAGTTCTAAACACTTTCCTTGTTTTTTATTGGTTTAGTTAAATAAAAACTAAGGAAGAAAAATGAATGACAGGTTTTTACTTTTTGGTGGAATGATTTATTTAATTTTTTTATTATTTTGGTCATTTATCATTAAAAAAAATTCACTTTGATTATTTATTTTTTAAATTAGTTCAAAATGATCATTTTATCCATCTAAAATAAACATCATTAATAAATTAAAAATATTAACAATTAAAAATCATCATAAAATATAATTTTTTTACCTATCATCTTTCTCCTTTTCTTCCCTCTTCTCCATCTTTCATTCTCCCTCATCTTTTATCCAACTTACAACAAAAAATCAAACACTCCCAATACTAGTCTAAGACCCAAATTTGAAACCCTGCCTCCCATACACCTCCCTATTCCATAATTATCCATTGATGTCCACTCCCAACGCTGATTCCCACATAGAGTTGCCTTGGTGTCTAACCATCATGTGTCTAACCATCATGTTCCCTCCATTGTCGACAATATCAATCTCGATCCCATGACCCTTATATTTAGCTTGGATATGATTTTTGTATTTAGTTTTAAATTTGTTCAATTTTTTTGGTTTTTCAATTTCTATGATTTCGTTATTCTTGATTTGTTAGATCTGTTTTATAATTTGTTCAAAGGAAACTCTTGAATTTGATTATTGTTGATGTTTAGATGTGGGGGAAGAGTGGTGGTTGTTTAGAGGTGTGGAGGGATCATAAAGGAGAAGTGGAAAGAGAGGGAGGAGCAAATATGAGAAAGAAAGAAAAAGAAAAAGAGATTTGGTTTTTGAATGTCGGTGCTTTGGTTGTTGAAGCCTTTGCCATTGTTGATTGGGGAGAAGAAGAAAAAAGGGAAGAGCAAGAGAAGGAAAAACAAAACTCTTACATTTCATTTTGTTAAGATTTTTAGTCGTTAATAGTTTTATTTTATTAATGATGTTAACTTTGGATAGATAAAATGATCATTTTGAACCAATTTAAAAAGATGAATTATCAAAATGAATTTTCTAAAAGATAAAAGACTAAATTGAATAAAAATATAAAATAAAAAGATCAAATAGGTCATTTGACCTAACTTTTTTGTATTTTTGTCTAAGCTATTTCTTATATTTATATATTTATTTTTTCCTTTCATCTAATTAATGTAATATTCATACAACTATAAAATATAAATATATTTTTTCTTGTACAGGATGACATAATTTTGTTACTTGTTTAACATTCATAAAAAATCATTTATAAAATATTATATGTATAAATATATTAATAATATTTTCTTTTGATTAAAAAACTAGATTTGAAAAGAAATATTAGTGTAACATTTAATATTATTAATGTAATATTTATACAAACATATAAATAAATAATTGATTTTTTTAATGAAAATAATTGATTTCTTGTACAGTATGACATTTTATTATTTAATTGAGATTTCTTAAAATTTACATTATAGAACATGATTACAAAATAATATTATTTAATGTGGAGAAAATCCTTATACAAGGAAAATGGTGTGCTGACATTTTTATGTATCAAGCACCACTCGAACATTATTAGCCCTACTCTTTGTTTGTTAATTAGAGGCATTTGAAGTAATCTTGAGGCCTGAGTTAGTGACTAACAAAAACTCTATCTGTATCACTCTGTTTTCCAAAGTGGATTAAGCCATATTACCTTCCCTCAATTTCAACCTATCAATTTGTGTAACGTATGTATCTTAAAACAAGGTCATTACAAAAGTTTTGTATTGTTTGGGGTCCATGATTAACGTGGCGAGTGACACGACACTGAGTAGTCCTCGTCAATCCTCCATCCTAGTTAGCCCTGGACCATGAGCACGGATGTTCTCTAGATGACCAACCTTAGCGTCATGTGGCTAGGTAAATAGGTCGTTATGATTTCGATACGCGAGTATTTGGCTGTCAAAGTAGTTACTTTGTTACGAAGTTGTTGCAATGCGGTTACACCTGACTAATGAGGTTGTTATGCTGTTGCAACAACCTCTCAGGCCACGATCTAGGGTTTTCACCCATCACTATAAATAATAAGGTTCTATATTCCCTTTGATTGAACTTTTACTCATATACTACTCACTCAAACACTCACTTAAGCTTCAAAGTTTTTTGTGTAGGTACCCCCTCCCCATTCCTCAGCTGGAGGATACCGACGAATTCACCACCACGAAGATCATTGGAGTCATCATTGATGGTGGTCAACTGTGACATCAAATTGGCTCCAAATTTTGGCAAGTACATTTGATGCCCACCGTGGGGCTGTGAAAAAACTCCCCCCACAGCCACCTTCACATATGTTAGCACACGATCCAGGTTAGGAGAGAGACACCCCAAAAAATTCTAACCTTACTCCTATGGCCACCATGACGGACAATGATCCACTCCGACAACTCCAAGCCCGCATCATTGAAATTGAAAGATGTCATGAGGAAGAACTCAGAAAACTGAAAGTCGATCATGATGAATTGGAGGCTCGCGTTAAACGTCCCCAAGGAGATGAACACTCCGCTTACAGGATCAACAAGCACACCCAAGAAGAGTCGTAACCCCAACAGACCAGAAACACCATGGACAACAACAACACCTCTCACACACATTGATACGAAGGGTGGCAGACCCAATGACATCCTTTGGTCGACTGAATCATGGAGGTCAACCTACCTCTAGGTCAGAAACCACTCAACCTAGAGCGTTACCACTGACCCGGACGAGCACTTGGACGTGTTCTTCATGGGGGTCAACCTTTACACTAATGACGACGTGGTCTTATGTTGAGTCTTCCCTACGTCCCTCAAGGGAGTTGCATTGACGTGGTATGAAGGACTTCCTCCCCGGTCTATTGATAGTTTTGACACCCTTGACGATCGCATCGTGTGACTTCTGTTGCCCAAGCTAGTCTATGCCAAGCATATGATGAGCCATTCTACAAATTTATGGACATATTCGGTTAGCTTGTTGTCCAAATTAGGAACCTTAATCCCGAGGTGGTGCTGCATTCTATGTTGTTGGCCCTACGACCTAGAAAATTTGCTTACAGTTTGTGCAAGAAGCCTCCAAGCAGCATAGATGAGTTACGGTAGTGAGCTAAGGGCTACATTTAGATGGAAGAAATGTAGAGATTCCAAAACAAAGTTTGACAGGCTGGAGAAAAGGACGAGAAAGGAGAAAGTAGCTCAAGGACCGACACACACAAGTTGGACAAGCAACATAGACTGGACAAGCATCAACCCCTTCAAAGGGGACCAAGGTATGGATGTTATACACCTTTGACGGAAAGTCGGGTCACCGTCCTCGAGGTTCCCATACAATTACCCCCAGTACCTCCCCCCAGGCTTGGTCTGGAAAGAACTAAGCATTGTTGGTACCACCACAACCATGGAAACAACACTAAAGACTACTAAGCTCTCAAGGGCAAGATTGAGAAACTTATACAAGCGGGTTACCTAACCCAGTTCGTGAAAAGACCCAGTAGCAACCAGGCTGAAGGACGACTTGGAGGTCACAATGAGGACCATCGCAGGGGAAGTGATAGAGGACAAGACAGAAGGGGAAACAAAACAGAAGATAGAGGGAGACCTAGGCATCACCAACAAAGACGTGAGCACCAACCCCAACAAGAGCAGGAAAATGAACCTGCTCAATAGATTAGAGGCATCTTCAACACTATGACATGCGGATTTTCCCATGGAGGACTATCCAACCAGTCCCAAAAACATCATTTCCATGTCATCAAAGATGTTGATGTCATCTAACTAATTGACCATGTAACTGGAAGGGAGAAGAGACTAGATTGTTGTACTATTGACATGTGTAGAAGTTTTGTTGACACCTATACAAAGTAACATATTAGAATTAGAACACACTCACATGATTGATAGTATAAAAAAAACTAAATCAATTTTAATCAATAAAAACATATATTTTGAAGATGTCCCCAAGTCCTGATTTACTCGAGATCGTAGAATCAAGCTAGTAGTCTTTCTCTAATTTATTTATCAGAAACAGGCAGCATTAGAGAAACAGAAAAATAAAGCCATGAAGGTGGTACAAGTTTTGAATGTAGCACCAACTTTGGAATCACACGAGTTACCAACTCAAACATTGCTTCCCCTTACCTTCTTTGACATACTATGGTTAAGGTTACCACCTATTCGATGCATATTTTTCTACCAATTTCCACACTCAACACTAATTTTCTTTGCTACCCTTCTTCCCTAACTCAAACATTCTCTTTCTCATGCACTTAGCCATTTTTTTCCTCTTGCGGGCCACCTTACTTGGTCACTCCACTCCCAAAACCCCATCATCAATTACAACAATGGTGACACTGTTTCCCTCACAGTAGCTGAATCTAACGATGATTTCAACCATCTAGCATGCACAGATCTTTGTGAAGCTAAAGAAATGCACCATCTTTTACCCCACTTGACTATATCCCATGAACAAGCTACTGTTTTAGCCTTGCAAGTCACTCTATTTCTAAACTCTGGATTATGCATTAGAATAACCTCACACTATGTTGCTTTAGATGGAAAGACTTCAATATCGTTTATCAAATCCTGGGCTTATCTTTGTAAAGAATCACAATCACCCTCTTGTTTGCCACTTGAAATGTGTCTTTTTTATGATTGTTGTTGTAAAATAAGAGTAACTCACAAAATTAAGGGAGATGAATGCACACTTTCTATTGAATGATTATATGTTTAAATACAGATTTGTTGTAACAAAAATAAGCAATAATAACTTACTTCCTAAATAATAACCAACCACTAACATAACAATAACAAACCACTAACACAACAACTACTAAGTAACAAAAATAAAATAACTAATTCTAAAAACTTGGTCAAACAATTAATAGAAAATAACAAACTAGCAAGTAAGTGTTGATACACGTTCAACACTCCTCCTTGTATTAGTGCTTGACAAGTCCAAGTTTCTCTCTTAGTAACTCAAGATTTAATGTAGTCGTATCCATGTCTATCTGAATGATTTCTTTTTCAACACACGGTGACTTTGCTTCAGTAGCTATTCATGCAGCCTCCTTGAAATTTCTTGCAGAAGTAACAACTTTCTTTTATGCTTCTAGTTCTGGGAATATTTTATCTATGAAAATAATCCTCTGCTTGAAGGATGCTATACCTTGTTGGATGCTTGAGTGCTTCTCTTTAAATCTAGAAACAACTTTATTTATCTTATTTTCTACAGTTTCTAACTTAGAGTCATTGTCTACTATCTCTGTTTGTTTCTATTAGACTAAAGCAAGAAGTTGTTCCAATTCACCAATTAACACATCCTTCCTTTTACAAAGGATCTCTTTTTCTTTTTTGTTATTTTGGATTGAATGCTCAATGGTATTATTCAATTCTAAATGAGATTTATTCATAAATTGTGATTCAATCTCCAACTCCATCTTTTTAACCTTCAAGGCTTTGGAGGATGAAAGCCATTGGTCTATTTCTTTTGAATACATTGACGATGCTCTCTTCATGGTAGAATCTGCATTATTTAAAGCATTGTTGCATAATGGTCGAGTGCGATTATGCATTGTATCTCAACAGCTGCATGATGAAAATGGCCTAATCTTTTGTGTCAGACTTCTGTATTGTTTATAGTAACTGGATAAGTTGCTTACTCCTCCTCCAATGGATCAAATGAGAAACTTTTGCCTCTCATTTTGATATTGAAAATTTCCTTGTCATTGACATCTTTAATCTAGCAGTGCTTATTTTCAAAGATGACTTTAAACCCCTTCTCAATCAATTGTCCCACACTTAGCAAGTTTTGATGAATCTCGGGTACATACAAAACATCATAAATTAATTTTGTACCTGTACAATTTTCAATGGCTACAGTTCTTTTTCCTTCAACAGTGATAAAATCACCATTACCAATTCTAACTTTTGATACCTGTGATTTGTCCAATTCTTTGAAAATTTCTTGATTGTGGGTCATGTGGTTTTGCCTCTCATTTTGATATTGAAAATTTCCTTGTCATTGACATCTTTAATCTAACAATGCTTATTTTCAAAGATGACTTTAAACCCATTCTCAATCAATTGTCCCACACTTAGTAAGTTTTGATGAATCTCGGGTACATACAAAACATCATAAATTAATTTTGTACCTGTACAACTTTCAATGACTACAATTCTTTTTTTCTTCAACAGTGATAAGATCACCATTACCAATTCTAACTTTTGATACCTGTGATTTGTTCAATTCTTTGAAAAGTTCTTGATCGTGGGTCATGTGGTTTGTACAACCACTATCCACTAGCCAACATTCACTTGAGTTGTTGCTTGTAAAACATGTTGCTACAGACAATTGCTCTTCTTCTTGTTGATATGCAACTTGAACCACATTCTTTTGTTGAAAATTGCTTTTGTAAATTCTCACATGATGTCCCAACTTGTTGCACTTTTCACACTTAACATTAGGTCTTCTACAACATTTGAAAGGAGGATGACCCACTTTGCCACAGTGCTTGCAAGGAGGAAATCCTTTGTTGTCTCCATTATTGTTGCTAGTGTTAGTTGCTGCTTCTTGGGTCTTGAAATTATTCTTCTTGTATTTCTTCCACTTGCTTTTCTCTCCTTGGTTAGTTTGCAATTTAGCTTGCAATGCTCCTTCCACAGAACCCTCAGCCCTTATTTTTGTTCTTTGCTCCTAGGCTTGTAAAGCATTTACAAGTTCTGCTAAGATAAGTTTTGACAAATCTTTAGTATTCTCCAAGGATGTAATAGTAGCCTCAAATCTTTCAGGGACAGTCACCAGTATTTTCTCAACTATTCTTGAGTTGAAAATATTAGAACTAACCAATTTTACTTTGTTAGCAATTCTAAGAAGCTTGTTAGCATACTTTTTAATTGTTTCGAACTCCTTCATTTTTTGCATCTCAAATTCTCTAACCAGATTTAGGGTTTGCATTCCTTTAATTCTTTCATCTCCTTCATATTCATTTTGGAGGAAACTCCAGATTTCATATGCTGATTTGATGGTCATGATTCTAGTAAAAATTTCTTTTGAGATAGCACCAAACAAAGTAGCTCTTGCCTTTGACTTTCTTGCTTTCCTTTCTTTTTGATTTTTTATCTAAGCCATTGTTGGATTAGTTGGTAAGGGAAGAACTTCGTAGTCTTCCTTAAAAGCTTCCTAGAGATCATTTGCCTCCAAATGTGTCTCCATTCTCACTACCCAGATTTGATAATTGTCACCATAACATCGGTGGTGCTAGTGCTATGTATGGTGTTTCAAAATCCATTTATCTGATGAATTGAAGCAAGGTGTTTAGGCTTTTTTGTGATGGGTTTCACTCAGTTCACTCACAGGTCCTTCTTAAGAAGAAGACTCTAGATACCAATCTGTTGTAAAATAAACATAATGCACAAAATTAAGGAAGATGAATGCACACTTTTTTTTATTGAATGATAATCTGTTTAAATACATATTTGTTGTATCAGAAAGAAGCAATAATAAATTATTTCCTAAATAATAATCAAACACTAACATAACAATAACAAACCACTAACATAATAGCTACTATGTAATAAAAAATAAAATAACTAATTCTAAAAACTTGGTCAAACAATTAATAGAAAATAGCAAACTAGCAGGCAACTGCTAATACATGTTCAACAACAGGAAATTAGTATCAAATAGGAGTGAAATTCATTAACGATTGGTTAAAGCATGGAGGAAGCAACAGCATAAGCCTCATGGTTTGGGATCTGCAACCTTCAGAAGATGCAAGTAGAGGCTCATCTAAGTTGTCTCGTTCAGACGTTGAAAAGCTGAAGCAAAGTGTGGTGTCCAAGAAGAAAAAGAACACAAACCTTCACTTATCAAGTTTTGTGTTATCTATTGCCTATGCATGGGTTTGCAGGGTGAGAGCTGAGGAAATTAAAAACAAAAGCGTTGCTTTGGCTCTAACTGTTGATTGTAGGTGGCGTTTGGAGCCACCTCTTCCTGCAACATACTTTGGGAACTGTGTTGGATTCAGACTTCCAATTGCTGAAACGAGAGAGTTGTTGGGGGAAGAAGGACTAGTTGTGGCTGTGGAAGCAGTGAGTGATACATTGGAAACTCTGAAGGATGGAGCAGTGAGTGGAGCAGAAAATTGGTCATCATGGTTGCTTGATGGTATGGGAGCTGAAGCTGATGTGAAGAAAATTGGTGTTGCTGGGTCACCGAGGTTTGAGGTATATAGTAGTGACTTTGGCTGGGGAAGACCAAAGAAGGTAGAGATGGTGTCTATTGAAAAAACTGCAGTGTTTGGGCTTTCAGATAGCAGAAATGGGGATGGAATTGAGATAGGTTTTGCTTCTCTTTTTGTCAATGGCCTTGAATCTCGAGTCTCTCTCAGTTTGGTTAGATCTTGTTGCTTTTCAGGAATAAAAATTTAATCTTTTGCTCTAGCATTTAGCAGCTTCTTATTTGAAATGCTCTGTTCGTGTGTAATAATAATGTGTTTGGATTGCGGTTTGAGAGACACCTTTACTAATGTATCTAACTAATGGCTATAGGTAACTAACATGCACCAAACATTTATTCATCAATAATACAATGTGAACCGATTTTCCAATGATTCTAAGACAACAAATCTACTACCTATGCAGCTTGGTAGGGAACTTACTGTTCAACCGCAGAATATTCCATATGAACATTTTGTTTGGTGACTTTGATCAATAGAAAATGCAGGCCCTGCAAATATTAGTTAGCACTTTCCAAAGAAAAAAAAGGAGAAGTAACAACATTGATGAATCGGAGAAAATGTAAGATACATTCAACAGATGTGTAACTCAAACTCACCTATAGTCATTTCACCCATGTTGTGTACTTGTTTTATCTTAGTCTTACGTTTCGAAGCACCTTCAATAACAAGGATTGGCGCCAGACAAAACTCAATGCCAATTTAAACACACTATTAGTCATGTACTGCTGTGGATTATGTAAAATGTTTTGATAATGAATTAATATTTTTGTCTTTCTTTTTTATCTTTCTTTATTTCTTATTTGATCCAGTTCTTTCTTTTCTCTTCCATTCATACAGCCTAAAATTAAATTGTATGGTTTAACTTTTTCTTTGTTGCTTCAAAATGGTTGTGATGTAGTATCTATTTAAAAACACAACGAAAAATTGTTTCTGTTGAGATATTTTTGTAAGAAATAAATGAAAATGTTGTGGAGTCTAAATAGTAACTTTGGGGTGTAAATATGAATGCCAACTAGCCCAACTCTCATTTTCTTTATGAACTATGGGTATAATATATCTTACTTTTTTTTGTGGAAAAAATCACATCATAATCTTTAAATTTAGTGTTTTGCTCTAATTACTTTATTTCTTTGCTTTCATATCCTTTAGCTTCAAGTCTAATCTTTCCTTTAACTCTCCCTAAGGCAAGGTTGTTTCATCCTTTGTTTTTGTAATTCCTTCTTAATAGGTCCCAATATTCCATTGATCAATGTCCAAAAGATTGGGATTGTCGTACTATTGATGCTTCAAATAATCAGCCCTTTTCAAATCTCTAATTCCAATTGTTTGAAACTAATAATAAAGACAACCGAGTGCGCGTAGATCAACTTAAGATAGTCTGAATTTTTCTTATTTAACTAGAGAATTTTGAGTTTGAATTTAAGATAATAATTTTTTAAATTCTTCTTCGGCTCAAACACAATTTTTAGTATCTGTGGTCTAGAAAAAATTTAATAATAATAAAGCAATATATTTTAAGAGAATAAAAATATTCAATTAAAAGATAACTGACTTTTTTTTATCACTGCGCCACCACACAGAATGTGAGCCAGATACAATACGAAAAACAAACCCAAAAGTAGAAAGACAGTCCAGTGACTTTGTTAACCTATAACCCTAGCTAATTCCTATTTAATACTGTAGAAATTTCTTAACGGGAGGATTAAATAAACAAATAAAACAAATACCAGTACCAATCAACTTCAAAAAACAGTTCTTATACAGCTAAAGGAATCACTTTAAATTGTAATTAGAATTACATTAGTATAGTATATTAAATTAATTAACAAACTAATACAAGAAAACTTTATCCGTAAACATTGATAAAAACGAGAGGACAAAGCTAAGGGCATGCCTATGCTCCGACAAAGTAATTTATCGAAGACAAAACATTGCAAAGAGCCAAAGACATGCAGTGACACATATCCCAACAAAGCATCAGTTACGTCTTCACTCTTCTGTGTTCTACTCATAAATATTCAATCTCAAGAGAGACAAGACCTGCCGTTTTTTCTTTCCTCTTCGTTGGATAAAATTTCTTTTGGATATATATTGAAAAAAAAAATCTTTTGGATTATCTGTTTGCATTCTGCGTAAAACGCTACTATAGCAGTGTTTGCATGGGCAGCATGGCAGTATGGCACATATAACTGTTGAAGTTTAATTACAGTAGTATTTTTTGGTACAAAAATTTGTTCATTTAGATACTTAATTATCTCCAAGCTCTAGTGCATTTAGTCTTCCTATTACAAAGTTCTGTAAAAGGCTCCTGATGAAAATTTTTATGTTAACTAATTACACTTTGGAAGCCTTTTGAGTTTCATATATTTAGTATTATAACTTTTATGAAAATTATTAATTAATTTTATGATAGATTTCTTTTTTTATTTTATTTTTCAAAAGAAATAAAGATGAATTCATTGTTAAGGATAGAATTAAAAAATAAATATTCATTAATAATACTTTTCAGCATGTACGTTGAACCATTGTCCCTGATTATTGGAAAAACTGAGGAAATAAATATTGATGAGATTTTCACTAATAAATCTTGAATAAATTATATAAATAAATTTGACATCACATTACAATAAAAAATCTTAAATCTTTAGACTTGTGAGTTTTTTTACTTATATGATATTCAAATTTTTTATTTTTATCAGACTTTACTTTCACATTTAGATTCTAATGTGTTAAATTTGTGGTTTACTTTGGAGAATATATTTTAAATTCCCGATCTCTTAATCTTTTATGCCCATTGTACGTATTAATGTGCTCCTCTTAAAATTTTGTCACTTTAAATCTTTGTACAATAATTTTTAAAAAAATATTATTTCTCTTCAAATTTAAATAGAAAATTAACTATGAAACTAAAATTACTTTTTTCTTGGAACTAAGTATTTTAATAATCTCTTAAAAATAAAATATCCTAATTTTATAACGCTTTTGAGAAAGTGAACAAAAGAAGAATAAAGTTTATTTATAAAAAAAAAACAAACAATGAAGATTTTTCTTGATACTGTAAAATGATAAATAATTTAGAATTATTTTTGTTAAACTGATAATTATTTCAAAATAGGGGAAGTATATGATATCTTTTATAAATCCCTCGAATCAAGAGTAAATTAATTTGGAGTCTAGCATAATGTTACCTCTACTTTAAGACTCAGTGCTGCTTTCGTTCTTACCGATTGGTAATGGAACAGATCTTATCTTTTCATACGGAATGCTTTCGCATTCAATGTCCTAATCGTATATAGTCACCGTTTGTTTATAATTAATTTGACTTAATTAATTGTGTTTTTGGCATTTCCCTATAATATATCCTTATAGTCACCATGATTAGGACGCGTACGTGATTCTTTAGAGATATGATATAGCGATTGCCATTCGAATTGAAAATTTTGTAATGTAATTGGAGTGGCGGTGCCTTGGTCCATGTGGTTTGGCAACTGTTGTTTCATGGATGTTACTGTCCCATGTTGGATTAATTCTTGGGGCCAGTCCCTCTCACCCAACAATATAGGACCTCAAGTTTTTTTCTTTTTTGGTGAAAATATAGGACCTCAATTTGTACCTTATAAATGGGTCATTAAAATCATAGTTAGTTGCTTCTTTTAGACTCAGAAAATGAAAACCTAGCCAAACTAGACCTTTCTTTTAGGTTTTGTATTAAATTATTACAATTAAGTTCACCTTCTGCCTGTTAATGTAAGATGAATGATATATGAATCAAGGTCTTAAATTACAGCACAGTCACTGTTTTATTCCGTCCCTTAATATTGCAAAAAACTACAGATAAAATGTGGCTATAAATTGCAGCGGTGTTGTGGTCGCAAACACCCCAAAAACCTAGAGGTTGCAGGCAAAATTGCAGTCCTAAATAGTTTTTTAAAATCTTGATATGGATATCCACACGACCACACAATACATGCATCTAATTGACTTCCTTCATTTCTCATTTATTTTTCTTCTTATTACATGAAATCATCTATATATTTACTTTTTTCTCTCTTTTTATCTCTTTCTGTCTATAGGTTTTTTTCTTGGTATATAGATTGACATATGCGTGTGTGCATGACTAATTTTTGTGGTTATAGCTACAATTGCAAATTGATCAAAACTCACAAACTATTGTTTTAAAAATCATTTAATTTTTGTGAGTTTCAACTGACATACAAAAATGAAGCTAAAACTTGACAAAGACAAAAGGATAATGTTACATCTTACAGACGGGATTGCTCCTGCTGCTTCTTCTGATGCATTCTGGCTATTCACAAAAGTGATGAGAGTGATTAGTCACGAGTTGAGTCTGACCTAGGGTTTCTGTTACAGACCTCGGGACCATTTTTTGGACCATAATTTTACCCTTACCTACAAACCAGTTATTAGTCTCTATATCATTTTTTCAGATAAAACAAGCTAGCTAGAGTTCCAGTCACTGCTTGTTCAGAGTCTCTTATAGCTTCAGACGGCTTGATGAATAACAGAGAGGAACACTCTATTACAGTTTAAAGAATGTATATATGATCCTTTTTCTTCTTTTCTCCTTTCAGAAACAAGTAGGAACTTCGTTTTTATCTTTACCTTCATCCTTTTGTTCATATTCTCTTGCCCGTTTTCTTGTTACTTCTTATCCTTTTCCTTTGTTATATTTTGTGTTTTCAAATTAATAGAAGGTATAAGTGGGATGTAAAATTAAGTTTCTTCTGGCTGCAAAACTGTATCGATAGTCTTTTATACTCCTCACCTCTTAAATGATTTAAATAACTTTAACGAAGTAAATTTGCCCTCATTTTTTTGTTGTTAATGTATGTGTCATGAAAAGGAATTAGTGTCACAGAATCATTTGTCATCATACTTTAACTAAAAATCTTAAGACTCAAGATCTTTTTTTTATTTATATGATGTTTAATTGTTTCACTTTTACTTGATATAAGATTTCACTTTATATTTATACTCCAACATTAATTAAGAACTTCTGCATAACCATAGTTTTATCAACCATTGAGCTTGATTATCATATATATATATATATATATATATATATATATATATATATATATATTCATTAAAGAGAAATCAGGCTAGTTTGCAGCATTTTCCAGGGTTTCTACTTGTTTGTTCGTATCAATTTATCCACGTTAAACAATGACAAAGAAAATTCTGATAAACTTTTACCACTGAAACAGAAATGTTTTTATGGGGGGCAATTTTAGGGTTTTGAATTGATGGGTGAAAGAATATATTTGAAGTCTTTTCCAAATGAACAAGAGAAGAAACTTGGCTTACGTTTCTGCATCACTCACACACACATGATTAATTGACTTTCTTTTGAAGAAAGCATGCGCCATGGTCAGTGTCATCTCAATGAAAAGCCTCAACTTGCCTCCCATGCATATCTCTCTGCAAAAGTTGTGTGGTCCTGTGTTGTGCTCAGTGAGTGTACGTTTTCAAAAGGTATCATAACACAATTGGTCCCTCACCTACCAGTACCTTTCCCTTCTCCGAAGTAGTTATCATACACATAGACTTGACAATGCCCTTGGACAAGTCTCGCCATTAGTTATCTAAACTGGATTTCTCTGTTTGTCTTCTAAATCCTCTTCATATGATGCCTTATTGTTTCTGTTTTGTCTCATTTATTTATTTACCTTTTTATTCTTGAGCCAGGAAGAATTAAAAGCCCAAAATAACTGAAAAAAGAAACCAGTAAATTTATAAGCCCAAGAAAACTGATCGATTAAGTGAAATCATTAAGGATTACATGTCAACAATGATTAGTTTTATACTAAATCATTATGATGCTATTTCTTTTCAGGGAATTTTGGTTAGAAGAAGCCAATGACTAATGTTTGGAAATTCATTCGCATCACTACAAAAATTCCTACTTTTCAAAGCATAAAAAATAGGAAGCAATAAATTATCTTTTTTTATTGAATTATTTGACTAAAAACCAAAAACACAGTGATTCTTCCGAATATTAAAATCCATTTTAAGAGGTTAATCTAACCTTATTCATTCTTGTATAACTTACTACTCTTAGTAAAATAAAGCTTGGTCGTTATGCAATTTTTTGTCCAAAATTTGATTGATCAATGAGTTGATGCTCTCATGTCCTTTGAAAGCTTTTCATGTTGAAGAGTCTAAGAATACGTCTGTAGAAAACTTCTTATATATTAATAAATTAAGAAATTCAGATATTAGTTAACAAAGACTGCTCTTAATAAGAACAACATTATCCTTGATGCTGTTTAGGGTTGTTGTTTCCGTAGATCCCCATGTGATATGCTCAGTCACAAAACCTGTTGTAGTTGTCGATAAAGTGTAACCCCTGCCGGTTTTCGAAGCGTGTAGAAATGGTCCCCTTTCGAGGTTATTAACTGTATTAATTCAGATAAGCCTTCTGTAACATTTTTAAAATTTAAGACCCAAACATATATGGAGAGAAGAATCTTTTGTACAGAAGTCAAGCCTCTTTCCTTTATAACAAACCCTACCTTTAACACTTTTAGCTACCAGAAAATATTAAAGTAATTGTAACTATATGTAATCAATTAATGTTTGACAAAGTTGTTTAATTTCCCCAAGGTTTGTGAGAACAAAATATCAGGATATATAAACCATACATTACTACTTATGTAAAGGGAATGATTGGCCATTATGCCTAACCATAAAAAGATAAGACTTAGACTACCATATTTATTTGACCAATTGGGATGTGTGGCACGTGGCAAACTATGCGCCATTGCTTTTTCTTTCGTGCGGCGTGGTTAGTTCAATTCTGGCATCTTCCTTTTCCAAGCTGCGGACTCCAACTTCTCACTAAGTTTATTAGGTGCAATCAAAGCCAAGTCAAGCACAATTAGAAACTTCAAATTTTGTTCTACCTTGGTATGCAAAAGCACAGTGCAAACTTCCTCCTTCTACCTTGGGGTGTTTAGTATAAAAAGTGGTAGGTGTTCATGTGAGTTTGCCAGATATTATCAACTATAACTAGGATTTGTATTAAATTTGGATTTTTATATTCAAGATTAATTGCATGTTTCGCAAGTGAACTCAATTGAATATTTTATATTATTGTTAAATAGTTGCATTATTGTCCCTGTAAGTTTAATTACATCCTTTCCTGACTATGATGCAGCCTTTTGCTGCAGTTTTCTTTAATGTCTATATGATAGATATATACCCATGCTTCTAATTTCTAAATGATTCTAGAGCTTTTTAATGTATAACTGCATTAGATTTTGATTATTTTCAGTACTTTATAATAATATTCTTAAATCCCCTAAAAATCACAATTGAACTATATGATATTATTTAATAATAGTATCCATTAGTTGTTGCAAGTCAACGATCTATGTCATGAAGTCATCTCGTCTGTTCTTCATACATCCACTTCCAAAGGGAAACAATATGAATTTTAAATATTAATCGATTTGATTCACCTTTAAATTTGATTAAATTTCATGAAGAAGCAACTTCCTCCTATTTCGTTTTTTTTTATTTAATGTGTTTCTATGCAGATTCCTAGGATCGTGATACAGCCAGTCGTAAATCCAAACAATGGACTTAAAACTTAGCAGTTTCATTGTTGACGGTACTGTGGAACAGAATTTTGAAAACCACAAAGTGGAAGGACAAAACTCAGCACCTAGCAACAAACAATGAGAGACATAAGATCATGATTAAGAGCCAAAAAGAAGCAGATTTTCAATTAAAACAGGAGGGTCTTTCTCAATCAATTAATGATCCTGAAAAGGCAAAGGCTACATCAAGCTCAGTAGCACAATGGCCAAGATTGAAGGATCCAAGGATTGTTCGAGTATCCAGAGCCTTTGGAGGAAAAGACAGGCATAGCAAGGTTTGCACTATAAGAGGGTTAAGAGACAGACGGGTGAGGCTATCAGTACCAACTGCCATCCAACTCTATGATCTTCAAGATAGGCTAGGGCTCAGTCAACCTAGCAAGGTTGTTGATTGGTTGCTCAATGCAGCTAAGCATGAAATTGATGAACTTCCACCACTTCCCATTATTCCTTCAGTGAATAACTTCACCCTTGGTTATCCATCTGCTGTTACTTCTAATGAAGCTACCACCTCAAATTCTCAGCCTAATGAGCAACTTCTTAATATCAACAGAAGCATTCAATGGGAAGATTCAAACCATAATTCTACATGGAAATTAAAGGCTAAAGAAGTTTCAGGAGAAATGGTTAGCACTGATAAACCAAATTGGATAAGTAGAAGTCAAGAGGATAAGCAAGGAAGCAATAATCAAGGACCTAGCACACATGTTATACCAAATATTAATCTCTTACCAAGAGCAAATCTTAATCATCCTTCATTCTTGGGCTTGCTGAATACTATGCCACATGGTTACCGATGGGAACATTCTGCTGGTGATGTTTCTCATCCGTTGGGCAACAATGAATTATCAAACCTAACAGATATACACAACAATATTAACGTTGTACCTTTCCCAACATCATCATTGTCTTTATCAACTGGGAATTCTCAAATTATGCTATGTCCTCCAGGAGCAACGCAACCATATTTCCCTTCACATGTTACAGCAATGGACATGGATCCGAGGCAAATCAACCACTATCAGATGTTGAGTTCAGGTTCTGAAAATCCATTGGCGAATTCTCTCAATCATTCTTTCAGCCTGGCTATGATGGCTCATAAACCTCTTCTTTCACCCAACAGCAGCAAGAGCCCCTCTCACAAAGACCAAGATTTTCCTTAATTCCAAGTGATACACAAAATACAAAGTTTGTCTCAATTCTCCTCCTCTTACAATATGCATGGATCATGAAGACTACGAGAAGCTTCTTCAATTACAAGATATTCCACATTACCACGGGTTTGAATAATCATTTTGTTTGTGAATGCATGTTTGGATTTCCTTCTATTTTTTTTAATTATATAGGTAACCCTTAAATTTTCCCTTCAGTTTTTTCAGTTTATATATTCCACGAAACGATCTAACATGAATGGCTTTCTAAGGGTATTTTGTAAGAACTATCCTCTAAGTGACAATGAATAGCTTAAGAACTCCAAGAGAATGCATATATTGTGCAAATCTTTTACTCTTATATACGGCGAGAATTGTTCTACTTGGGTTATGTTAAAGGAGTTGGATTTTAGAGGGAAACAAAAGAGAGAAGACAATTTTTTCATTTAACATAAGTATGCCTTATCTTTTTAAAACTAAAGACATTAAATAATATATTAACATAAATTTAATGTCTTAATCTTTTATTCATTTTTATAACATTACATAAATCTATTAATTTAAAAATAAAAAACCTTATCCTCGCTTCTCTTGTCATCCAAAATCTCCCTTACAAAACACATGCAAACCTTTAATGCAAGTGTCATCTGTTATGTCTTATATTGTCTTATTATTCAACCTTTTGTTTGTGTTGTTATTCCATGAGATGACATAAATTAAACGAAATACAATACCTAATTTCTTGTTCATGCGTGGTCGCCAGCACATTGATCAACCACAGCCTATTGTAAAACCGTGATTGTGACGACTTTCCCAGCCAGTCACTAAAAAGTGACACATGAAAATAATATATCTCTATAATTGCTGCACAAAGCAAGGAAATTCAAAGAGGACATTGGTCTGCATGACTAGAGAATATTTTGATATTAATCATTTTTTATGGTACTGTGAACTTTAAAGAAAACTGAACAAGAAAACAGAAGTTCAGAGTACTAGCACAGTTAACCTTCTGTATACTTTTGTCTCAGAATAAAGCTTAGGAGTGTCTTTCAAATAAGTCAACTTGGAAATGAAAGGATAAAAAAGAATACAAGGACGAGTGTTATGGCTAAGCTGCCTAAGCACTACTTTATTTAAACGTATAGTGGGGATAGTTTTGCAGAATACAACATTTGCGCGGGTTATTTCAAGATCGATAATTAGCTTATATAAATAGATAGACAAATTTGTTCACGTAAATGCTCCTTTATATTGTACACTTAAGGCTCCTTTTGATTTATGTTTAAAATATGGTATTAGATCTGACAACAAAAATAACACAGGACCACAATATAAGTTAGAAGACTATCTTTTATCTTATATATCATTTAACCAATAGTGGATAATACAAATAAAATAATATAAAATTTATTATAATAAATAATATTAATTATTTTAATATAATTTTTTATCAAATTTAATGTATTTATCAAAATAAAAAGGGGAGCAATTAGAATAAAAAATCTGATGTTTCTTTTTTAAAAAGATTACGTGTTGTTTAATTTTTATTTTTTGTTATTAAAGATATCAAAATAAAAATATGTGTTTTAAAATTAGAGATTTTGTTGATGTTCTAATTTGTTGGATTTGTGTTATTCTTTATCCTTTTTAAATTAAATGTATATCTTGTTTAATATTATAATTTTTAATGAATCAAATAATGTAAACAAAGAGTTCGAGCCTAATTTCATAAAATAAGTCAACGTGTTTTTCCAACAATTGGACCAAACTCACATATCCTTTTGGATTATACTTCAACCACTAGATCTAAGCAAAGATTTATAACCCACTCATATTAGGGATGAAGGGAACTATTAGAGATATATATTAGTTTAGTTAGTTACAAATTAATCATTAATTTAGTTAGTTACAGGTTTAATTATCTAAGGTTTCATGTATTCATGTAAAAACTGATTTGCTCATTTTAAACATTATTCAAAGTAATATTCAGTTTTTCTTTTCTCTTATTTTCATCTATCTACCTTGAACTTTAATCATAATATCAGAGCAATGAATCCATCCTAATTTTTCTTTTCTCACTACACTTTTTTTTTCCTTCTTGGCAAGAAAAATGTCTCATGGTCACGGTAGCTCTGGTGGTGTTAACCAGGCTCCACGTCCAGCTCCTGTTTAGAGTGACAATCGTGGATCTTTGTTTAGGACCGTAGCTGAAGGAATAACTTTTGATGCTGGAAATGCAGTGGCACATAGGGCTGTGGATTTTGTATTCGGTCCTCGAAGTATATATTCAACACGAAACAGTAATTAATAGGTCTCCTGTTGCTGCCATTGCACCTATGGCTAATAGTCTAGACGGTGATACATGCAATGCTCCCACAAAGGCTTTTCGGATCCTTTTAGGCATGTTTTGATGATTTTAGCTTCTGTCATGGGTGGTTAAGCCTTGATTATTGTTGGTTCACAAAGTATTTGTGAAAAGTCCTCATAGAAGACAGATTTTGTGATTTTTCTATTTTGTTGATGTAAGCTTTTGTTCATGGTGATTAAGCATTGTTTAAGCTTTTGTCATAGATAGTTAAGCATTGAATTGTTGTTTGGTTTCTGCTCTTGATGGTTAAGCCTTGTTGTTTCTACCAAGTAGTTAAACTTTGAGATATAGTTTTTACTTGGTGGTGAAGCTTTGATAATTTCATGGATTAATTATTTGAACTTCTGTCAAATGGTTTTATTGTTGATTTTGCTTGATGATTAAGCTTTGATACTTGCTTTGGACTCTTGAAAGAAGATTGAGAAAGCCAAAGTTGGTGGAAGATTTCTAAAAGCTACAATTTTGGTCGATGTATTTCCGGCATGTTTATATATATTTTTCAGACTTTATTTTCATTTCTTTTGATCCAAATGTATTATCTTTTCCAAGTTAAAAGTTTTTTCAACACCTTTCAACTTGCGGGATATTAGAGATATATATTAGTTTGATTACTTACAAATTAGTTATTAGCTTAGTTAGTTACAAGTTTAGTTATATAAGTTTTCATATATTCATATAAAAACTGATTTGCTCATTTTAAACATTATCCAAAATAATATATTCAATTTTTCTTTTCTCTTGTTTCTATCTCTTTACCTTGAACTTTTAACAGAAATAATTAAAAAAAACATAATTTTTTTATACTTTTAAGTCTCCTTCGTTTGAAAATAAAAAAGATGAAAATTGAGAGAAATAAATAGTAAAATAACATGGAACTTATACTTTTACACTTTATTTTAATTTAAAATTTTCATTTCAATTTTTTTTCCTTCTACCGAATGGACCTTATTATCCAATGGAATGTTGTCAAGATCACGATCGAATATACTAACTAGCTAACTCAAATATTCCTATGAGTTTTGGGGGGCCCGCGTGCTAACTCTCTTCCTCTCTGTGGTATGTTCTTGACGCTTCCATCGTTGTTTTCGGGCATTGGCATCGTCATCGCTGAAAGTCATCGTTGCCATTGTTGGACGTCCCTATTGTCTTTGTTTCATTGCGTGTGGATGTTATTTGGTGTGTGGGTGTTGTTATTTGCTGTTTGTTGGTTTGTTTTGGGCCTTTGGGCCTATTATCCTAAATTCTTGATGTGTTTGGACTCAGAAAATTGCTTTCTGCACCTCAAATTTACTTTCTGCATTCCATGAGAATTTTAAAACAAGTTGAATGAGCATAAATGTCCTTGAGTATCTCTTATACCTCCTACACCTCTTTCCTTTACCTTTGTGATTGGAGACCTTCCTCACTCCCTTTCTTCTTTCTTTTTATTTTCTACTTGTTGAAGCATTCTTGCGACGAAGTGAATATTTTTTTCCGATTTGCATATATTTTTTTGGATAGTTTAATTTGTAAGGTAAAAAAAAAATCTCTTGTGGAAACGTGTTTTGATGATGCAACATGCATTTCTTGAATTATGTTAGCAAAATTTTGAAATTGTATTTTTGGAATTACGCTAGCATAATTCCATAAATGCATTTTTGGAAGGGTATTTTTTTTTTACCTTTACCATATGAGTTAAGCTATCCAAAAATATATATGCAAATAAAAAAAATGCCTACTTCCTTAGAAATATATGCGAACCACACCGCAAATCACGCCTTTTACACCTTAAGAGTGAATCAATGAAGGGAAAGAAAGTAATAATAAGAAAAAAGCAATTTGGGAATATTTATGGAGGAGCAGGAAGTAATTTATTAGGAGCAGAAAGTAATTGCCTTGGACTTGTTGTGTCTTGTTTTTATGAGTTACGTTTTTGCAATACCCATTCTGTTTGTTTTGCTAAGTACACTTCCATTTTTTTTAAATTTTTATTATCATATATACCGTTATATACAGAAAAATGATACAAAATTATTATTCTAAAATGTACTTTTCCATAACACAATTCCGGAAAGTACTTTCCAAAACTGTGTTCTAGAAAGTAGTATTTTAAAAGATTATTTTAGCATAAAAAGTCTTGTGAATTTTAAAGATTATGTAGGAATATTATGATTTGTCATATTTTTTATAAGATTTTTATGATAGTTTGAGTTTTAATAGATTTATATCATAAGAATTTAAAGAATTTGAAAAGATTTTATTTATAGATTTATAAGATTTGAAAAGATTATGTGAATTTTTAAAAACACATTCAAAATTACAAGAGTTAATGAAAAAAAAGAAGAAGAAATGATGAAGTTTGGATAAAAAAAAAAAAGTAAAACCAATATAGTTTTTTATTTTATTTTTTAATAGCTAAATTAATTTTAACTTTATGTCTTTTTATACTAATCCTTCTTACAATAGCATTTTCTCATTCTTACTTTTGGATTTGAACAATAGATTTATAATTATACATTGGTTTTATGGTTTTTTTTTTAATTACTACAATTATTTTATAATAAATCCAATGACATGTTTAAATGAGATACAATAATAAGCATATACTAGAAGGGAGTGTTGAGGGTGGGAAATTTGCAAGAGTGTTAGTTATGTGGATGACAAAATTAAGAGTATCAATCACGAAAATATTACGTTGAACAGGTAATGCGCATAATAAGTATAAGGAAAACATGACTAGCATTAACAAATAAGACAAACATTAATTTATTTAGAAAACAAATGAAAAAGTGTTGAGGGAAGAGTATATATGATATTTTTTTATTCCAAAAAAATAGAATAAACATATATGACACACCGATCTTGAATAATATTAAAGAGAAAAAAGAATATGTGTGATGAGAGAAAAGAAAGTTTGATAACTAATAGAAAAAGAAATAAAAAGTCTAGCAAAATTTCAACTGTTTGAATAAGACTATTTGATAGATGTCTTGTACTAAAAAGTTTGATGAAATTCATCAAAATCCTTATCAGAAATGAAAGATAGATGAAAAACAGTTTGAGGATTCATTCATCAAAGTATTACAAAGTTGGTTTATTTATACAAAGACAGAAAATAACTAACTTGAGTAACCAACTAAATTACTCAAATAACTTCTAGTAACTAACTGCCATAACCAACTAACGATTTAATTAACTTCTAGTAACCAACTAATTACCATAACCAACTAACTACTCAAATAAGTTCTTGTAACTAACTGCAACTGCTTAATCGTGATACCCCCTCAAGTTGGCAAATAGATGTTAATCATTCCCAACTTGGCAATGAATTTACCAAAAATCGGGCCTGGAAGTGCTTTTGTAAAAACATCTGCAACTTGGTGTTGGCTCTTAACATGGACAAGCTTGACTACTTTGGACTGAACATATTCTCGGATGAAATGATGATCAATGTCAATGTGCTTGGATCGTTCATGATGAGCAGGGTTTGAAACAAGACTTATAGCATATTTATTATCACAAAATAGCATCACAGAGAGCACATCAACTTCAAAGTAAAGAAGTAACTTGCTTAACCAAACAATTCCACTAGTAACAAAAGACAAGACACGATATTCTGCTTCAGTGGATGATTTTGAAACAATGGGTTGTTTCTTAGAACGCTAAGAAAGAAGGTTGTTTCCCAGAAATACACAAAAGCCAGAAGTGGATCTTCTAGTATCAACACAGTTGGCCCAATCAGCATCAGCAAAGGCAATGAGGTTGAGAGAGTTTTGAGCAGGGAAAAACAAACCTTGGCCTGGAGCAGATTTGATATACTGCAGAAGATGATGAACAACATGTAGGTGAGGAACTCTAGGTGCTTTCATATACTGACTTAATCGATTCACAACAAAGGTGATATCAGGTTGCGAGATGGTCAAATAAAGCAATCTATTAATTAATCTTTTGTACATTGATGGATCAGGGAGTAAGTCTCCATCATGAAGATTGAGTTTCAGATTGGGATCCATTGGTATATTGGAAGGTTTGCAGGCCAAGAAACCTGTATCTTCCAAAAGAGATAGAGCATACTTTCACTAGGATAGTGAGATACCTCTGCTGAATTTGGCTATTTCTAATCCAAGAAAATATTTCAAAGGGCCAAGGATCTTCAATTGAAACAAAGACTGTAATTTGGTCTGAATAGCTTGGACAGAGGCAGGATTGGCTCCTGACAGGATGATGTCATCTACATATACTAGTAAAATGACTAAGGAATTGCCTAATCCAATGATGAAAAGGGAGTAATCATGCTTGGATTGATGGAATCCATGACTAAGAAGAGTAGTGGAGAACTTACAAAACCATTGTCTAAAGGCTTGTTTTAGGCCATATAATGATTTGTTCAATTTGCATACCAATGAAGGATTGGCTGACTTGTATCCCTTGGGAAGTTCCATATAAACTTCTTCAAACAAATCTCCATTCAAAAAAGTATTGTTAACATCCAATTGGAGGAGGCACCAGTTTCTAGTAGTAGCAACACAAAGCATAACTTTCACAGTGGTAAGTTTGGCTACTGGAGAGAATGTATCAGAGAAATCGATCCTAGCTTGTTGAGTATAACCTTTGGCAACCAATTGAGCTTTGTATCTATCTACAGAGCCATCCACTTTGTATTTAACTTTATACACCCATCGACATCCTATACAGTGCTTATTAGGTGGTAATCGAACAAGTGTCCAAGTGAAATTTGCTTCAAGAGCTTGGATTTCCTCATGCATTGCTCGACGCCATTCAGGATAAGGAACATCTTGATGATAGAACTAAGGTTCATAGACAGTTGAGATGTGATTAATGAATGCCCTATAAGGGGGGCTAAGAGGCAACAGGAAACAATGATGTTGGATGGATATGCAGCTTGAGATTGTGATATTACATAGTCAGACAAGTATAAAGGATGCTTAGAGTGGCATTTACTCCTTCTTAAGGTGACAGAGGGCAAAGTGTGAGGATGATCTGAGCCAGGGATTGAAGGTGAATCAGTTGGGTCATGGTTAAAGCTATTAGGTGGCTATGGTGATTGGCTACGAGTCTGGTCAGGGTTAGGTAAGGTATTAGTGATGAGGATGGGGATAACCAAATCTAGTAAGGGATCATGAATGACTTGAGGCTGTGAAATGGTTTGAAAAGGAAAAATGGATTCATGAGAGACAACATCTCTGGACACAAAAAAATTCTTAGTGTCTAGGCTATACAATTTGTATCCTTTATAACCTTGGGGATAGCCAACAAAAATTGCAGGCACTACTCGAGGAGAAAACTTGTTCCTTTATGATGGAAGAGTGGAAGAAAATGCTAAACAACCAAAACTTCTTAAGGCATGATAGTCAGGTTCCTTTTTGAACAGAATATTGTAGGGTGAGCAGTGTTGTAGTAATGGGGAAGAGGTTCTGTTGATGAGAAAAACTGTAGTGGTAACACAATCACCCCAGAATAAGATAGGAACTTTAGACTGAAAAAACAAAGCTCTGGCTACATTGAGCAGATGTTGATGCTTCCTTTCCATTACTGAATTATGTTCTGGCCTTTCAACACAGGAAAATTGATGAAGAGTGCCCATGGAAGTCAAAAACTGAGTGAGGGCAAGTTCCTTAGCATTACCAGACCTGAGGCATTTGATAGATACACCAAACTGAGTCTGAACCATGGTGAAAAATTGTTGCACATAGATTGAAGCTTTAGATTTGTGCTTAAGCAAAAATAGTCAAGTGAATCTTGAGCAGCCATAAACTAATGTAAGGAAAAATCTCATTCCCTCATATGTAGGGTGAGCATACGGACCCCATATATCACAGTGAATTAAGTTAAATGGTAATTCAGATAAATGGTTAGAGTTAGGAAAATATAATCTTCTAAATTTAGCAAGAGGACAAACAGAACAATTAGAAGAAGAGAAATTTAGAGAAAGGTGTAGACCAATTTTATTATTCAAATGTTTGAAAACTTTGTCTGAGATATGACCAAATCTAGAATGCCAAATATGAGGATTTTTACAAAGAATGAAATTTGTATGTGAATTGATAACAAAAAAATTAAATTTGCAATCAAGAATGTCCTTAAGATCTAAGACATAAAGGCCATGGATGAGATCCCCTCTACCAATCCTCTTACAAGCTTGCTTTTCCTGAATATCAAATTCATTTTGAGAAAAAGAAATGGAAAAATTAGGATTGGTTAAAAGAGCACTAACTGAAATTAAATTGAATTTGAATTTAGGAATGTAGGCAACATTATGCAAGATTAAGGTATTGGTTAAGCAAACCGAACCAATGGCAAGGATAGGTATAACATCATTGTTAGGCAGAGTGACAGTTTTATCAGAAACAATTTGGTAAGATCGAAAATGATGAAGGGAACAAGAAATATGAATGCTAGCACCATAATCTAAAAGCTAGCAATCATGAAGAAAATTAGAAGTGGATGTAGAGAGGATCATACCACTGGCAGAAGAAACACCTTGAGGGATGACAACATTGGTAGCATGACTTTCTAAAAGATTCATCAATTGGCTATATTGTTAGGCAGTAAGCTGAAACTGGGAACCCGAGTCACCAGAGGAAGGTTGTGAGTGAGACATATCAACAAATACTTGTTGAGCAGCCTTGTGTGGTGGTTCAGAAGAAGAAGAATGTTTATTTGCTTCTGAGGAAAAACCAGTCCTCTTATAATTTGGAGGATAACCATGCAACTTGAAGCAACGATCTTGAGTATGACCCAACATACCACAATGAGCACACAAGGGGCGATTCTTGGAAGATCCTTTGAAGCGGTTGTCAGGATGATTGCGTGCAGCAAAAGTCTTCAAGGCAAAAGCATGTGAAACTTCACTAGCAGAGGTGGAAGCACCAACTTCCTTTTGTTTTTCTTCTTGAACAACTAAGGCAAAAATCTTAGTTACTGAGGGAAAGAGATCCATGGATAAAATTTGACCTCTGATAGTAGAGAAGGATTTGTTCAGCCCCATCAAGAACTGCATAGCATACTCCATTTTTTCAAAATCGCACCAAGGTTTAATTCCTCCACAGGTGCAGCTATGTGACAGCTTCAATTCTGATAATGACTCCCACAGAGAATGAAGCTTGGAGTAGAAAGAGGAAACAAACATGGAACCTTGTTGCAGAGTGATCAAGTCATGCTTAAGTTGAAAAATTAAAGGACCATTACGTTGCTCGAAACGTTCTTGAAGATCATCCCATATTGCTTTGGCAGAAGAACAATGTAAGATACTTACTTGCATTTCTTTGGATAAAGAATTAAGGAGCCAGGAAGAAACGATACTATTGTTGCGATGCCACAAAGCATGAGTTGAGTGACCCAAAGCAGGTTCAGGAATTGAACCATCGACAAACCCATATTTGTTCTTCCCATGAAGAGTCATGCACATTGCTTTCTTCCAAGAATTGTAGTTTTCACCGGTAAGAGGATGAGAAACTAAGGCAATGCCAGGATTGTCGAAAGAATGAAGAATGAAAGGGTTAGAATCATCAATGGCAGCCATGGCCATGAGAGAAAAAAAAAATAGCTTCAATAGGAAGCAAGAGACACAAAAGCAAAAACTTCTTATACCATATCAGAAAATAAATGAAAGATAGATGAAAAGCAGTTTGAGGATTGATTCATCAGAGTATTACAAAGTTGGTTTATTTATACAAAGACAAAAAATAACTAACTAGAGTAATTAACTAACTTACTCAAATAACTTCTAGTAACTAACTAACTGCCATAACCAAATAATTACTCAAATAACTTCTAATAACCAACTAATTTTCATAACCAACTAACTACTCAAATAACTTATTGTAACTAACTGCAATTACTTAATCGTGATAATTCTTCTTAAAAAAAATCCATCAAAATTTTTATTTTTTAATACCAAAAGACTTTTTATAAGTTATAAAAAAAATCTTAATTGAATACCACTAGATTTTGTTGTCTTCCTTAAAAAAAATCTTAAAAGCCTTAATTGAATACCAAAAGACTGATTTATACCATTTAAAAAGCCTAATTGAATATACAAGACTTTTTTATATAAAAAAAGTGTTTTAAAATCCTTTAAAATTCTAATACAATACACCTCTAAGACAATTAAAAATCCTATAAAGAAAAATTGTAAAATAGTGAAATAATTGAAGTGAAGAAAACATATAATTGATATCAATCCTTCAACCTAGATAACTCTAGAAGTGCTTGCTTGTAGGGTGATTGTTATTAATGACCCAGTTTTAAGGAATTGATTGAGCTGAATTTTGGAAGAAAAGACGAGTAAGACATTGATGATGATTAGTCCAAAGTTTAAAGGCTAGCTAATGTGATTTGTTGATTACCAATTTAATTGGTGTTAGAGTTGATGTTAGTCAAAAAGTTAGGGACCATCTTTTACTTATATTTGATAAAACTAGCCGAAAGCAGTAAAGTTAATTAGTAGCTGAAAGTTGAGAAATTAACTTATTAAAATAGAAGTGTTTGGTAAAATTAGTAGTTAAAGTAGTTGAAAAATGTAAAATAACATAAATAAACATTTATATTCTACTTTTTATATTACATTTTTTCATGTTAAGTGTTATACTATTAATCTTATAGTATTTCTTAAAATATTTTTAATCAAGTTTAAAATAACATAATAAAATACACTTAAGCATTATATTTTTATTATGTTAATTAGTGTAATAGTTAAAATAAATAATCTAATACAAAATTATTTAAAAAATAATAGACAAAATATAATGTTGAAATAATAAATTAAATATTATAAGTGGTATAATGATTAAAATAAATATTGTAACATAAAAAAATATAAAATATAACCAAAAAACATATCATTTATCATTATCAATGTCTTGATTTATAATGCTAAATTAATAAAATAAACAATATAATAATTAAATTAAGAATATAAAAATATCCAAAACATAATATAAAAAATAAAATAAATTAGAGGAAACCTATGACCTATTATTCCATATTAAATAAGCAATATTATTGCATACTTCTTTCATCTCACTAGATGTATCCTACATTTTTTTTTGTGTCATTGCCAATGATATGCAAATTCTTCATGGGGTATGTAATATGGATGTTGCTTCAGCAAGGTAAACATGATGTCATCTTTTGAATTATTGCAAATATAATTATGTAAAACAAATGTAGCAATTATAATATCAATTTGGTTTTGAACACTAAAATTTGGCATCCTACTTAGTATCTTCCATCTTTTCTTTAACACTCCAAATGATCTTTCAATACAATTTCGAAGAGATAAATGTGCACAATTAAAAGCTTCTTGAGCATTAGTTGGAGGCTCTTGCTTAAATTGAAATTGATGATACCTTATCTTAGAATAAAGTATTAAATATCCATTATATATATATATATATATATATATATATATATATATGATTATTTTATATAAAATATTTTTTAACCATAAATATACAAATAGCAATACCTTGTGGAGGCATTGGAAAGTTCAATATTGGAGTGTTAATTGTGTGAATAAAGTCTTTTAACCTCAAGTTTCTCCTAAAAAATGGATAGTTAATCATTATACTAAACCTTATAATTAATTACTTATATTATAAATTAACTATAACAATATATGTAATAAACTAACCTTAATTTTTTTGTCCCACTATTCATTTAAACCACTAAACTTTCTTGTAGTAGGATCCCATCCTAAGCAGGTTTCCCCAAATTTTAAAAAAATTCAAATGCACCAATCTCTCTTCATATAATCATATTTGTTCGTCAAAGGTTTGTAAAAACATTTGCGGTTGATGATTACTTCAAATTCTTGATTAATGTCCTTCTATTTAAACACTACACATTTGTTCTTCCTAATGAATTTTATGCAAAGCTCACACAAGGATTTTTCATACTCATTGGTCAATTTAAAATTGATCTCTTCCTTTGTGTGATCATTAGTTGAAGTCATCTTACAAATTTATCAAAATAGTATGATGAATGAATTGAAGTAAAAAATAAAAAAATATATAAAGAAATAGAATATGAGAACAAATTTATCATCAAGTACTAAATTTTTTTTAAGAGCAAATAAGATTTTATTGTTCATATAAAAATGCAACATAACATGTGTCAAGAACTGAATACTAATAGATAATATAAAGACATAAGACATAACTCTTTTTTCTTTCCATGCAAAAGGGGTTATCATTACAAGGCATAAGACATGCCAACCAAATTACAAAAGTAATGTCTTACAAAAAGGATGAAATGCCCTACACTACTAAATTCATAACTTATGAAAAACAAACAAATCTAAACAAACAATACCCTTACTAAAAGTAATCCCTATCACATTACAATACAAGAGCACAATCGTAATTAATTTATAAAAGTTTGAACAATTAAAAAAACAATTAGGAATAAAGGATAAATGGTAAAGAGAACCTATCAAAACACAACCATAATCAACCCTTATGTTTCTTTCTTTTTCTTTTTTTCTTTTCTTTTTTTACTCATTCATATCGGGAAATATCACAATCAAAATATTGTAAAGAAAACCTATCAAAATATTATATGAAGAGTGAAAAAAAATTAAAAATATCATTACTTGAAGGAAAAAAGTTAGTGTAAATGAGGTGGGTCTACACATAGAAGGAAAAAAAAGGGGACGAAAAATATATGAATAAATAAAAAATAAAAACAATAAAATCATGATTTATTTTAAAAAAGATAAACATAAAATTTGATAAATATATAAAGATAAAAGAAAAAAATATAAAAAATTAGAAGTTAAAAATTAATATTTTAAACAATATTACTTCAGTAATATCTTAAAAAATACTAGAAATTATTAAAAAAAATTACTTATTAAAAAATCAAATGAACTTTTCAACTAAAAGAATTTAAAAACTTACTAAACATGGTCATTTTTGTTGCCTCAAGTTTGAAAGATAAAATAGACTTTTAATAGAAGAACTATTTTAATGATATTTAATTCTTAAACGAAATTAATCTTCAATTAATATTTAGGGATAATTTTGGTATAAACAAAAAAGAAAAGAAGAGAATATATTATGTTAAACAATTTTCAATTTTGTTTTAACAAATAATGATTTTCGTTTTTAAAATGGAAAATAGAAAATCTTATCTTGATAAAAAATAAAAAAAGATTTGCATTTCAGTGTCTTGGTTTACGTTCGCGATTCGCGAGCGACTATAGTTTGCACCGTCGCTTTCTTCAGTTGAAAACGACGCCGTTGCATGGGAAATTCAACATTATTTTTTCTTCCCTTTCATGCCTCTCCCCCAATTAATCTTGATTTATTAGAGGGTTCAAATCTCGAACCCCCATCGTGTCCGTAATCCTTCTTCCAAATTTCCAACTTCCCTCTGCCTCTTCTAATGGTATCGTATCTTTCGATGGAAGGGTTTGTAAGGGTTTAAGCTCAACCAAACCCTAAACCCTAAATTTCCCAATTTCTTCTTTCGATCTTCCACTCTCTCCCTTTCCATCTCATAAATTTCGAATCCATACACTCTCACCTCATGCCCTCAGATCCAATCCGCACCCTTTTATCACTGGTAAGTTTTTTTTTTTTTTTTTTCTTTCCAAAGTTTTTAATTTTCATTTATGAATCTGTATACCCGATTCCGCCTCCCTTTTTAAAGGATGAGTTAGGGTTTTTGTTTAGTTAATAAATATTGCTGGTGGGAAACGTGGAAAATTTGATCTTGGCGTTGAATTCAAGTTCTGTGTATTCTGAAGCTTTTTTTTTTTTTATTACAATTTTCTCAGAAGTGAGTGGCGTTGTTGAGGTGTGGTTCTTGGTGGGGTTTTGAGATGATGAATGATAGTGATTTGGGGAATGTGCGCTGTTGGGTTTTCAAGTGATATGAAGTGCTGAATATGAGCAATGGCGGTGGGAAGACTGGAAGACAGCTTGAACAGCCTGGCACATGGGGGAGGAGGAAAGTTGGTGGTGGTGATGACTATGCCCGGGCGATAGCGAAGATTGCGGTAGCACAGGTGTGCGAAAGCGAGGGATTTCAGGCGTTTCAGCAGTCAGCTCTTGAGGCGCTGTCTGACGTTGTGGCTCGGTATATTTTGAACGTTGGGAAGTCTGCACATTGCCATGCTAATCTTTCAGGTAGAACTGAGTGCCATGCTTTTGATGTCATTCAAGGGTTGGAAGATATGGGATCAGTGCAGGGGTTTGCGGGTGCTTCAGATGTTGATCACTGCCTTGAAAGTTCAGGTGTTATTCGGGAAATTGTTCATTTTGTTAATGATGCTGAACCGGTTATGTTTGCACACCCCATTCCTCAGTTTCCAGTTGTGAAAGAACGGGTGCCTAATCCAAGCTTTTTGCAAAAAGGAGAAGAGCCTCCTGGGGAGCATATTCCTGCTTGGTTGCCTGCGTTCCCTGATCTACAAACTTATTCAGAGTCACCGGTAGTGAATGGAAGAGGGACAGAACCTCGTGCAGTCAAATTTGACCAAGAAAGAGAGAATGGCAAAGGGGAGTGGCCTGCAATGAATTTCCAGCAGCAGATGGTCTCAAATATGTTTGAAAAGTCTGCCTTGATTGACCCTGCAGATGCTAAGGCAAAAAGAGTAGCAGCAGAAGGTAACCCGTTCCTTGCTGCACCTTTGAAAATTGAGGACAAGGAAGTTGCTTCTGTTCCCCCTCCGGCTAAGCTTTTTAATGATGTAGCTCTTGATAATCCTGTTGTGGAAAATTTTGTTGAAAATGAACCGATTTCAGCAATGGAGACATTTGCTCCAGCAATTGAAGCGATGAAAAGCACATGCTGTGATTCCAACGAAGATCAGACAAAATTTCGTGCAAATGAGAAGCCTACAGTGCGTTTTAAGATTGGGATTAAAAACAAATTATTAGGGAAGTCCATTGGTTTGATCCCACAAAAAGAGGAGCATAAAAATACTTTGCCCTGGTTTGCAATGGAAGATGGGAAGGATGACAGGAAAAGAAGGGCTGAGAAAATTCTAAGGGAATCTTTGGAAAACCCAGATCAGCTTGTTCAGTTGTAAATTAGATTGCTTTAATTAGAATCTGTATACTTGATCTGGAGAATGTCAGGATAGCTAGTTCTGGGATATTCAAATTTAGGTAACTGTCTGATTATGGGCATTATAGGATGGATGTTACTATTTTGCTCTGACTTTTTCTCACTTTTAACAATCATTCAGGTATGTGCATGTCAATTGTTTGGTAGATCAATTTATGATTCTTTCTATTGAAGTCCTTTGGCACTCTGTATGATCTTATGCTAAATATAGCATATAAAAACATCTCAACTTCTGACTTGTGGCAGTTACTCTGAATTGTGTATTGAACCCTTTTACTTTGTAGTTAATGCTACTACATCTACAACTGAATTCCCACTTAAAACACTTTCCTTTCTGGTTAACCTACACACACATGTGTGTGTAAACATCTGGTCAATAACACTAAATCAACTCCCACCATTTCAGATCACGTGTTATATTAACTAACAATTGAGAGGTTTCATTAAGTTAGTTAATAATGGCAGATAATTCTCTGAGCATTTTCATTGCAGTATTCTTGTGTATAAATCATACCTGCTGTTTCAAAGCGCATGTTATATTAACCAACAATTGAGAGGATGTTGCATAAGGTTAGTTAACAGTTACAGATATTAATCCTCTGCACATTTTCATTGTAGTATGCTCATGTATAAACAAGTGGTATCTGAGCTGTGCCAAGAATGTCCAGAGAGAACTTTAGTTAAAAATTTTGTATTTTCCATTATTTCTTTCTGATTAGCATTAATTGTTTGTTATCTTGGAATGTCCACATTTTTGCTGGTACGGAGAAATTGAGGTTTGCACTACCATTTTATTCATTTTACATATTTTTTTTTTGGATTTGTTTTTAATTCTGTTGAGGGCAAGCCTTGTGCAGCGATAAAGTTGCACCTTGGTGACTAGTTGATCATAGGTTTGAATTCAGATAGTCTCTTTGCATAAGTGTAACCCTCCCATGTACCTTTGCATGGCGAGAAGTGTAAAGTAGATGATAATGTTGAGATGAATATTTGGGCATGCAAGAAAATTTAGATGAGGTATGAATATTTTGGGCATGCATGAACATGGCATGAATTTGCCGAAGGCAGCTTGGTTTTGATCACGTGAGAAGGTCAAGAAAGACTTTCTAGTGAGAAAAAATGAATCAGATGGAAGATAGTTCAACTAAAATGGTACGGTATGATCAAATAAAAACTTAGAAGAAATCATTAAAAATGACCTTTATCAAAGTGAGTTTACTGAAATGTGGTTTTTGCTAGAGTCCAATGACAATTTTACTTCACTGCTAACTTCATCTAATGTTTTATCAAGTTCTCCTAGATAAGGTGTGGTTGACTGGTTGTCAATACTGTTGTTGTGATTGTGTGTTTAACTTATTGTTTTGCTTGTAATTTTCAGTTGAGATATGCGTTGAGCTTGACTTTTCTATTTTTGGTGTTATGGTGTTATACTAATTAAATTGTAGAACTTGTTGCAATTTTGACCGGTGTTTTCAACTGCTAGGTTGCAAGGATTTACTCATTTATTCTTAATAAGCTTCATTTGTGTTCCCTTTCACTGACCTTGTATGACCTTTTCTTGCACAAATATTGATTAAAATATTTTCTTTAGATAACTAATTGACATGAAATGCATGTTGAGCTCCAATTATTTGACAAACATGTAAATGCAACTCGATGACAAATTCTGAATTTGGGCAATTTGTTTTTGAAGTGACGTGCTAGTAAACACAAATCCAATGGAAGCATCTGTTTGTACTAAGTCTCGTCCATTTCCCCCCATATCATTTGGAAGAACGTGAATTGTCTATATGTAGGATCTGATATGTTCGATTGTTCTGCATTGTGGAATTAAGGTTAGGCATGGAATCTTTTTACTAATACTTGCATGGTAAGTATTGGATTTTCTTTTTGTTTTTTTGTATTTGCAAGATATTATATATATTTTTTTCAATTAATACTGTCTTTATAAAGTAGTAAGACCATTCACAATGGGAGTTTCTTATCAAAAAATATTTTTTTGGTGTGTCACACATGATTTTGAATTGTTTATATAAGTAACTTGTTCTAAGTCGCCTAGCTACCTATTAAATATAGGTGAGAGAAAGGAAATATTTGTAAGTTAAGGAACTTGTTAATAAAATTTTTATTGTAGAGAAAATTAATTGAGTTATTTAAGATTGATGTGACATAAAAGAAGATTTGTAAAATGATATAATATTCTTTTCAATAGTGTGGTGATATCAACTTTAACCTGGAGAATAAAAAATGTGTTGCTGTGGACAAGGGATTGAAGTAGTTCAGTAGCAAGACCCACATGATTTTTGCTGTGGACATCTTTGTATTGAATGCAAATTTAGGGTTTAAAAAAGAGCTGAGTCTGTTCAATCCGACCCAACTTTTATACTTTTTTTTTTCAGCTCAAAGTTTGACTTGATTTAAGTTTACTCTAGTTTCTTTTTGTAAAACATAATAGTGGAAAACAAAATATACAAGTATTAAAATGAAAGATTTTTGGTAAGATCGTGAATATTTGGTAAAGTAATTGAGAGTTACAAACTTTTAAATTAAAATGTAGTTTTTTTCCAGGTAATTAGAATGTAGTTTTACAGAATAATTTACATAACTTGCTCTTTTAATATATTTCGTATAAATATTTTATACACTGCATTCATGTTTGCATGTGTATCAAATTCATGAATTAAATTAATCGCATATAGTTAATTTAAGTGTAACTCATTTAGTTCATAAGTCAAACTCATCAAGTTATTTAATAAGTTGAGTTTTAAATTAATGAGTTGGTTCAATAATTAAGTGCAATAATATGAAAATGGTTATAGGTATAAATGATTTTCCGTTCTCCTTTCTGGTCTAGATAAGTATTGTTCAAAACTCAAACTAATGCACGATCACTTTTGGACTGGGTTCCTTTGCAATTTTATGATGGTTTCTTTGCAATCCTTTACATGGCTTTGCTTTGTCCATCCAACATTCTTCTTGTACACCCAATAATTTTTCAAAATTCCGAAACATCCATGGTAACTTCTTCTTCCTTTTGCCTTCTTCACGCACCATTCATTCTATTGCTTTCTTTGCATTAATTCATTCTCGTGAGAGATGGTCCTTGGTTGTTGTGTCCATTTTGGTCCAGGTGCATTGGTTACAGTGGTTCGTTGACAAGTGGCAATGGTTGGTGTGATTGTTAATGGCGGAGGTAAGGTATTGCAACTTTGATCTAGTTTGCATTCTGTATAAAACGTATGGATTGACAATTCATATGTTTCTTACGGATTGATTTTTTTTTTTTTTTTTTCGTACCCCATTGCCCAGAGGCTCTTCGCTATGCGAAGGTATGGGGGAGGGATGTTGTACGCAGCCGTACCCTTGCATATGCAAAGAGGTTGTTTCCGGATTCGAACCCATGACCAACAGGTCACCAAGGCACAACTTTACCGCTGCACCAGGGCTCGCCCTCTTCTTACGGATTGATAATCTATAAAAATCATAAGGATTCGCAATTCGTAAGGTTCGTACAGATTGACAATCCATATGATTCTTATGGATTGTCAATCCGTAAGAAACATACGGATTGTTAATTCGTAAGTTTCTTACGGATTGGTAATCCATAAGAATCTTTTCTTTAAAAAAATTGATTGTTTTTTGTAATATAATTAGTTTTATTATTTAAAATATTTTTAAATATGTATAGTTTCATAATTCGTACCTTTTAATTTTTATAGTTTGAAAGTGACATTTATTTTAAAATAATTTAGACTTTTATTTTATTTTATTTTAGTCATTTTATTTTAATTTTTTTAATTCTTATAATTTATGAATAACAATTAACTACAAAAATATTAACAACTCATAAATAATTTATTGTAATATAATTTATAATAAAAAAGAGTTGGATATTTATAACTAATTTGTAGGTAATTATGTATGTATTCTTTTGTAACAAGGACAAAAAGGCAAGTCCTTAAAAGAGTTGATAATTTTTTTGGTAGCTAAAACTTGGTGAGTATTTAAACATTTATAATGTTTGTGTAAATATTATTAAGTTAACTACTTCATGCAAGTCAAAAAATAATTATATTGTGTCATATATTAGTTTATGCAAGTCTAAATTTTAATATATAAGGTTATGAATTTTAATTATTATATTATTGAATGCAGTAAAAAGAATTTAAAAAAATTATGTGATAATATATGTATGGTATCGTTAAGGGTTGTTTGTTTGACATTGAATTTTTTTTCAATGTTTTATTAAGATGAACGAAGATCAGTGGATGTATGACAACATAATGTTTGAAGAAGTTGATATGAATGAAGAAAATGATAAGGAACCTAGTGTGAATGAAGAAAATGGAGAGGAACTTGGTATGCATCAACATGTTGATTGTTCTGATGCCTTCAATATTTCTCAAGTATTTATATGATTTTTTTTGTTAAAGTAAATAAATGCCCCTTGAATACTAAACATGTATGGATTGCATTGTAGGTGTTTGCTACCTGTGATAATGTTTTGCATTGGATTTGATCTGTTGTGTATGATATTGGTTTTGTGACAGTGATTATGAGGTCAAACACAAATACTGAAATTAGAGGAAAGACCTTATTTGTTTTAATTGATTGTGAAATGAGTGAAAAATATAAGGTCATGAAGAAAGATTTAGTATGAATAGTTACTGACAGTAAAAAAATGTGGGTGTCCCTTTAAGCTGCGAGCAAAACTAATGGTGGGAGGTGAAGGATGGACGGTGAAGTTAATATGTGGGAGACGAAATCATGCATTGGCTAAGTCATTAGTTGGATATCCATATGTTGGTTGCCTGACTAAGGATGAGAAGATTATTATTGCTAATATGATAAAGTCAATGGTTAAATCAAGAAATATTTTTCTAACATTGAAGGAGCACAATGCCAATAGTTATACAATAATCAAACAATTATGCAATGCAAAATATGCATACCGTTCTTTCATAAGAGGCAGTAATACTGAAATGCAAAAACTAATGAAACTTCTTGAACGAGATTAGTATATTCATTGACATAGATTGAAAGATGAAGATGTTGTACGTGATATATTTTGGAGTCATCCTGATGCAGTCAAATTATCCAATGCATGTAATTTGACATTTTTCATAGATAGTACTTACAAAACAAACATGTACATGCTATTGTTACTTGACATTGTTGGTGTGACACCAATACGGATGATATTTTCTGCTGCTTTTGCCTATTTGGAGGGAGAACGTCTAAATAATGTTGTTTGAGCTCTAGAACAGTTTTCAAATGTTTTTCTAAGACGTAATGCACTCCTTAGAGTTATTGTTATCGACATAGATCTAATATTGATGAATGCAGTGAAAACTGTTTTCCTTGAGTTTACCAATTTGTTGTGTTGGTTTCACATTGATAATAATGTGAAGGCAAAATGTAAAACCCTTGTAGCTAAAAAAAATGCATGAAATTATGTCATGGAAGTCTAGGAAGTCTAGTGGATTGTCCTTCTGAGCAAGGGTTCGATGACTACCTTATGAAGTTTGAAATTATTTGCTCACTATGACCAATGTTTGTTGACTACGTGAAGCAATCATTGTTATTCTCCATAAAGAAAGATTTGTTATAACCTGAACGAATAAGGTGATGCATTTAGGAAATACAACTAATAAGTATGAAAATTATAAATATATTTTGGTGTTAGGGTTTAGGATCTAATGGATAAAATAATTATTTTTGTTTACTTGTTTGTGTAATTCAAATGAAGGGTTAAGTCTGCTCATTGAGCCTTAAAAAGACTATTATAAAATAGTCTTAGAGACTTATGTAGTGTTTGGGAAACCAATAACAACATGATCACGCTGCAACACACTGAAATTAAGACATCTTTTGAGACAAATACACATGTAGTTGGATGTGTTTTTAAAGTTACCTTATACAAGAAACTACTTGACATGGTATCAAGGTATGCTTTAAACCAAATTGCTGTCGAGTTTGAGCGTGTAAGTTATGTTGGTATTGACAGTTCTTGTTGTGGATGTATAATGAGAACTACTCACGGTCTTCCTTGAGCATGTGAGTTAGCTAGATATGTTGTCGGTAGCATACCACTTGACGTAATCCATATGTTTTAGCGGATGCTAAGTTTTTCAGACCAAGGATTACCTGAGTCCGAAGTCAACATAACCGAAGAGATGAAAATCATATCCAAGCGATTTGAAGAGCTTGATGTTTGTGGCAAAGTTACTTGAAAGAGTAAACTTCGAGAAATTGTCTACCCTGATCTAAACTTTATGTGTTATCCTCCAAAAAAGGTTAAAACAAAAGGTGCTCAAAAGAAACCGATGACCAAACATTAAGATCAATAAAGCGTGATCCATCTTACTGGAAGTATGTTGATGCAGTACATTCTGTGCAAAATAGTAATTTTTCAGTTAAACGTAGTGCATCATCATCTGAACAACCAAAACCAAGAAGGAACATGCCGATGTTGGATCAATTTCATCCATGCATTCATGATTTCATTGAAAACATTATCAATGTCAAACTTGACGGTAACTATAGATATCGTGCAATTGCTATCTTATTAGGTATAGGTGAAGATTCATGGTATTTGATTTGTAACCATTTACTTAAAGAACTTGCAAAATGGTCTGATGAGTATATCAACCTGCTTGATGGTATAGACAGATTTAAGGAATTAAAGTGGTCGCTACTTGTAAATGGATTATCATGGTATATAAGTTTTTTGTTACGTTTTCATGGATTAATTTTGCCTTAAATAAATTTAATTAAAATTGTTACATGCAGGTTACCATGGATAAGTGGATGAATATAACTGACATAGGATATGTGATTGCATCAAGGTATAATGTCATCCTTGTTTCTCTTTCTCTCCAACAAAGCATGACGTTTTTTCCTCTTAGAAGTCAACCACCAAAAGATTGTTATGTACATCGCATTATATGTATCGGTCATGTGTATGACAATCATTTTGTTTAGGTAAAATCATGATCATCCTGTTTGTGTAATTTAAGCAAAAAAATTGTTCTGATAATTTGAATGTGTATGTTCCTATGTAACATGTATTTCTAAGAGATGGTTGTTTTTTACCGCCAACAGCTTTGTTATGGTCTATACATTGCTATTATCAAGCAAAGCAGTGACCTACTCCATATATTAGTAGAATGCAACAATATAAATTTGATGAGGTTGACAACACACTTTGTTGATTTAGGGAAAGATTGAACAGTTACTTATTGTTAAGCCAATATTTGTAACGTACATAGTTGTGACATACTTATGGGGTTGTCATGTGATATGGTAATTAATGCATGCTTCATTGGACATTCATATAATTATTTATTTTACTTAATTATCGACTGTGCAGATAATCATATTAGAAGAAAAACAAAACATCAAACGATATATTGTTTTTGTAACGAACAAGTTTACAAGGGTTTAGGATATATGTATTATACAACTTATCTAGTATGCCAAATTTACAACTTAGGGTATATGTACTGCTTTGGGGTTAGTGTTTTATGTTTAGTGTTTTATTTAGGGTTATTTGGTTAATTAAATTGTATTAGGGTTTAGGGCTTTAGTGTTGATGAATTATTTATTTAAGGTTGAGGGATTAATTAATTTGGTTTATGGTTTAACATAATTTAGTTAGGTCAACAATTTAATATTCACATACTTATTAAACGAAAAAAATAAATAGCTTATCAAATAACACTAAATAATAAACATTGTTCAGTCATAGTGAATACATAATTCCTGTAAAACTTAAAAAATACTAACAATCTTCATGCTCCGGCGTACGCCGCCTTCTTCTCGATCAAACATATGCATTCCCTTGTGCAGTCACAACTGCAACAATCCTCAGGCACTCCTCGGTCACAGTGCATGCTTCAGTTCCAGCAGTAACTACCCTCATGTTGATCAAGCGTTCCAACCTTTCTGTTATTGCATGACTAGCCTCCTACAACATTGACAACAAGGTAAAAAGTAAACATTTAATGCATGACATATAAAATGACTAACAACTAGAATTCAAAATATATCATATCACTGCATGTCGAGGTATGTTTACAATAGCAGGTGTAGGTGGTTCTGGCATAGCCGCTGCGGTGACTGGCTGCTGAGGAGGATCTGGTTCAATAAATGTATCATCGTGCACCACGGGTGGATGTGTAGGAGGATCCCTAGGTTGTGTCGGACTCATAAAGGGATGAGATATCATGTAAAACCACTTCATGTAGTCTGTTGTACACTGTCTAGGAGCAACACAAATTTGACCCATCGATGCAAGGTATTCATATAAGTGCATTCATCTATCGTCAATCTCCTCTATAGATAAAAATGGGGCAACAGAGCATGGAGGAATGGTCTGCACGTAACCAAACTATCGAGCAACCCTCTTTGGTCAGTGTATGACAACAAATGGACCCCATCTAATTTATCCGCAAAATAATGAGATAAGCTCAAATTCTTTGAATGTGCAGTGGTCACCATAAGGAATCCAACACACAACATCGAATGTCAATCTATCCAACCGCTTACGATACATCAAAACTGGTAATGCCTTCCTAGACTTCCAACGGGAAGCACATGATTTTCTCTCATGATAATCTTCATTAACAATATAAGAAACAACAATAAGGAAATGCTTGTAGATCCAACACTGCACATATTTAAAAAAGAAAAAAATTTCATAACAATACTCAATATAAACTACAAAACTAATAAACAAATTTAAAATAAATTATAAATATTTGTAAAAGTGTGATATATCCTGCAAGTTGCCTGACAGTTCTCTTTGACTCATCATTCAAATTCTTATACATACGGACTAGTGCAACTGCTCCCCATGAGTAGCTTCTAGTTTGACTGAGGTCACGACATGCATCCAAGAATACCACATGCACGTGTGTGATACTCTTGTTAGCAAAGAGTGTGCAACCTACTAGATGCAAAAGATATGCTCGAGTTGTTGCGGTCCACTGTCCTGTGTCACATTTGCCACGATAAATGTCTCACAGCCAGGAAAACCGAACATATGCCCCATGGCATTGAAATGTCTTATCTCTTGCTTCTTGTAAACTGATTTCAAGCAACTTAACTAATAAGTCCACGACTTGGTCTAGAGAGCATCAAAGGTATGGAAGACACTTGTAATGGACAGATATAGCAACGATACCACATCATCGAGGGTGATAGTGACCTCTCCTACTGGAAGATGGAAACTACTAATTTCCTTGTGCCACCTCTCTACAAAAGCATATATAAGTCCCATGTTACCAATGTCCAAGGAACATGCAATTAGAAGACTTAATCCTGTGGCACATGCCTTCAATCTTTGGAGCAGACCTTCCAAATTTCTATACTATCCTTTCCATAGGAGGTGTTGAACTATTAGCAAGTGTACCAAATTATCCCAAGTAAAGTTAAAATGGAAATCCGAGTGTCGAATTCACGAAGACTTTGTTTGTACTTAAGTAAGTGAATATATAATTTTTCAAGCAATAAATAAATAGGTTTAAAATGTTGTGAAGAAAATAGTAAAATAAATTGGCATAAATTAAATTAAAATAAACAAGAAAGAAAACAAACATAAAATGGTATTAATTAATTAAAAACAAAAAAGATGAGAGAAACCAATAATATTGCAGAAGTTAATTTAGAAGATGAAAATGTTGGGGCTTAGCCAACCAGAGATACTCTTGATATAATGTTAATGATTTTTCTCTATTTATGTTTATTTCAATTTTCATATGCATATACTCATATACTCTAACCATGATCTTTCAAGTGAAAAAACCTAATTTATCTATTTTCTCTCTCAAATCCCATTAAGAGGTAAAATAGTTAAATTGCATTAAGAATATAGATGTGTAACAGGCTAAACAGAATCAACCTATCCCTAGTGATGAAATATTTGGATTCCCTTTTTCAGTACTATTAGAAAATAATGTTGCTCCTAAGACTTACCATGTAAATGGGTGATCAAGCCACAAGCAATAAAATGAAGCACAAAAAAGGATAATAAAAAGATAATATTCATAAACACATAGGAAGAAAAATTACATCAAGAGCAGTTGACTGCTAAGCTCCCAACAAAAAAGGTTTGTCTTTCATTGTCATAGGAGACTTTACAATTACAAGAAGATAATATTTAGAAAAAAGGAAATTTGATAAGGTATTGAAGGGAAATAATGACTCCTAATGATTGCTTCTCTTGCTTCTAGCCTTTGCCTTTTGTAAAGAATTGTATTCTTTTGAATTTTTTGTGTGTTTTTTCCTTCTTCTCTCTCCTTCTTTTATAAGTGCAGTTCAACTTGGTTTTCATGCAACCTTCGTGTTAGATGCGATTTCCGCGCTTAGCCAGTATGGTGGTAATCTCGCGCTAAGCACGTGACTCGTGCTAAGCGCGCCTTCACGATCAAGACTTCTTCATACTTCTCGACACTAAGTGTGCTTTGCTTGCTAAGCGACTGCGTCACGCTAAACGCCTGAGACATGTTGAGCGAGAAGCTTCAGATCTTCAATTTTACTTCTTTAGGCTTTACTTTGTTTTTCGACACTAATTATTCACCAAGCACGATAAATTCACAACTTTTAATACTTTCTGCACAAAAACTTAAATGATATTAAAATTCCAATCATTCACACAAAAAGGAAAAAATAAGAGAGAAAAATTAACAACTCTTGCATAATTTAATCTCAAGATATACCTATACATAACAGTTATCAAGATGACAACTTTAACTTAGGATGTTCCTAAGAAAAAAATTAATCACTTCATCTTAAATAAAAAAATAGTTATGAAAATATTATATATTTTAAAAAATAAATACATCTCCTGTCCAAACTGTGGCTGCCACATGATGTTGATATTTCGTCAAAACTGACGTATCGTGGGGCCTTCCTTGAAAAAACCCTGGGCATCAGAACTATCTTCTAAGGCTGCTCATGATCCACATGCTCAACATCCTCAGCAATAGGTGCAACTGTCCATTGTTTACGTGTAGATGTTGTCGGCCTTCGACGCTAAGGGCTTCATCCGCATTGCCACTAACTTCTGTCCCTAAGGCTCTTGCTATAACTCTACCTAAAGCCCGATGCAATCCTCTGGATTTAATTATAATTTGCACGTTTAAATAGTAGTAACAATTAATTTCATCATTCAAATAATAGTTGAGTTTCATAAATTAACTAACAAATTGACTAATAAATAAATTTAATTTAAAATATTCAATAAATTAGTATTTAATAATTTATAAATAAATATTTAATAATTTTTTAATACTTTTATATATTGATAAATCAATATACAAATTATTTTTAAAAATTTATAGACTTCCACATCATTAATTCTAGTAAACTTAAATATATGATCAAAATCTAAGTACAATTTTATTTTTTATTTCTAATGAATGAATGAGTATTTCTTTTTTAAAAAAAATTAGTATTTGAATACTTTTAAATATTTATAAACAAATAAAGAAATTTTAATTTGATACTTTTAAATACTATTTATATAAAATATTTAATACTATTAGTGTAATAATATTTATATGACCAATCAATAAAAAATTTGTAACTTCGGAAAAAGAGAATCTAGTTTATTTTCTTACATAGAATCCTTATATATGTGTGAATAACACATACATTTTTTCTATAGATACATTCGAAATCTTTGATTAGTGCTCAAGCCGGATGATGAAAAATTATCATATCCGGTTCTTTCAGAGGATGAATCTATAAGAAGTCACCTATTGTCATTTACAAATTTAGATTTTCTTGTTAACATAATTTCTACAATATAGACTTATAAAAATTTGAATTAATGATATTTAAAAAATTTATAAATAACTATTTCAAATATATTTATAAATTCATTTTTAATAAACAAATTTTTTAAATTATTTATGTATTGAATAAATTAATTATTAAAAACCTACTTAAAAAATATAATTAATTAAATAAAAAAACATTAAAAATATACAAAAATATTTATTTATAAATTAATAAATTAAAAAAAATATATAGATTGACAACCGTATAATCCATACAATCCATATGATTTATAAGGATTGTTAATCCGTATAATTCATACGATTTACCAATTTGTATGAATTATATGAATTTTGAATCCATACAAACCAGTGCCAAATGTGTTCACACTGAAGAAGAGGGGTAGAGACGAAGGGATTTATGATGAAGATGATGACGACGTTGACATCGATGGCAAGGGCACTCTGGTAGCTCGACACAGACGAAGGGACAAATGATGATCCTTTGACGACACGAGGAAGCAAAACACAGAAGCAAAGAAGATGAAAAGTAGTAGGAACGCATGAGGGAGAGGGAGAGGGACAACTTTTTAAAATTTTAAGTAAAGAATACTTTTGCCACTTCGTTTAAAATATTGGTGGATCAACAATTTTGTTGGATACACAAAGAAAATCCCTCCTTTACATTACTGAAAATTCAATATGTAATTTAAAATTTATATAATGTATTCAGCTTTCCATAATGTAATGAGTGCATGAAGTAAAATATGAAGGTGCAGGAAGTTTCATTCTTATATCATATGACCTACATCACGTGACTTAACCCAACAACATTTATCTTACAAAATTTTAAGTTATTATTATTATTATTAAATGCACATGCATGGTAATGATGATTGTATTAAATGCTCGTGAAGAAAATGAAGTGACAATAAAAGAACCGGTGCACCTTGAAGCTATGACTGTTTATTGAAAAAGTGAGACCATTTTTTATATTCAAGAGATAATAGGATTTTGAAATTGAGATTGCATATAAATTAATGGAACTTTTTATTATTAGGCTCATGCTAGTAGGTTAAAAAAGAGACCACTTTATTTTAAGACAGAAGATTAAAAACCATAAGAGAGAAGATGTAACAAATTAAAAAAAATTAAGAGGCTGAGGGAGGACAGTGTTCTGGAAAGTGAAATGAAATTTTTAATTAAAATAAAAATGAAAATTGAGATAATTCGAGAAATTATTTTAATGAAGTTTTAGAATTACACCCTTCTATAAAATTATTTTAAGTTAGATAAAAATAAGTTAGGTGATAAATAATAATTTATCCCTAAAATTAAATGGTTTAAATGACAATTATATTTAATAAAACTATTCCTAATTTAAAAAATAATAATCTTACCAATCGGACTTATATTGTTGATAAATTAAACCGAATATACAGTGAGGGAGTTGGATTCTACCTATGGAGATGGTATTATGATGTTAGTGCAATATTTGAAAGTAGTTGTAATTTTTACAATAACATGTGAAAGTCCATACTAATGTAGGTTAAGTTTCATAAAACTAATTGAAAAACTTGAAAACTAGTGAAAGATTAAAGGTGAGAAACTAACTTATTATATTATAAATATTTGATTATAAGTGATGAAATTAACGGTTAAAATAACTAAAAAATATAAAATAACTGAAAAAAGTAGAATCATAAAAGATAAATATGAAATTTGATAAATATATTAAAAATAAAAAAAAATATAAAAGTTAGAATTTTAAAAAATACTACTCGAAATAATGATTACAAAAACATCAAAAGTTATTAAAAAATATTTATTTACCGAACAATCAAATGAATCTTTTAGTTGGTAAAAAAAACTAAAATGCCTTACCATACATAATCATAGTCTATCGATGTATTTATTCATGTATTTATAAACTTTAGTATAAATACATGAAGAAAGACAACAAAGAAAAGCATAAATGTGCAATAATTTATACAAAACATGTGAACCTGCCAATTAAACAGCTTATTACCACCCATCAAACTATATCATGTGCAGCTAGATTAGAAGGGTGAAATATGAAAGCCTAGAACTAGATATACTTTCTTCCCTCAAACTGCTTTGGCAGCTTAGCCAAAATTCCTAATTGTAAAACACCAGTTGCCTGCAATGTCTACCAGAATGGTTTGCTACTTCACCTCTCACAACCTCAGTTATCAAATCTTTAAAGATCAAACGTTCAATATCCAACACAATATTTGGCATCTCATTGCAGCAATTAGTCCAAATTGCATGGTGATGCTTCAAATTCTCATCCTCATGAACTAAACTGAAATTCCTATTTTGAGGTTGCAACTGATCAATTTCTGTGCATAGCTCATCCAAAAGCTGCTTCCCTTTTAGTGTTGTGCCTGCTAACTCATTTGGTTGGCACCACAATGCAGAAGAATTATCCAATATCAGCTTTTGAACTAAAATGTCATTGACAACATCAAATATGAGTTTCCTTTGCATTTTCTCAGGGTTAATAATCCTACGAATCTTCTTGGCACTGTCTTTAATGTTAAAATGCATCTTTGTCTTCATTTGTTCAAGTGCAAAGAACAACTTTGGATCAACCAAATGACCCGGCGAATGGAATATCTGGCTATAGCTGTGGCCACTGAGCAGACCTGATGCTAACAGTATTTCTGCTATATACTTATGGTCAGGATCCCTAGTGTTATTGAAATTGATGAGTTTCTCATCAATCCACTCAATTTCTTGAAGTAGATCCACTGAGCTCTCTTCACTATCCTCATCAGTGCTTAGAGCTTCACCTGCAGCAGAAAATTTGAAGAAAATAAAAAATACAACTCCAATCCTTTCCTGTATTATTTTAATAATGCCACTAAAATGTATATATATTGGTTGCAGCAAGTTACTTGAATTTGATAAATGATTTTAGATTATCCAGGATTCAATCTTTGTTCCTTACCTAAATTTTTTGAGATGTCTGATTTCTTTTTCACTGGAGATGGTGGGTCATCCCTATAGAATGCAGCATCAAGAACAGACACAGGGCTTGGTTGTTCTGCAGTAATCATTGTCTCCGCCTTCCTCAACTCTTCAAATGCATTCTGATCAACAAATGAATGTTAATGGCATTCTGATCAACTAAAAGAATGTTTTAACCAATTGATATAGAAGCAAAATCTTGCTATGCAAAGGAAAAAATACTTACGTTTTGGTTCATGCCACTCAGCTGGATGGAGGAGCTAATGATCTTTCTAGATTGATCAATGCGAATGACTTCAATGTCACTATGACTGGCCGAGCTGCTTTTGTTGTCAAAATCCGAAATGATGTTAACATGATGCTTAAAATCCCTCAAGTGACAGCTGATTTCAGTGAAACGTTCATTTCTTTGCTGCAAAGTGGAGAACTTATGTCTTGGTGTTGTACTTGGAGAAGACAATTCCACAGGTTGCCTATCATGCCCTCTTCTGTTAATTCTGGAATCTGATGATGGACTGGTTGGTTGCGAACACCTCTCCAAACCAAACTTCTTTTGTAGTCTGGGGCTGCCAGTCACGGTTGTATAACCAGAGTTGGTGGTGCATTCTCCAGTGTTGTCTTGAGAAACTTTCAAGGATTGCATCAACTTTGAAGTTCTCATGTTGTTTTTATCAGATGAAAGAACTTGTTGTCCAAAAGGATCCTTGATATTTTTTGTTGTCGAACTGATACCTATAGTAGTTTGCCTGTCAACCAATCTTCCATTTGTGGGATTACTAGGGGAACACTTGCTGGGACCAGATTTAGCATGAATTGATATTTCTGTAGAGGAAGGATTATTTGGTTTCCTAGTAACTTTTGAAGGTTTCATGATGACGATTGGCAATTTACTAACCCGGGTTGAATTTGACATCTCAACCGTGACAGATGCCGGATCTTTTTGTCGTACTCTTGGGCTCTGAGATTTCGAGCTTTCATTGAGATTAGTACAATTCCTATTGTCAGATGGAGAATTTGAAGCATGGTCTCTAGAAATGTCTACTGAATCCTTATGTCTCTGCATTGCTTCAAGAATCTGTTTAAGGGCTCTGAGATCCTTTCCAGACTTTTTGAACTCAAGTTCTGCCACCCTTTTCTCAATTTCCCCGTACACAGTGAGAGAGGACTTTGAGGCTTTTATATCAGATTCACTTCCCTTGGAAGCTTGTAATGGAGAGCTTTGGCTTTCATCAGGTTGCCTCCATGGAGTTGGTTCTAGTGCAAACCGTGAACATGGTGTCACATTTGCGATTGAATCAGCCCTTCTAGACTGAGGCAAGCTGAATCTTTGGTGTTGCTTTTCATCACTTGTACTAGATCTTGCCAAGAGCTCATTCTTTTTGGAAGAACAACTAGAAGTTCCCATTGGACTCCCACAAGTTTGTGTACACTCAGGGAGGGCTTCAAGTCCCATCAACTTAGCTACAACACTGGAAGACCTTTTGGAAGTTTCTTGTTCTTGCAGATGGTTAATCATTGTGCTGGAGTTTCTCCCGTACCCTCTCGGTGAACCCTTCAACTGGTTGTGAGACTTGTTTCCTTCATTGAAACCTCTATTGGACCCTTCTCTGCTGTCCAAAGAAAGTCTTGGAAGTTCCTTGTGCTTTGTGGCAGATTTGAATGTTTCATCATAAGAGAGCCGTGGTGAGTCCCAAGGTTTTTTCTTAGACTTTGCAATAGTATGTAAAGGTTCACTGGCAACTGTAACTCCTGCATTCACATATTTGTGTGACTGCAAAGGCCGGGGGGAATCAATGTGTTTCAAGGCATTAGTCTGACCCTTCTTTTCCTCTTTAGCCCCAATTTTCACAGACAATCCTTGAGTTTCTTTATGCATTGAGTCGTTGACAATATGATGGAAATGGAGGGATTGCTGGTGCGGGGTATCAGGTTGCTTCTTTGCTGCTTTTGAATTTGTGTTTTCTGGAATTCTGATTCGATTTCTTGACGGTGATTGTATCTGAATTGTTTTGTTAAACTCATGGGATGACATGCTAGATGAACAAGATGATGAAGAAAAAGAAGTTATGGATGATTCTGTGGAGAATTGTTGCTTTTCTCTAGCAGTCTTCAGATTCTTTGCCTGCATTCACACAACTTTAATTGATTTTGCTAAAATTCCCTAAAGAGTTAAACTACTGCTATAGTGTTATCTTACCTTAGCTTCCTGCTTTGTACCATTGAGCTCTTTGATTTCATTACTGCTTCCACCTGAGAAGGGAAGGAAATTTTTGTTAGAATTTATTGGAAGTAATATGGAATACTTTCTCAAAGGTTAACTTCAACTCTCAGTTCATTTTTTTAAAATCCTTTTTCAAATGTCTTGCCATGTTTACATGTTGAAGCTCCATAGAAAAGTCAGAAATTAATGTTATAACTTTCATGGATTTGAGTCCAGCATACACCAGGAAGAAGTAAGGATGTTGAGACACAAAAATCTTTAAAATATACACGGAAAATCCAAAAAATACAATGATTCTATTGCAACTTCAAGCACCCATGTTGTATTAAATGAGGAGAATGAAATAATTCTAATCCTACAAAGTACATAAAAGATATATATTGATTGGTATCTCTGACTCTGAAAGATCACAGTGTACCGTTCTAAAAAAAATATTTTTCTTTCAAATATATATAAAACCTTATTTGAACATCCAATAAAATATTTTCATATAAATTTTCAAGTTTCATATATTGCATCTTCCATCTGTAGACATCAAAATGTGAAAAGTCAGATTCATATCTTGGAATGGGTCATATAGATTTTTACAGAAACTACAGAAGAAATTCCCTACGGATTTTTTTCCAGCCAAATTAAAAAATGTGTACATATATAATATGCTTTTGAAAAGCATAAGAAAAAACTTCAGCTCCAAAATTTAATTATAGTTACTTGCATTATCAAATCCAAAGTAGCGTACTAAATTTATCTGTGCAATAGATAGATGAAATGTATGAAGCTTCAATAAAATGTGAAATTTTACATCGGCAACCAAACATAATGAAGTTAAATGAACAAGAAACAGAACTCGGTGACAAGTTACTGACACATAGAAATAGGTAAATTGTATCAGCACATTACTGTAGAAGAAAGCGAATTCTGATATAAAAAAAAATGGTAATTCAGACAAAAATTTTCACACATACTCCGGACATGACGAGAAGCAATTGAATCAGCAAGCCAACAAAATTTCTCTATCTCATTACATAAGAGATATCTGAGAAATTTTGTACGTACACCCAATTCTTTTAATTTTAAGGTCTGATTATGAATCATTTAATATTTTGTATTAAATACTTTTAATTATTTAAAAAAACCAAAACTAAATAAACTGAGCTTTTTATATAATAAAAACACTTTCTATGTTATTTAAGATAAATTGATTTGTTTGCTTAACCATAACTTTAGCATACTTGCCTTAATTTTGATATGCATGCCAATCAAATTTTCTCAATTAATCAAGCTTATCCCAAAATCTACTAAAAAAATTAAAAATATAACAAAACTAAAAGTAATACTCACACCCAAGGTTTTAAATTTGACTACAAGGTCAAGTTTTTTTTTTTTTAAAAGGTTTATTTTAGTGTCTGTGATTATGATTTCATTGGCTACATTTGTCAGTAATTTTTCACACTATCAAGAAACATGACAAAACTGCGACTGCAACCGTAATTTAAAACCTTGCTAACACGATTATATAACTTTCAAAATGCTGAACAGAAACAAGTATATCACAGAATACCTGAAGTAGGCCTGTGCTGAACGTAGGTGGCAGAGCGTTGGCCTGTGAGGAAACGGTGGCGGTCAAAGAGCTGAAAAAATCCAGTGATGCACCCAATTTGCTTCTGCAAATCTGGGTTTTCATCCTTCAAGGATTTCAAAGCCTTTCCAGACATTTTTGCTTCCTCAAGCTTCAACTTTGTAGAGTCCAAAAAGGCTTTGAATTGTTAAGCAAAAACAACAAGAACCATGTCCCTAGGAAGAGAGAGATCTTCTGTTTTTAGGATTCAATGGAGGCAAAATATAAGAATTTGAATTGTCAAGGTGACTCAGAGTCAGAACAAGACCTGGCCACAAGAATTTAAAGTTTCAAAACAAAATATAGTGACAAGAATTTGCATGTTATGTGCTGGAATATGAAGACTTGGTCATGAAAATTTCTTTTGGAGGTTATTTTGTGTTACATGTGTGTGCATGTGTGAACAAAAGAGAATCTCCTTGGAAAGAATCAAAGAGAGAAGAATGAGATGCGGTGGAGAGAATATTATTATCTACTGCAGAAACAGAAGGAACAAAAGAGAAGTGCAAACAAAGGAATCACAAGGTGCTACTACCACTAGCATCCACCTTCTATTGTTGACTAACAATGCACAAACTGAAGAGAGAAAAAAAAAAAAATTGAGCAGCCCAAGAAGAGAGAAATGTCTTGTTAATTTTCTCTGGGTTTGCCCACAGAATGAAAGGATTGCTTTTGTCTTTTGTTATTATCTCAGCAGGTGCAGAGGCCAGTGTGCGCTGTGTGTTGGGTTAGAGAGGCGTTGAGGTGTTGTAATTATTATATATGTGAGGCAAATGTTGAATAACAGGTTGCTTAGAATATAGTATAAGAAGTAGAGACAACCTTTTAATTACATTACGTAAGAGAGAGGGAAAATGGGTGGAATTTAGGGTGTCAAAAATCTGATTGTCTCAGAGAGAGAGAAAGAGAGTTATTAAAAGTTAAAGGAAACTATACTCAACTAAGTGAGATAATTGTATGTTATGGGACTATTAAGTTCTTAATACTCATGTAATATAAAATTAAGTTTTATTAATCTATTTATAAATTAACTTTTTTTTATTTATGCAGAGATTAATTAGAATTACGGACATATGGTGGTTCTGAATTATATAGTAATTTCTCATACTTTAGAGGGAATGGATGAAGAGAAGAGAAATAAAAACAAGAAAAAGAAACATAAAACTCATAATTTATCATGTAATATATTTTTTTTCCTTGAATTAGATATTAAGGATATCTTTGATGTTACAGAATCAAAGACGAATTTTGTTCTTAATGACTATTATTAATCTAACAAAATTTTACACATACAAAAATTAAATACATTAAGCTAAATAGATCACTATCCTAAATGCCGCAGAGCTAATCCTTAAGGTTATTCTAACATCTAATATAATGAAAAGGAAAATAAATAAATTAATACATAAAATAAAAGTTAGATGAAAAATGAAGATATATTTATAATAAACTAAAAGTAAACTCCTTAATAAAGAAACATGAAGGAGAAGTGGGATAGGCGTGTGTGAATGTGTGGGGGCAGGTAATCAGTCTGCTCTTTGGTCATTTCCTACCACTTCCATGTGGACAAAACAACGTGGGTGGGACTGTGACTTGAACCTCTCTCCATGAGCATGTGGAGTTTGTCAGAGTTGGAAAGAAAAAAAAAAGTGCAAAGTAAGGAAATGGATTTTGTAGCAAAAGAAAAAAAAAATTGAAGAAGAAAAGTGAATACTGAAAGCCTGCAGGATCAAAGCGCTTGTTCAACCATTCCCATACATATCCTACTTCTCACCAAATTGCCCTTGATGGCTCCTCAGGCTCAGCTTTTTCTCCGTACTTGGGACCTGGCCTCAAAATGGACCTGTTATCATATTTATTCACTTTGCCATTCAAATTGCAAAAGAGCCTTCAAACTTTTGTTTTGTTGGCCAAGTATTTATTACATGAATGTCACATACATTTACGGATTTACCTTAAGTGCTGGAGGAATTGCACAACATGTCTACATTATCTTTTAGGTATTACTTGATTTTGATCTTTAATAAAAATAATTTTTAATTAAATTTTATTTATTTTTTATCAAATTTTAAATTAATCAAGACTATTTTTTTCTAATGAACCAAAAAATTAAGATAAAAAAATATGTTTATATTGAATTCTCTAAAAGGGTCATCACATATTTAATCTAAGACCTTACACATCATCATGAAAAGGGGAATTGTAGAACGTTAAAGGAAATGGATTATTAATCTTATTACTATTCAGTCTGTTGCATTTGCTAACCTAGAAAGTAACAAGACTGGTCACTCCCACTGCAATATGGTGGGTTTCATGCTTTTTAGTTTATTCATTTTCAGCACAAATGTGGTCCTGCATGCACCAATGTGTGTGTCACAAATATCATGCAAAGCTAGACAGTTACAAACTCTAGGAATGTGTTTGGACCATTAGCAATTCCAAAATAATGAATATGGGAGATTAGGATAAAATCTTGAGGGGGTCCTTTTGGAAACTGTGTATTGTTTCCGCCGCAAAGTTTTGGTGTCTTGCTGCCACATTGCTCTATAGGACCACGTTGTTAGTGTATCATCGCTGTCATTGGTACTAGATGAGTTAGATTTCACTTTGCTATATGCATATTTTCTTTGATCAATTAAAAGCAGCTATTAGAATTAAAGAAGAGTAGTCATAAGGAAATAGTTCAACCATCAAATGTGTAGACGAATGTGAAATTCTATCAATTTATTCAGTATTATAATTATGCAATTATATATTAAGAGTGTTTTATCATGCACCAATTGTGATCTTATCTAACTTAAATAGAATTATCAACTAACATTGATCTCTAGAAGAAATAGTTAAAATAGCTTATGGAAAATTTTCTCTTCTAGCATCTAGGTTTCGTTGTTTGTTTTCTGAAACTACTAGAAAAGACTTGAAATCTTCTTCCCTACGAGGCTGATGCAAATTTTATTTTGTAGTAAAACAAGGAAAATTAAAAGAACAGGTTTGTTGCTGAAAGAATTCATCCCTTCACTAAGATGGATTGTAGCATCATCATGGAAATGCTAACGTGTGATTATCCATTATCAAGATCTAAATCTGGGAAATACTATCCTTTAGTTTCTATACTTGATAGGAACTCAAATGTTACGTCTTTTCATTACTCTACTTAAAATAAAATTGGCATTAAGTGGCTGATATATATACCTAACCTAAAATAAATATATTTCAATCACAATTATTTTTGTTCCATATAGGATAGAACATTAGGATGAATGCTATATTCCATATTTTATCTAGGGTGGAGCTTCATGAAGTTCGGCAGGAAAATATATAAATTGTTCGTTACAAGCTATTGGTATGCTCGATTTGAATATTTATAATGCAAGAGATTACGTAACAACCTCTAGTTAGACCATATATATAGCCTCCTCTCACATGCATCTAAGAAAATATAAGATTTACATGTGCAATATGCATCTATATGCCTTTTAATAGAGGTGAGATCCGTCCTATGCTTCACGAGCACAGTTGTACAATCGATGGTCTCATATGTATTAATTAGAAATATAAGAGAAATTCTTAGACAGCCTGATCAACATCTTATCCCTTTGATATATTAGGAATTGTTATGTATGATACTATTAACTCTTAAAATAATTATTTTGAAAATTATATTTTGAATTGATTTTTAATTAATGAACAGTATAAAACTGCAAAAATATACAAATTAAACACGTGAATTAATTGATGAAAAATTACTCTAACTTAATTAAGTATTAGAGTTTGAGACTTCGAGTCTTGAGTTTTTTCATAAATGAAAATTAACTTATATAGAAATAAATTTGTATAAGTTATCTCATATCAATATTTTTAATAATAAAAAAGTATTTTTAAGTTATGTACTATAAATTAATTTTAACTTATGAAAACAAATTTCATTTTTTTTCCTATTTTCTTCTTATAAATACTTACGTACAGAAAATTTTATCCAAACAATCTAAAAATGCATGAGCTCCCCATAGGCTTATAAAGGTGCAGTGTATTTGGAGCGCTTAGCTTTCCATAATTCTGCACAGCAGTATAGACATTAATGCTTCAGAGACACTGAGTTCATGCAAGCCCTTCTATTTGAGGTGAAGTTTATTGCTGGTCTTCAAATTTTGTCGCTGAACTAAAACTGCTGCCCTGAATATTCGTCTTACGTATGTGATGATAAATTTGGCTAACAAATAGTCATAATGGATCACATTGATCATTTTAGACTATTAGTAGTTGCATTCACCTAATTAACCACTGGCCTATATGTTTTTAGGTTTTGGACCAAGCAAGTGCGTAGGGTAACTACATAAGCTAAGTTCTGCGTACCTGAGTGCTCTTCATCAAAAAAGCATATATTATATGTCCACGAATGGTATATTGTCTGGGAAATTTTAAATGCTACTGTAATAAATTTTAGCATCTAGCTTTCTTTTTTGCATTATAAATTAAAGATCAGAGGGGAACTGTCTGTAGTTTTCCTTTAAAAGTTTTAGTCATCCAGATAAAGTAATATATATATATATATATATATATATATATATATATATATATATATATATTGACGAAAAAAGTAATGTATATATAGTGATCATAATTTTGCACATATATAATCCGACTATAATTAGGTTCTAGTTTTAATTGAAGATCTGCACGCTGTATCCGTGAAGGCATGCAATAATTGTCCTCTTGAATTTGATGGCGTCCAAAATTAAATGATATTCTATTTTTTTTTTTACTGAAAAGATATCCTTCAATAATTAAAAAAATGATGATAGAATTAATATTATGTTAAGTCAAATATATATTGATAATTAAGTCAAGTTTTTTACCTTTAGCATTCATAGTTGCCTTACCTCTTCTCTGTATAAAAAAGTGATTACCTCTTCTCTTCAATCCTAGATATAGACTAAACAGAGAGCTAGGCTCCATATATACCAACAAGGTAGAGTAAATAGATAGAGGCTTCATAGAGAATAATAACTTATCTCTTAATCAAATAATTTAGAATTTAAATTGATCATTAAATATAAAATATATTATATTATAAAAAAATATCAATTTTATGTGCATTCAAAATCCTTATCAAAAATTAATTATTGGTTTCGACATAAATGGATACCATATTAAAAAAAAAAAACTCTATGTATAAGAATAGACATACGTCGACCAGGTAAGAGAAATATTGTTTGCTAGTATATGTCACACACACATAACCAATTCATGAACTAATTGAACAAATAGTTCAATAAATTCAGTTCCTTTTTTTATCAATCTTGGTGTTCAGTTCAAGTTCAACTGATTTGATTGATGAATAAGTTGAATGAACTAATAAATAAATTGAATCTTTAATTAATTTGGAGCTGGTTTGATTATTACCAATCCTAAATTCATGTAGCAATATCAACTGTGACTTGTAATACACTTTATTGTTCACATGACAATGTCTAGAATCCAATTTACGGTAAACGGTGGTTGGGAGAGGATTGAAACGCATAATAATCAGCTATGAAATGGGTGCCAATTACTCATATTTATTATGCACGGAATTAATGAGTGCATTGAAACTAAATAAAATATGAAAAAAGAATTCATCCATTTTTTTTTACCAACAAACCATAAAATTATATGCTGATAAAAAAAAGCCATAGAATTCAGCCAAAAAATATAAAAGCCATAGAATTATATGTACGGGCAAGAAATTAAAATAATAGTATTAACGACTCAGAAATCATATAAGCAAAATAATAATGATCAATATATCTAGGCATGTGTGTGTATAATTTGAATTGTTTATAAATGTTGCAATTGACTAAATTCAAAGAAATGTAAGTATTTGTAGCCATTAAAAACATTTTCACATATTATTATGTAATTATTATTTATTTGACAAACTTCAAATTCAAATATCTCAATTAACATGATGGAAGATGGAAAATTTGGAGTATATATATATATATATATATATATATATAATTGTATTACAAATATAAAGTATTTATTAACTTTGTGAATGTAATTTTTTTTAAAGATTTAAGTATAGTTCCACTCAAACTTTGTTTGAGAACTCAATAGTAACATTTTTTAAAGCAAAATATAAATTTAAAAAAATACAATAACCATTTTTTAAGGAAAACATGCTCATATATTTTGACGAAAATAATTTCGTAGTAATCAGCCTTTCTCTTATTTTATATATCAACTTTTTGTTCATATTAGGTTTTATACCTCTTTGTAAAGAGAGAAACGTGCAAATTCTTCCAATTTTATAGTATTTATGATTCATTTTAATTTGATTAATAAATGCAAAAGAAAGAAAAAGTCGTGTCTTGTTATGTATAGTTTATATACTACAAGAAAAACTTAAATTAATGACAAAACAATTTATTATAATTTTTAAAAATTCATCACTAATATTTTTGCGACTCAAAAATTTGTAAGAAAAAAAAATCATCATTAAATTGTGCGACTATTTTATTACTTTTTGTAGTAATTATGTAATATATTAATTCACCATGAAGATGACCGTGATAAGTTTGAAGTATAATAATGTCTTGACAAAAATAGATTGGTTAAACCATATAATCGATTTAAAGATGCTCCAGCACACCACATGCATGGAAAGATCAAAATTATATGATTATTACTGCATATACCTAAAGAAAAGGAGGTCAAGGAGTACGAGGGGTTGAAGTGGAAGTTTGAAAAGGGTTGCACAACCACATGGAAAAAGTGGAGCATCACGAGGTACCTTACTTTTCATTGGGCATGGGCTAACAAAGCAATCTACATCATCTTAATTCCCAAAACAAGGTTCCAAAAAATATTTACCCTCCCGTCACATTGGCACATGATCGATGTTCCATCAAATTCTCCACCAATAATTAGTATGTTCTTAATTCAGCAAGAAAAATTAGTTTATTTTTAGGCTAATATGTTATGGGGCTGACTTAAATTTTAGGTTTGATTTTGATTGATTGAGGTATTTACAACTGTTATATATTATATAACTAATCATCAATGAGACATATATATGTTTTGAAACGTGGAATCCTCCTATACTATTCTTTTTTAATAAAATTATTAAGAAAGGTGAATAATATCTGAGTAGTCTAACATATATAGGGCATATTTTTTTGAGTACCAGCCAAACACAGAATATTCGAAGCCCATTTTTTTTTTATCAAATTCGAAGCGCATTTGGAATCTGGGGTAATTTTCTTCAAGCTAAAATCCGATAGAATAATTGTAAAGAATTTAAAGTTGAGGCTAGTTTTAGAGAGTTTTTTTAAATTTTTTTTACATGAGGCTTCTTAGACTTACTTATTTTTTGAAGATTCCTCATCAATGAATGATGAGGAAAATATATATATAAGTGAAAATAATTTTTATTTTATAAGTTAGTTTTATATTATTAAATTAAATAAATAATTCATTTTTTTAGATACTGTTAAAATTTATCCTAATGATTATTATTGACAAGAAGGGGGAGGTATTAAACATTTATAATTGAGGAGGCCAAAATAATATATGAGGGGGAGAAATCCTCATCGTATAAAAACTTATTTTACATAATTAAGTTAGACTTAAACTTATTTTTTAAAACTTAAAACTTATAATGCTCGTATTTAGCCAAAGTCATTTTTCTTGTGTAATTAATTTCACAATAAAAGAGAGCAGATTTAATTTTTATAATGGATGGTGTAAATGATTTAATTACTGGTTAATTTCTATAAGACACTGGTTAAGTAAAATTGAAATATATTTTTTCTGCTTTTTATCAATGATAAATAAGAACTAGAGGGGAGATCTCCAGATCACTCAGAAGAAAAGAGTTTGATCTAAAGGAAAAGGGAATTCAAAAGGGAGCTAAAACTAGAATCTTATTCCCATTTAAAGGAGTGCCGAAAAGGGTTCCTAGATGGTGTGACCATTAAAAAAGGGACACACCATATTGTTAGAGAAAGGCATATTGAATCCTTGATTCTATCTTATCCTTTATCATATCACATGAGAGGACAGCCTTTCAAATCTACCATGTGGAATATATATATAAGTGGGTGACATGGTGACATTGAATTAGAACTCATAATACTTATTTCTCTTACACGTTCATTAGACAATTCCAATAATTGAATCTTACTAGTTCTCTTTTCCAATATTTTAAGGGGAATAGGATGAAGAAGAGAATTAGTTTGAGTACTTGACAAGTGGTAAAATAAATCGCAAAATAATCATACGTGGAGGATTCTTGACCTGGGTAATTGATCACTTGCAAATAGGGGTGGAAATGAGTAAAGCCAATCCAAGCTTTATTGGACTTGAGCTCGGCTTAAGTTGAATACGTAAGATTTGAGCTTGGCTCATTACTGCTTTTTTTAAAGGCTTGGCTCGACTTACGTAAAAGTCTGGTTTGACCCACGAGCCTATTTAAAAGCTTGCTTAAAGATGTCTTTGATTAATTAATTATTTTAAAACCTAGTGAAATACTAACTAAAAAAAGAAACTTATAAAATTTCATATAAATATTGTACAAATCCAAAAATAATTGATAAACAAAATCATATTGAATTCAAGTCGTTAAAGCACAAAGTATAATAAAAGAAAATAAAAAGAGCATAATATTAAAAAATGTATGGATTAGGTCCTCAGCCTCAAAGCTTACAAATCTATTTTAAGTCTAAGCCCATAAACGAAATAAAATAAAATCTAGACAAAATAAGATAAGATTGGATGAAATAAAATCTGGATGGAATAAAATCTGGATAAAATAAAATCTAGATGGAATAAGATATAGATAAGATAAGATTTGATAAAATAAAGTTATTATTATTATTAGTTAAACAGACCGACTTATCAAGCTCAACAAACTTTTTTTTATAGTTTGGGCTTGACCTTTTTATCTAGAAAGTCTTTTTAAAGAGTTTGAGCTTGACTTTTATAGTAAACGAGCCGAGCCTTACATAAGTCGAATCAAAGGTCCTTGACAAGTTGTTCGGCTCATTTCCATCCCTACTTGCAGACACAAAACTTCTGATTTTTGACAAATTCTTTGTATATGCAAAAAGAGAAAAGATCAAGAGCATAAAGTTGATATCTCGTGGACTAAGTATTATTTATTTATATTGCGTATAAACAAATGTTCCTATTTAACGCAATCTTTAATAAGAAATTAGAAAAAATAAACTATACATTTCATGATAATATATGTTAATAGTAAAAAGTTAAAAATAAATCATACTATCCAATCAACAGGTCATCAGAATCAAAAGTGCTCAGCTTCACATGCCCAATCTACGAGGGTGACGATATTTTTGGCTCTAAATAAGAAGATTCCATTCTGTTTTCTGGTCTTGTGGTTTAGAAATTCATTTGTTCAAAGGGTGGCAATTTAATTTATTTATGTACCAACAATTCAGTATATTCTTGAGTAAATTTAATTAATTCATTCAATTATAAAAATAAAATCAAAAAATTAAGTAGAGATAAGAATAAAAATGAAAATTTGAATTCTTAAAAAGATTTTAAGTTTAACTCAATCTTATGAAACCAATTTATAATATAATAATTTTTTTATTAAAATATATTTTTAGTCCAATCAAATATTTAAAGTTGATTTTTAGTTCTTATAAATTTTGTCTATTTTTTTTCCTTGTAAAATTATAATATATTGTTTTTCTTTTTTTATCTCAAAACTAGATTCGGGCATTCTAAACCTAAGTGGCATATCATTCCCCACTAATATCAGGTTATTGCAGATTGAGTAAGATGAAGGAGGCCTCCTTTCTTTTTGATGAAATGGTTAAATTCAGAACCAAACCTAATGTGTTTACCTTTAGTGCCCTTGTCGATGGCTTTAATTGTTAAGGCAGGTGACATGGCTTCTTCACTAGGCATGCACAAGAAGATGTTCTTTCATGGTTGTGTTCCCAATGTCGTTACTTTATCTTCACTACATAGACGATTGTCGAGTTGGATGGGTGAACCATGACTTGAACCTATGGCATGCAATTAATGCGACGAATATTCTTATTATTGGGCATTTTCAGACCCATCGGAGGTTGGGTGCGTTCCGACTGACGTGGTTCATGGTGGTGGCGCTGGTTGGGCATGGAGGTTGATGGTGGTGAACCAGAACCATTTTTTTTTTTATTTTTTTTCCTATAATTTTTAATGATTTTTAATTCCCATGAATTGCATTTTAATTATTTTTTTTAATTTTTCTTTTAATTATGGTAGTTTTTAATCTCTAATTGTATTTTAAAATTTGAATTAAAAAAATGTCATGTAAGTTTATTTAAATCTAGTTTTGAGTAACATATTATAATTTTATAAGAATGAAGAATAGACGAAAAGTTTTGTAAGGACTAATAATAAACTTTAGGTATTTTGTAGAAACAAAATATATATTTTAACATTATTTTACTTATATACTATATGGTAACGTTATCTTTAACCAACATGTTTCCTTTTGCTCACGTTTATCCATCCGTCACAATTTTAAATTTTAATATATCTTTTCTTTGTTTCTAGTTACCTACGGCTGATCATAATTAAGATACTTTTCGATCAAGACGATTGAATAAAATAAATAAATTAAAAAGATAAAGCTCACATCTAAAGATAAAAGGAGTGTCACGATAACTTATTAAAAGATTTTTTTTTAGTTATATGTAAAAATAATCTGTGAATGTACTTCTAAATTAAGAGAGTGAGAGTGAGAGTGAGAGATAGCATTTAATTGAGGAGATTAGGAAAAGTGAGACTCCCACTTTTTAAATAATCAATTAATTTTATTTTAATAAAATAATATGCTTTATAAATTTGGGTAGATATTAATTATAATTATAAAATAATATATTTATGAATATTTAACTAACTAAAACTTAATCTGTAATTAAAATAATGTCACACAAATACACAATATGACTGTTAGTTGTTAAACTTATATTATATAAAAATTAAAAAAAAAGTATTCTTACAAATGTTATGTATAAATCTATAACTCACAACTGTCATGACTTCACGATATCACATACGTACAATCCACTTAGTTTTTTTTTTTTAAAGTTTGATTAAGTTTATGAAGTTAATATTATGTTAAGGAATGTTTAGATAAATTTTTCTATGGGTATATAAGAAAATAAAATAAGATAGAAAAATGAAATAATTTTTTCATGAGCTAAAATTAATTTATTTATAATTTTTTTCTATAAATGTTTTTAAAAAATAATATGAAACAGTTCCTACAAATTAATTTATTCATAAATAATTTCAGCATATTGAGAAACTTAGTATTATTTTTCTTCTTATTTTTTCTCCTATAAATATTTATAAAAAAATTATCAAACAACTACACCATTAGAATAGTGATTAGCAAAATCTAATATTAATCATGCCTTCAACTACTTCTGCTAATATTAATCATGCTGAAAAATGTTACTGTAGTAAAAAAGTTACTGTGATATTAATCATGTCTTCAACTAGTTATGCTAAGTTTGTGTTGCAATTTGCAATAATTATGTCAAAATGGATCGACTCTCTAGACTGGCTTCATTTTGCACTACATCATCATCAAGACTCAACTCCCATGCAAATGTGTCCTCTGGTATATGACATGATATCAGCATAATAATATCGTCAATTTATGTCATAAAAGTTAATAACTACTCCACCTACCTCCTAATAGTAATGGTTTTTCTTTATTTTATCCAAATTTGAGATAATAATATAGAACTTCGTTTTAAAAATAATAACGATATAGGCATATTAGAGCCAAAAAAATTGTATGTATCTTAAAAGTGGCCATAGAATTGGTCTAAAACTAATGCATATCTCGATGCGAGCCTGAACATGATTATGTGATTATGCATATGTAAACGACAAACATGATAATTTTCGTCAAGTCTTTATAGAAGTCAGGTTTGTTTGATTTTAAAGAGTACAAAAAAGTTCAAAGTTCAAACTAATTAAAATTAATTAATTTGATTTTATTTAAATTATTTTCTTAACAAATTTATTTAAAGGAATTCGACAAAGAATGAATTAATTTGTTTTGAACTATTTAAAATCTTAATTCAAGAATATGAAATAATTTATATATCCATCACAAAAAATACCTAAAACTTTAAAGGAAATTATATACATACATATATAACTGATTTAATATATTGAATTCGTTCTACTAACCAACTTTAACAAAAATTCCTAATTGTGAAAAATAGATTCAGTTACTTTGAGAAAAGAAACTCCTCGAAGATTCGCGTCCCTAAGAAAGTGCTAATGGTTTCGTATTTGAATTTATTAATGACATATTTATTCAAATCTTTGTTTAAGAGAAAATGGAGTATCAGAATGTTGTTGGTTCAAGTAAAATATAATAAAATTTTAAAATAAAATATTGAAAATAATAATAATGTGATTAAGAGAAAAAAAATCACTAAATTTAGTGAATTAAAAATTTCAAGATTTTAATAAATCAGTAAATATTTTACATTAATTTCTTTTGTATCAATAACATGGTGAAAAATTCAGAAGAAAAAAAATAACATGGTGAAAAATTAAAGAAAGAAAAGTAAGTACCATGGTTATGCTATGGAAAATGATCCTAACAAAGTAACGAAGTTAGAGTCATGAGTCATCGCTGGTCTGCGGCTGAGCCAAAAATAATGATTAGGAAAACCGTACGAAGGCGTGCTCAAACTCAAAGGCAGTCATCAATTCCAGCTACAGGTTAAAACTGCCACTATGATGGCCAAGCAAGAAAGTCTTGTGTAGTCATTATTAATGCATCGTGAAATTAGTTTTTAAATAAACGATTTTGTGTTATCAAATTAAATTTTAAAAAGAGAAGATTTTCATGACTAGGGTTGCTTTTTAAGCTGTAATAATCTTGACATGACTAACTTCAATTCAATGAATTCATCATGATTTTTGAAAGCTTTCGGCATTTAGTTGTACGTTAGCTGAGAATCGAAACATTTTTATTCATTCACAAAATTGAACCAAAATGAGTAAGATTGTGTTGCATACAAAAAATTGGCTACTAGCTAGCAGGATGCAGGATTTGACAGTGTAAAAAAAGATTTTCACTTGTACAGTATTAATGGTAAGAAAAATATCATGAAACAGGAAAATTAGATAAGACTCATTAATCATAGTCACATTAACAGTGGAACTTGTCTTTTTTCTAGAGTACTTATCTTCTGCCTTTGCGATCATATTTGGCATAAACTGATCAACATTAAATTGGAAATTCCGTGCTTCCGTCCTATAATTGAATGGAGTGAAGGTTTCCAATAAATTTTTGGCCCATTCCACGTAATGTGGACCAGAGAAACTTTAAGGCCAGATACAATTCGGCGTAATCCTGATATATTTACTAGTTGCTTGTTTTTTCTAAAAATATAATTCTATTACATCATTTGAATCCTCTCATGTCTATATTTTGCAGAGTTCATTTGGACAAAAGACAATGGGACAGTAGAGGATTCTATAAACCTTGGGAGCTGCATGTCATCTATACAGTGAATATAGTCTAATTTACTTAGATAACAAAAGACACATAGGATGGAACCCCGTAGAGAGCGAAGAAAAAAATTAGTTCGTCGCATACCAAAGGAAGGCATAAAAAATACCACGAATACTGAGTCAGCTGTAGTAGATGAAACAAATAGTGATAAACAAGTTTCTTGTAGTAATGAGTTGCGGAAATTATCCGGTTCTAGTATAAATACAGATAGGCAAAAAACTTTGCGAATTTCTACAGTTAGACCGTCAATTTTGTGTTTAAAGAAGAAGCTTATTGTTCTTGATTTAAATGGGCTGCTTGTGGACATGGTTTCTCCCCCTCCAAAGTACTGTAAAGCAGATGCAATCATAGGAAGGAAAGCAAGTGAGAAACAACTGTGTTATTCTACTTTTCTATACTATGAGGTTGTGCCTTATGCATTCTTTACTAATGGGGTTGTGTTTCATTTCAGTGTTCAAGAGACCTTTTTATCTTGAGTTTCTGAACTTCTGCTTTGAGAAATTTGAAGTGGCTGTATGGTCTTCAAGAACCTTCCAAGGGTACGGTGTGCTTGGTTAGAAGAGTAAATGTAAAATATTTTTACACAATTATCTAATAACAAATCATCATAAATAACAAGTTTAATAAGAATTTTTACAATAATACCAACGACTTACATAAGACAAAGTGGTGGTTGTATTCTTCTACTAACCTGGCAGTCGTAGACGGTTGACGGCGGCGCGTGAGTGGTTACGAAGTTAAGATCTATTGAGTAGTATCTTAGTTTTTGTGGTGACGATAAGGGGCGGCGCAGCGGAAGAGCGGCAAATTGAGATACCTAAATCATAACTGATAAACTGGAGTAAATCTTGCATACACACAAACCTGACACTTCACACTTTGCACACAACCACTCAAAAGATGATAACTCATTGACTTTTTTATATATATAAAAAACATAATTATGAAATCTGAAATAAAGGCACGTGACGGTTGAATATAAGTCTGAGCATCCTCTCTCTCCTATTCGTACTAAACTTTCCTCTTCACTTGCTTTGCTTCATCTCCAGCAGCAACACAACTCCACGTATGCTCTTGACCTTGAGCTTGGCTTGATTCGCGGTCAATCCAAAGAAAGTGGCAATCAAACACCTTTAAATTACCAATTATTGAAGTTTAACAGAGTTGGGTGCATGGTCAATTTGTTAATAGTCTGAGAATAAAAAGAGAGGTAAAGGTGAAGAGAGAACGAAGAAAAGATATGGGTGAAGTGTGTTTTTTATTGACTGTTGCAGCCCTTTAAATAGGTTTCTCCAAAACAGAAACAGTAGAAAATATCTCTCTATCAGTTACATGGATTTGTACGTGATAATTTCTTCTAAAGTTTAGGCAACAGTCTTATTTTGCTGAACCATGAAATTAACTCCTAAAGCCTTATGACTTTATTTGATCAGTAAACAAAACAGATAAACAGAAATATGTAACATTCCCTCCCTTAAACTGAAACCTGGTTTTTCAATTTACTAGCTGTGCTTCTCCAACGTGTCCAAGGTGCAAACACCAAGCAGCTTTCTCACTTTTGCAGTACTTCAAGACAATTGCTCCATCATTGTTGAGATCTCTCAAAAAAATAGTACTTCACATCAATATGCTTACTTCTTCCATGGAGTACATGATTTTTGGAGAGTTTGATGGCTGAGGTATTATCACAAAAAATTGCAGTAGCACTTTCTTGCTTGAAAAGTAATTCTTTAAGGATTTTCCTCAACCAAATGGCTTACAAGCACAAGCTGATCCAGCAGCAAATTCAGCTTCGATGGTTGATAAGGTAACTATAGGTTGCTTTCTGGATGACCATGAGACAACTCCTGTACCAAACATAAAAACATAAGCTGAAGTGCTTTTCCTATCATCTTGATCTCCCGCAAAGTCACTATCGGTAAACCCAATCAACTCTGACTTTTCACCCTTCTTGAAAAACAACCCATCCCTGTAGATAGTGGAGGATTCTTTTGGCAGCTAAGAGATGCATCTCAGTTGGACTTTCCAAGTATATGCTAATTAAGCTGACAGAATACATTATCTCGGGTATTGTAGCAGTTAAATACATTAAGCTACCCACAATTTGTTTGAACAGTGTGTTGTCCACCTTCTTTCCTTCAAAATCTATGCTTAACTTCAAGTTGTACTCTATTGGAGTACTTATAGGATTACAATCCTGCATCTGAAACCTATTTAAGATCTCCTCGACATATTTTTTTGAGAGATAAAGTATCCATTAGATGATTCCACTACTTCAATGCCAAGAAAATAATGTATTAAACCAAGATTAGTCATTTCAAACTCAATTTGCATAGATTTCTTAAACTCGTCAAACATGTCCAAATCATTTCCAAGTAAATATGAGATCATCTACATATAAACAAAAAATAAGAATTTCCCCTCTAGCTCTAATTTTAATAAAAAGTGTATGCTCATATGGGCATTTCTTAAATCCTTCTTTCAAAAAATGTCTCTATGCGACTATACCAAGCTCTTGGAGCTTGTTTTAGTCCATAGATTGCCTTTTTCAATTTATACACTTTATGTTCATTTCCAAGTTTAATATAGTCAGGAGGTTGATCAACAAAAACATGCTCATCCAAGCTTCCATCAAGAAATGCTGATTTGACATCCATTTGGTAGATAGGCCATGAATTTTGAGCTGCTACTACAATCACTAATCTGATGGTATCATGTTATGCAACAGAGCGAACACCTCTTAATAATCTATACCTTATTCTTGTTTATATCCTTTGGCCACCAGTCTTGCTTTGAACTTGTCAACCTCACCATTTTCTTTTCGTTTAATTTTGAAGAGTCATTTCACACCAACTGTTTTCTGCCCTTGTGGAATATCAACTAGTTCCCATGTGTCACTTCTTTCTATAGCTGTAATTTCTTCATCCATTGGCTTACGTCATTTTGCTTCTTTGATAGCATTCTCAAAGGTTGCGGGATCACAATCTGCAAATAAAGCAAAATGAGTAACATGATCATCAATTTGATTAATTCCAGTTACCTCTAAATCCCTCATCCAAGCAGACCTTTTTCGAATACGAGGCTCACGAGATTCAGCTTCTTCTTTAGTACTTTTTGCCTTTCAATTATAGCTAGTGTTGTAATCTGATCCCCATCTTCAAAATCAGCTTCTAAAATATTTAGAGAAAGTTGCTGGCCACTCCAATCCCAAGTTCCTTCTTCATCAAAGATAACATCTTTGCTAGTCACAATCTTTTTGGTGAGAGGGTTGTACAATTTATATGCTTTGCATGCTTCACTTACACCAAGAAATACACATATTTCACCCTTGTCATTAAGCTTCTTCCTTTTTCTCATCTAGGACATGTGTGTAAGCTATACAACCAAAGATTTTAAAATGATCTACAATTGGTTTTCCCCCACTCCAAGCCTCCTTTGGTGTCATGTTTTAAACAACAAAGGTAGGGTTTCTGTTCAATACATGGATGCTCCAATTTGCTGCTTCAGGCCAAAAAGTCTTTGGAAGTCTCCCTTTTGCTAACATGCTCCTCACCATATGTTAGATCTCAAGATAGACCAGTTATCTGGGGGGTCTATTCCAGAAGGAAGAAAGCCCCTACACGGGAGATAGGATCGAATTAGTTATTAGTTTAATCTTTAGGGCCATCTATCTTTATTATTCTATCTTTATCTTTATTATTCTATCATCTAATCTTTATTATTCTATCTTTATCTTTATTATTCTATCTTTATCAATTAGTTGGATTAGGATATTATAAATAAGAGTATTCTCATTAGAGGAAGGGGTAGAGAAGAATTAGAAATTGTAAAGGGTTTTCCCTTGGAAGAAGGTTTCCTTCTTGAATAAATTCAGTTTGCTCTCAGTATTTTTCGTATATTCTTCTATTTTCTGTTTCTCTTGTTTTCTCTGCTGTTAGGGATATTCAATACCCTAACACCATATTTAGAATAGTTCGATTTTTCCTTTATGATACTCCATTTTGTTGAGGAGTGTAGGTTGTTGTGAGTTCTTTCCTAATACCATGATTGTTACAAAATTTTATGAGTTTTGCTGAACAATATTCACCTCTGTAATCAGTCCGCAAAGTTTTAATGGTTCTTCCTGATTCATTTTCTACATGCACTTTGAAGCTTTTAAAAACTCTCAAAGCTTTTGATTTTTTCTGTAGGAAATAAATCCAAGTTTTCCGAGTATAATCATCAATGAAGATAATAAAATAATTTTTACCTCCATTAGAAGTGGGTTTTATTGGTCCACATATGTCATAATGAACTAGCTCAAGGGCTTTCGTTGCTCTCCATGACTTTCCTTGTGGGAATTGAGAACGGTGTTTTTTGCCAGCAACACATTGTTCACATACTTGGGATGGATTGACTATTGGAAGGAGACCTATTACCATATTCTTTTGTTGAAGAGTCTTTAATCCACAAAAATTTAAGTGGCTGGAAATGCCACAACCATGAGGGATCTTTCACTTCATTCATCAAGCAAGTCTGAGCACTTTGAATCTTCAATGGAAACAACCTGTTAGAACCCATTTGAACAACAACAATGACTCCTCTAGAGGGATCATATATCGCGTAGGCATCCTTGTGTAAGGTTATTATATAACCCTTTTCTTACAATTGACCAACACTCAACAAATTACTCTTTAAGTCAGGAACAAAATACATTAGAGATGGTTTTCACCAAACCATTCTTAGTTTTTATTTTAATATCACCTTGTCCAACACATTTACTGTTGAGCAATCACCAAAACTCACTGTAGATTGAAAGTTTGTATTTAAGTAAGAAAATGATGACTTACTTCCACACATATGGTTGTTGCAACCAATATCAACATACTATATATGAGACTGAAATTTCTCATGAACTATCATCAACAACGTCTCTTCTTCCTTTTCCTCTGCAAAATTAGATTTCTCTCCCCTTTCTTTGTTAGTAAGCAATTTAGTGTAGCAGTCATAGGCATAATGGCCAAACTTATGACATCTATAGCACTTCACCTTGGACTTTTCAAAATCCTTTCCTCTGCCTTTTCCTTAGAATTGGTCATTATTGCCTCTAAAATTTTTGTTGTCATCTCTATTTTTGTGTCCATCTCTGTGACCTCTTCCTCTACCTTTGCCTCTTCCTCTTAAGTTGTTGGAATGGGTATTGGTAGAAGCTTTCAAATCTTGTTCACCAGTTGTTGAACTTTGATTCATTTTTGGACCAGCGATGAACTTAGTAATTCATCAAGAGAGAGGTCATCAATGTCTTTTGACTCTTCAACTGAGCAAACAACATAGTTAAATTCTCGCGTCATGGAATGCAAAAAATTTTCTACTACGGTAACATCTTCAATTTTTTCTCCATGGCATCGCATTTTGTTAGCAATCTCCATAGTCCTCCTAAAAAAGTTGGTGACAGATTCCTCTTCCTTCATTTGCAGCATTTCAAAATCCTTCCTCAAGGTTTGAAGTTGTGTACACTTCACTCTAGAAGAGCCTTGATATTTTTTCTTCATTGAATCCCATATATCCTTGGAAGTATCCTTGCAAAGAATTGTTTCCAAGATGAGATAATTGATAACTCTGAAATTTGAGTTAAATTGATAGTCAATTTTGACTAAGAATGATTATAATTTCTTCACTTTAATGTTGTTTTTAATGAAATAATGAAGAAATTAATATCATTGTAATTTTTTATCAGCATAAGTCAAAACAAGAAAATTTCAAGTGTTTTGAAGGAAAATTGATACAAAAATTGAAAGAAAAAGCCTTGAAGAAAAAGTTGAAGATTGAGACAATTCGTTCAGCACACAAGATAGACCCAGCGTGTTTCCTTGCTTAGCAGTCAGCTCACACTTAGCGCAAACGAGAAATTTCAAAGGTGCACTTAGCACGAATACCACATTAAGCACGTGATCACCGCCATACTCATTAAGCCCAGAAGGCCCGCTTAGCGCAAGGTCGCGTGAATTTTAAGCTACCTTAGGCTTATAAAAGGAGTAGGAAGCAAAGGAAAAACACACTGAGACTCAGAAATCTCTCTAATGAATACATCCTAAGCATGAACATCAATAATAGGAGAAATCCTCTTTCTATGTTCATTATCTCCTTCTCTTCCTTTATCCATTCCTCTTCTTCTATTCACATCAGCCCCTAAAGTGTAAAGTCTCTCATGATAATGAGAGGTTAAAACCCCATTGTTGGGAGCCTAGTAGCCAAATTTCCTTGTAATGTAATCTTTCCTTACTATTTATTTAATTCAATACCAACATTTATTGTTTCTTTCCTGTGCTTTGTTGTTATTGTATGGCTTGATCATCCATGCATTTGTTTTAGGGGTTATACATTGGGAAATGGTAATTTCTAAAGAACTGGAAAAAGACATCTAAATAACTCATTGCTACGGATAGAGTGATATTGTTTTGCCAATGCATACCTCTCCAAACTTTATGAAATTTACTATTTTATCTCTGCAAAGGGATTTGAGAGAGATAATAGATAAATTAGGCTCTTCATCCTGAGAGATCAGGGCTGAGTATCTTAGTAGATGTGGATGGAAATTGAAATAATATTAAATAAAGAAACACATTAATATTGCATTCTTCTATATTTCTTATCTTTTACTTTAATCTCTTATCTCTTTAAATTTTTATCTTATCTCCTAATCTTCTATTTTAAATTTCTTATCCTTCTTATCTCTTACTTTCTTTAAATTTTTTATCTCTTGCTTGTAAATTGGGTTTGCATCAATCTAAGTACAAACAAAGCCCTTGTGGATTTGACACTCGGACTTTCGAGTACTTTACTACTTGAGACAATTTGATACACTTGCCAATGAGTTAACAATGATCAATTGCCTGGAAGAGATATTTTTTTGCTTTCAAGTCTTTGGGTTTTCTAGCTTCAAATTCTGCTTTTTAGGCATCTGTCACTTCTACATTTGTTGGTGGCACTTGAATTCCGGATTCAACAACCGGCCAATACTTTTTCGATTGTAAAAATCTCCCCATGAGCATGTTCCAATGGTCATAGTGACTATCAAAACGAGGAATGGCAGCTTGCACGAAATTTGAATCAGTGGCCATTGAGTATGATAATTAGGAAGGTAGAGAATGGATGAAGGTTGCCTTACGTGTATCACTCTTAGGTCTCACAAGATCTCTAAAGCTCTGCTACCACTGTTAATAGTTTGAGAATAAAAACAAAGGTAAACATGAAGAGAGAATGAAGAAAAGATATGAGTGAAGTGTGTTTTTTTATTGACTGTTGCACCCTTTTAAATAGGCTTTTCCATAACAAAAACATTAGAAAATATCTCTTTGTTAGTTACATTAAAATCTAAGATTTGAAGATGATAATTTCTCCTAAAGTTTAGGCAAATAGCCTTATTTTGTTGAACCATAAAACTAACTCCTAAAGCCTTATGACTTTATTGTCTAAGTAAACAAAATAGATAAACAAAAATATCTAACACAATTTAACCACGGGACAAATGTTGAGATGAAGAAGAAGCCATGGTCTATTAGAGTAAAAAAAAATGCAAAATAACCCACTTGGAATGTTGTAGTGAAGAACAATAAAGAATAAAAACCATCAAAACAATGTCTCGTGGTCATTTTCATTTTTCATATTTATGAAAGGCACTTGTGGTCGTTGTCTCCCTTGTTTGAACGTCTTCATTCACCATCGATGTGAAGATGCCTGTTATTGAAACCGTATTCATACTACCCAAAGTTGTCAACTATAGTTGCAAACTAGATAGGATGTTGTTTGCGACTGAGAAGTAAAAAGGATGAAATGTCGGAAAAGACAATAGTGGTTCTGACAGCAAAGGAGTGGCCATGATGGTTGTGGGAGCTCGCCACCATGCCCTTTGAAATAGGGATCACAAAGTGGGTCGGCCTGGCCCACCCTAGCGCTAGCCCTAAAGAAACAGGTGGGGGCGAGCTGATCTACCTTCTAATGATGGGCTAAAGATTTTGGCAGGTCCCGCTTAGGAGTGGATTGGCGGGTCAGTCTGTCAAAAATGAAAAAAATATATATTTTATTTCATAAAAGTAATCCAAATGAATAAATTTTGTTTTTTTAAAGAGGAACAAATTTAGTTTAAAAAAATGTAAAATATATCAATTATTTATTCTAAATTTGATTTTAATCTAATTTTTCCTATAAGTATTAGAGAAATTGAATTCATAAAATAATATAAAAATAATAACAAATATGTATTTTGATTTTAGAACAACCCTACAAACTAAAAAAAAAAATACAAAGTCACAACCTAAACCCTAAATACCTACTAGTATTTACAATTTTTTTTTAAAAATATATATGTATGGTGGGCTGAGAGACCAACCCACACCGCTCTCTTGTTGGCCTACCGGGCTGACGGGTTAGGCAGGTTGGACCACGATAAGATGACGAGTTGGATTCTCCATCCTACTCGCCAAATTGATAATGAGCTGGGGGGCCAACCTGGCTAGTAGGATCTATTTTGTCATAAGAAGAGGAAAGTTTGGTAAGGGTTATTAGGACTAAGAGAGAGATGCTTAGAGTCATCACATGCCTTCCTTTCAGATTTCATAGTTTTCTTTTTAAAATTAATGAGTTGTCATCTTTTTAGTGATTGTGTGCAAATATTAGGTGTTAGGTTTTGGTACGTAAGATTTGCTTGATAAACTAAATCATAACTTAATCCAACGGTGACCTGTAAGAAATTTTTTGATTTAATTGTAAATTTTATCAACAAATTTTTATTATTTTAACAAATTTTATCATCTAAGTTTTATTTTTTATTACTCAACTTTCATAATTTCACGTATTTTACCACTCAAGTTTTTTCCCACAAATTTTATCATCTAACTTTTAACATTTCATAAATTTACCATCCAAATTTTTGATTTTTATGCATTTTATCATCACATTTGTAACAAAACAATGCAAAAATTTATTTTTCTAATTTTGTTTACATCGGTTATAGTTATAACCAATTTTTTACATTGGTTGTAATTATATCTGATGTCAAAATTCAAAATCATTCATCTTTCATCAACGGTGGTAAATGCACAAAAATTGAAAACATAGGTGATAAAAATTTACAAAAATAAAACTTTGGTAGTAAAATTTATGAAATAATGAAATTTAGTAGTAAAATTTACAATTAACTAAATTTGATTAAGAATTACTATATTTAAAAGGCTTAATTGCATTTTTTATCCCTGATTTTTTGTTTTTTTAAAGAATTTTACTCCAAATTTTTTAATTTAACACATTTTTCCCAAACTTAGTTGAAACTTACAAATTTTACCTCTAGTCATTTATCCATTAATAAACACAAAAATAAGGGACATAATTTTCCAAAAAAATAAAAAAAATTGGGTGTAAAATTTGTAAAAAATAAAAAATTTAGGTGCAAAATTTTCCAAAAAATAAAAATTTAGGAATAAAAAGTACAATTATGTTTGACGTAGATTGATAACGAGTAAATTTTATAAGTTTCTTAGAAGTTGAGGATAAAATGTATCAAATTAATTTATTTGGGATAAAATTCAACAATAATTAAAAAAAAAGAACATAAAAATTACAATTATGCCTATTTTAAAAAATTAATTAATATATGATATTAAGATAAGATACATAACTTAATAACTCTTAAATATATTCTTATTAAAACATATTATAAGCATTTTCTCTTAAAAATATTGTTCCAAAAAAATATTAACCAAAATGAGAATTCAAATTCATAACAAAACTTAAACATCAGACCTTGTTTCATACGATCAAACACAATTTCACTTGGACCAATGACATATTTATAATTGCATGTTTCATTTTAATCTCACGTATTGAATACTTTTCTTTGTCTTAACTTTCTAGTTCATAAGAAAAAAGAGACTGATTAATTTAATTATCTTTATCAAAGATCAAACTCACATAACACCTGAATGATTCAATCTTAACTTTAGTATATTAACTAATTATGTCTCAATCACTTGGTTTAAATTTTGTTCCTTTTAAATGTATTTCTCAATTTTAATATCAAATTTAATTTGATTTACTAACTAACTCAAAAAAAATTCTTTCTCAACTTTCCCAAATCACTATCTTTTTTTTCTATATATTTAATTTTCTTAAGTACTTATCTCTTTCTCCTTAAAAAAATTGTTTATATCTTTCAATCTATTTTTTCTTATTTATTTCCAAATTAAATTTTAATATTTTTAAAAATGAATTATTAATAATTAAAAACCTTATTTCACAATATAAAATTATTTATCATAAATCCAACATATAATGTATATGTTCAGAAATATTTATTTAATAAATTTTTTAATCATAGTATAATTTATATATTAAAAAATATTTATTTATAATAAATTTGTTATATAGAAAGAAACATTTGTCTTCTACATTATATCTACTAAAATACTTCATGTATAAAAAAAATACTAAAATACTAATATATCTGTTCGTTCAATTTATATAATTTTTTGTTTTTTTACCAAAAAATCATTTCAAAACGGAGTACGAAGTCCCTTATAAGGGTTATGTTTAGGACTTTTTAAGACAGAAAAATAATTGTCATAAATTAAGGCATACGAGTTTGGGGTTTACGTTTCTATTGGTTTAAATATTGGTTTAAATGCAAGGAAGTTACTAATTTCCTCCCATTATCACTTGTACACCCCCTTTCATATTATTTATCCCTAAAGTACCCCGTCTCTCTTCCTGTACAGTTCTCTTTACAGTTTACAAGTTCTGCATCTTCAAAAAAAAAAAAAAAGCACACCCCCTAGTTAAAGATTAGGGTTATGGCTAGCTAACACTAACACTAACACCCATTATCACACTCATTTTCTTGTTCATGATTGTTTGTGCTACTACTCCCACTCACACAGTGGGATCGGAATTGTAGAAGGCTTGTCCTTTTAAATTCGTGGGAACAATGAGAATTGTCGTTGATGCGTTGCAAAATGCTACCTTTATTCTCTCTAAGTTCGGTTTTAATTAGCTTTGTCGATTTGCGTCTTTCTAGATAGCTTTTTATCGTCTCAATTGGTTTGTATTTTCTACTCAATGTCCCCAAGGTATACTTTCCCTATTAAAAATGATGTTGTTAAAATAGTGGTCTAAGACTACCTCTGGCCTCTTCCGTGCTCATTGAAAGAATGCAGATGGTATGAGGCATTGTTCTTTCAAGGAAACATTATAATTGACGGACTAGGGGTAGGTGGTTTGGAGTTGGAATGATTAGAGAGGGGGCTTAAATTGATAAAGAAATGAGGGTGGTTAGGGTAAAAAATCAAATATCGAAGAGGAAATAAGGGTGTACAAGTAAAAATGGGGTATGAAAAACAAGTGACTAAATGCAAGTAATCAAAGTTTAATACAATTTCTTGGGCTTTGGTTTCTGATGTTCACCTAGCACAAGCCCCACTTATTAAGTGCAAGTGCAACGACCATGCTAAATGCTAACAATAACATCCCCCTTATCCTTTGAAAAATTCAAGATTTCTTTTATAGCATGAGGTTTTTTTTTATCCGAAGAATTGAATAAGTACTAAGAGGCAAAGGGTTTATAATAACACTTGCACCTATTGAACACGTATAAGAGTAAAAACGACATTAATTATAATTGTAATTTTGTACCGATAGTAAGTTTGTCTTTTACGGAAATGTAATAAAAAAAAACAGTGTACAAGCAAAAATCTTTTATAATTTTGCATGACAAATCTTGTTTAATTGTATTCTATCAAATTAAATGAATGAAGTAATTAAAATATTTTTTGTCAGGTCATGTGAAAGTAATTGTAGACGTTGAATGTTTAACAATAAGCATAACTTCTTCACAGAACCACAATTAAGTCGAAATTAATGTTTTAATTATTGATGTACCTCCAAACTCCAATTACTACGTGGAGCTATGGAACGACAGATAAGAAGAATGAAAGTTAAAACTTACCATCACTGGCATCACATTCACATGATAAGAAAAATTCTTCCGTGCAATGGTTATTGCCTGGATTATTGAATATTTGAATAAACTATATATATATATATATATATATATATATATATATATATATATATATATATATATATATATATATATATATATATATATATATTAAGCAATAAATTATATTTATATAAGGTAATTTTATTGAAGAATTCTACTAAGCCAAATTTTTTGAAAGGAATTGTACATACCTAAATAAGATTAGATCTCGATTTGAACATTTTTAGTCTTTATGCATCTTGCATTTAAGGTTAGGGAGCTATATACATACCTAGATCAGATTGGATCTTGATAAGAACATCCCTAGTCTTTATGCATCTTACGCTTAAGACTAGAGGATTATGTACGAACCTAGATTGAATCGGATCCTAATATAATATACATATCATATCTCGTTTTAAACAATACATTTCGCTTAGTGTTTTAGGAAAAGGTGACAACAGAAATGAAGAAACATGATGAGTTATTTAGATTGAAAAAGTCTCTTTTATTTTCATTTCAATTATTATAGTACTTTATTTTCACATTTTAATAAGAAAAGGGAAGAATAATTATATTTTATGCTTTATTTCTGGTTTTCGCTATTTTTATGTAAACTTTTGAAAATAAAAAGTATTTTTTCAAATCGAACAACTCATAAAATATTCGTATATGGGGAAGAAAGAATTATTAATATTTTATATAAAAATTCGCCCTATTAATTAATGTTCTAAATATTTATTTAAAGTTTGTAAATGAGATATGTACTTCTCTAAAACATGTTGGACAAAATATACAGTAAAATGAGAATTCGATATCCTCATTTTAATAAAAACAAGAAAAAGTTATGAGAAGCTTCATAGAAAATCCATTTAGTTACCCCAATGATTAGGCCTTAGGGATCAAACTTTATTAAAGGACGTCACTTCGCACCCACTACTTGCAAACAATATATGAAGAAAACTAAGGTAGCTATGAATATGATGGCTCCCTCATCTCATGCATAATCAATTGCTACACTGTGCTGCCCACCCCAAACCTAATTTCCAATGTACCGACCGACGTGTCCGTGAAAATAGTTCGGATCGGACCACGCATCAAATGGCACAACCACATTTTCATCTGCCTCTTGCTACAATTTAAATAAAATTAATTGTTATTACTTTTTAATATCAAAGTATCCTTAAATCAGTTGTTTTCAGCTGAACTGAGATTAAATTATTAAAGCCTCACCCCACACAAACTTAGCTTATTTACAATGTATAAAACCAAATTTTAACCTTTATTTCATAGTTTGAACTTTGAAATAATCACTAGTTCTTATCATGATATTTGAGTCTCTATGATTGAATCTCCTAAGTTTAATCATTGTACACTCCTATAATTCTTTTAATAAAGTTATATTTCCAGAAGAGAAGATAAAGCTTAAGTCCAAATTAAACACCTTTTAAGCATGGAATGGTATGGTATGCATGCGAGAGATATAAAGTTAATCCTAACTCTTTAAGTGTTGAGACAGTTGGTTTTAAAATTCTATTTTTTTTCCTAAAAATTAGTTTTTAATATGCAATTTTTTTTGGATGTATTATGTATTTTTTTTTTGATAAAAATAATTACATAATTGTTCAATTTCCAATTTCACTGTTATAAACTACAGTGTTCTTCACATCTGTATATATACAACTAAAAATTACAAATTGGTAGTGAGGAAACTATACGTGTAGTCACACATATATCTATATATATTGGACAAAAGAAGAAAAAGGAGTCACCAAGACTTAAATGAAACTTGTTATATAGCTAGGTACAGCGAATCATTGCAGGTATAATGCAAATAGCAATACTCATATCCCTATCTTTAAAGTTGTATGGAGAATCATAATCATATGTTATAAAAGCATTTAATTACCAGAAAAATATATATCATATGCAGATAATGAATCCAAGTTACGGGCAGTCTTAATTGACCAGATCCTTAAAGCTAATTGGTCGTGCCAATAAGTTCAATCAATTTAATTCATATTGTAACTTGTTAGTTGTTACTTTGCGGAAGGGATCATCACTGGGATCATGTGCATTTCATGCACGCCATGATTGTATATGCACATGCTTGAGCAGATGCAATGGTTCATCCTAGTTATTGGAAGTTTGTAAGATATGAAAGCTTTTATGGCCCCTTGATGCATCCTTATGCTGAAAAGCTACAAGAAAGTAGTGTAATATATAGTGGTCCTGATTGAGAAAATACTATTTAAAGAATGGTTCTGAGTGATTTGAAATCTGAGAAAATGGAATTTGGTTTGTATGTGGATTGCTAAATCTGAAGAAAACCAGCCGTATATATGCTACTAAGCATGTTTGTATATCCTTAACAATTTAGCAATCAATTCTGTCTTTTTTGCGTATATCAAAGTTCAACTGCCTTCTTTGCTTATTATCATCGCCCACTCACTTTAGAAACTTGGTTTTTTTTTTCCCCTGAAAAGAGATGCCAAGCACGACGTTATCTACTTAATTCGCTTTTGTAGGAATTACTATTTGTTGTCATTTGTGAAATAAGATTTTCTTTGTATTTCTCTGTCCCTTCTTGTGAAACTCTTTCATCTAATTCCCACCCTTTATAAAATTGATTAACTTGGTGAGAGAATAATTCAAAATTCTAATTTTAAATATTAAAGATGTTTGGATAAAGATAAGGATATGTAAGTTGTATTCAAGGGAGTCCTTGTGAAGAAAGAAGACACTACCCAAGTAAAAGGGTGATTGTCTAATGGAAAAAAAGAAGGGAAAAGAGGGACAGGGAGAAAAGGGAAGGGAAAGAGAATGAATGGTTAGAAAGGGATAAAGGTTAAAAAGGTATTTACATGCGATACAAGTCATTGCTTAATAGCATTGGCTTAAGTGTTGACTTGGTCATAGCTTTTCAATTTTTAAAATTTCGAAAGAGAAAAAAAATATAGGGAGAGATTTTTTCAATTTTAGCACTTGCTTCTTATGGCTTAAAATATCTATAATGTATGATTGCTTAAATTTATATTAAATTTTAATTCTTACAATATCATATAGATTTAAGAACTTTACATAAAAAGTTTATTTCAGTGCTAAAGTTATTATAATAAATATTTAACTTGAGTCATATTGAATTTTGAATTTTTTTTTAAATAATCAATTAAGCAACTCAATGTCAAATCGTCAACTCTAATGAAAAAAATTATTAAGCAAAGTTGTTTAAATTTAAACAACTCGTTAAAACATCTATGTTGGAAATACTCTAAACTTAAGTGAGAAATTTTTTCAATTTTGACACTTCATAGTCATCGCTATTATTGGTCTGCTGTTATTTTGGTGATTTGTTGTAGTGACATCTCTCTCGGCGATTTGTTGTAGAGAGAGAAAAGAAAATTAAAAATGCTAAAATGATAATATAGAAAGGTAACTTCATTCATTAATAATTTTTTTAATATTATTCTAGAATTAACTATACATTACCATACATCAAGATACAATGTCAAATAAAACTGTTGAAAAAAATTACAAATATGTTTTTTAAAGGTAAATACCGTCAAATAAAGCTAATACGAAAACAAATAAAATAAATATATTTAAATTAAAAGAGCTTATATGGTAAAAGTTGAATAAGGTCAAGTTCATCATTGGTCAATTTAACCAACAAGATAAGCTCTACGGAAAAGAGAAGAAATATCACAGCCCTTGTTTTTAGTGTAAAAGATTGAACTTTTTTAAGGAAAAAAATATACAAAAAGTAATCAACTTGTTGAATATAAAGTTAAAAATGACTTATAACTTGTTTGAACGTTCTTGAGCCAAATTAATATATATATATATATATATATATATATATATATATATATATATAAAACTTTAATTTTATCATTACTGAAGTTATAACTAATTAACGAAATAGATCAATTTATTTTCTTTTATTGATAAATAGACAGAGACCAATTTATTTGACATTTCACTACTAAAAAAAAGGTTTTTAATATCGGTTATGACGCGTGGTGGTAATACGGTGTCGTTGAATAACGACATCGATTTTATGACCGTCTTTGAAGGACGACTTTTCTACAGCGATTCTAAGATTGAAACCGATGTTGAATGGGTAGGTTTCTACATCGGTTATCTGTCAACAGATGTAGAATGAGTAGAAATGGTAACGTTGCTACATCGGTTATCAGTCAACCGATGTAGAAAATGAAAGGTTATTACATCGGTTATTGTTCAACCGATGTAGAATGAGTAGAAATGGTAACGTTGCTACATCGGTTATCAGTCAACCGATGTAGAAAATGAAAGGTTTTTACATCGTTTATTGTTCAACCAATGTAGCATGAGAAGATTTTCTACATCGTTTATCACTAAACCAATGTAGAATGGGCACAAATGGAAAGGTTTCTACATCGGTCTTCAATCAACGGATGTAGAATTTGAAAATTTTTTACATCGTTTATCGCCTAACCAATGTAGAATGAGGAGATTTTCTACATCGTTTATAATTGAATCGATGTAGAATAAAGATTTTTTATTTTATTTTTTTGAAATTTATAAACTCAGGTTAAATTAGTACAAGAAGCTACGTTGCTTATATGTAATACAATACAAATAATGAAATTCAACAAAATATTTTGAAGTTATATGTAATACAATACAAATTCTCAAGCTTACATCTCCAGCATAATAGTTAATTGTGAAAAAGTCTCATGAGTTGAGGGAACATGCTGTAGAAAACAAGAATATAATTACAATTTCAACTATTATATAATCAATTAAAAATGCAACCCACAAAAGCATATGGACTATGGTAAATAGAAGATTTCAAAAATAACTAAAGAAGTAAGAAAATAATACACAATGCTATATTAACTGTAATTGTCAATCATATTATATTCGGAATAAAAGCCATTAACCACAAGAATGCTTTTTCAAAAAAAAAAAAAAACAAAAGAATGTTTGGAGGTCACAGTAATGAAAAGCATGGTATAGCTTAAGCAAACAAAGGAGAAACGATAAGGTTTGTTGAAAAAAATTGGTAGCATATAATATTTAATTTTATTAAAATTAAGACATAAGACTGTATGCATATGATGAAACACCATTAGATTCAGCATAATCAAATTGAACAGGCAAAGCATCCTACATAACTGACATGGTCAAAGAGTGTTGAGGAGCAATCATGCATCAATAACATATAGTTACATCTTTTATAAGAAGGGTGTAAGTGTAATTATAGGAACACAAGTGCAGCACGAAGAACTAAAGTAAAAAATAGAAAGAGTACATCCTAAAAAAAAACCACAATGCTGAAATATGAGGCACAGTAATGAATGAAAAAGTGGTTAAAACTTAGAATCAAGATGCACTACACAACTACAAACTTACATATGTCAAAATCAAAGTATGTAACCCACAAAGAAATAAAACAAGCATTGTTACACCTTAAAAGATCCACAAAGAAAAGTACAAGCATTGATCCACAAAATCAAAGTATGTAACAGTCATGCCAAACAACCATTCTGAATAAACCTAAAAGAAAAAACCAACCTCTAAATGTATTTAAAAAAGTACAAAGTGTTACCTATTCACATATTTGTTACCCACCAAGGCAGCAGAATGTGCAAGTTTTTGTATCTTATCTAAATCATGTTGTGCAATTGCATCTTATCTAAATCATGTTGTGCAATTGCATCTTTATCAAATATCGCATCTGACAAAACAACTGCTGATGCTCCTCACAAAATGTATTCCCCAATTGAATCTACAAGCAATATGAGAGAAAGTCATTCACATTGGATAGTTATGCCAATGGCAATAACTTAATCTACTATTAAAATGCATACTTGTTGTGCCTATTGGGCATATATGGATGAGGACAACAAGGTTAGTATTATAAATATTTATCAAAAGCTGTCATAGAAAAATTCTTCAAAAACCTTGTTCCATAAGCTGCTTTAAACAGTTCGTTAAAAGGAGTATTTGAAAAAAAATATATAATATAGTACATAACCAAATAGGATATTGATTTTTTTTACATGCATCAACTTAACAAGAAACTTCACCATTAGTAAGTTCTAAACTATATGTTTGGCAAAAGAAAATGATGAAGAGTGAAGGTTTCTAAACAGAAATCCTTAAGGGGAAAAAAACAGCTGCTTCAAGCAAATAAATCAAATCAACACTGAGAATGAGAAATAATATTGCCATACCTATTAGTAAAATATTAGAGGATGAGACATGAAAAGAGTCAGGAATTAATGTTGGTAATGATATATTACACATAATAATCCTGAACCATGTATATTGTGGACCCATATTTATGTTCAGATGCAGTTTATAAAAACGTTTGATAATTGTAAGATGAGGGGATTTTAAATATTTACCCATATCTCTATAGTATTCTCCTAATGTGTTATAGATGGCCCTGGACTTAATATCACTCACTATATAACCCAACAGGAAAAACTGTAAAACTACCTATTGTTATTCCGTGAGAAGCCACCATAGAGATATGAGGAAAGGCCTTCTTCAGTGTTGATATGTACTGAAATTCTCCGAGTGCAGAAACTGGATAAATCTATCACACAGCACAAGGTAAAAACCAAGTGTAAGAAATTCTTTGAAAATATAAAATGCATTTGATGCTAGTCTATGATTGTGACCTTTAAGTGAATCTTGACAGTAAGATACATAAATCTTGACCAAAGGAGAAAAGCAGCTAAAGGTTGCTAGAATATGAATAACTCAAGGCATTCGTTATTAGGACTATGATAAGGTAGAAAATCATACCAAGCACATGCTTCCTCCAAAAAAAACTCCCTAAGAACCCAAACTTAGTAGAAACACAAAATAAATACATGTGTAAGTGAATTAGTAATTTAACCTCAGTTGGAATCTTTATAATTATAATCCTTTAAAATGAAAAGTAAATTAAACGTGGGACAGGTCTAATTGTAAAGATTAAAAAATCCTTCCCATCCTTTTTTCAACACCTGTTGATTATCTTTCCACAGGCTAAATATTTTACAAGTTTGATTCTATTTTTTTTCTCTCTATTTGTTCATTTTATTTCTACCCTTTGCTAGCCATTGCATTAATGTAAAATTTAGAATTATCTATGTATAATTTTAGAAGAAACTTATGAGACAAGCTTAAAAAAATGAAAACAGATTTTTGTTTAAAAAATAATTAAGTTGCCTCCTGTGTTTATATGCATCTAGGAGGTATTGTTCCAAATAAACCAAATATTAACAACGGAAAATTGAAGAAATGGGAAAACAGCAGGCCAAAAAATCCAAAAGTCTCCACTTATCACTGCATAAGGGGATGCATATCTATCAAGTGAATGTATTCTGCCCATATTTCAACACTCTTCAATACAGCAAACATTAAAGAACATGCAAAGGCCTACCTTGACAATTTTAGCACCTTCATCACATGCTAACAATATCTGCATTGCATAGAAATGATACAATGATCATTAAGAACCTAAAATATATATCAATCATGAGATCTGTTAAAGACTTGAACCTAAAAGTCGACTCTTACTTCAGTTGGAGTCATTGTGCCAAGAATATATAAAATTTCACCACTCTGACGTGGAGACATTGGGAGGAAAAGGTGCAGTTGGAGGAAAGGTTTAATGAGGAGCTAGCCAAGCTCATGGAAAAGTACTCCCTATCTCACCCAAAAAAGTCCAACAGTATCTGATGATAGGGTGTTGCACATAGCAGACAAAAAGATGAATACACCAATATAAACACAAGATAAATGGAGAGTGGTTGTTCTAAGTTGAAGACCCCCAGACATCAGCATTTTAGTACTTCAAGACAAGGATATATGCCTGGACAATTGAAATACAAAGCTTGCTGAAATACAAATGACATTGCATATTTTTTGTTCTTTGGTACTAGTGGCTAGAACTTTTAATGTGATTGATTTTAAGCGTAAATTTTATGAATAGCAACAAATTTAGATGGAGTAAAATACACCACATAGGTTATTTTTGGCTTTGGTGAAGGGTATGAACGGAAGCCCTGATATCTCTGCTGTAAGAGAAGTACTAGCAGACTCTAACATTCTATTATATATTAGTTATAAAATTTATTGAAAACTTTAAAATCATCAATGAAACTCATTAAATAAGACATAAGTGTAATATTTTGAATTTCTAATGAATTTCCATCGAGGCTACTGATACATTTCTGAAGACACTCGTTATGAATCGATTGGATTCCCATAACCACACAGAAAGACTAATCCTTTAAAGATATATCTCCAATCATATCAATTGTTGAGCTCTTGATAACTTTCAGGGAACAGAGGGATAGGCTTAGGATAACGCATGCAAATGCAGTTAGGGAAGTCAAAGTGCTGAGAAAAATTGGGATGCTTTCTTAAAACATGTTATCATTTATTGAGTTGATAATTAATGTTGGTTTAATATACACTCTCCTAAGAGGCCACTTGACCTATAATTTGACAAAGGGATGAAGGAAACTTTTGAAATGCTACCACTGTCCAGCCTTACAATGGACTTGGGCTATGCACACCACTGTCAAAGCTTTGCTCAAACAGACAACAATGTAGCTTTTGGGATGCATTCCATGTATCTGAAAAGGACAATAGGCTTATTCTGGAGGAAATTATGTTAGGTTCTAAAGGCTACATGAACCAATCAACCTTAGCAGCATCCTATCTTTGGATGCAATTACCACATGCAGATTAAACAAAACCAGTAATTCTAGAGCTTCTTTTGACCTTCCAGACTACTTCATGACATTTCTCTATGTACTTTACCTTATTAATTGTAATGATAGTTATATGTGAAACAATTAAAATTCTTATAGTATTGAATGCTTTGTATAGAGGAGTTATTATTCACACCTTCATTACATAATCCAAAACGTTACCTAATAACCAGTAATTTAACAATGAATCAATAAGCAAAAGGAAACCAATCAGCACCTAACACAAACACAACATACCAAAGAGGAGAATAATTTGCTATTGAGGAAAGTCTGATAGAAACTTATTTAGGTTGTTCCAATGTCTACTTCTACACTATGCTAACAACAAATTTCCCTAATTTGCTACATCTAATCCAAGCTTGTACATTCCTTTTTTCTTTCAATTCAAACCCTACTTTCATGTTTTTAAATATTGATATTTTTATTACATATATGTTTCAAACAATCCAAACCTTCACTATGCATCAAGCACACAAAAGTACGAAAATAGCCACTGACCCTTTCGCAGCCAAGTCAACAATGTAGCACCGGTTGGTCACAACGAACTTGTTCATTACCAGCGTCTTCCTTGCAACGACCATTACCATACATCAGCACTAAACCAAGCTTAAATGGTACCCGCGACATGTCTTCAACACTACACCAAGCTTAACCTAAGTAAGTAAGTAAGTGACCAACGTACCGTGGACAAAGCCCTGATCTTCACGAAGTGCCACTCCTTGATTCAAATTAACTGCGACCCGGGAAGAGTCGTCGAAGTTGTCGGGTTGAATGGAAGAACAAATGACTAAGGGTTGAAGTTGATGCAGCCAAGATCAACGTAGCTTTTCTTCTTCTTTTTCTATTCTTCGGTGCCCAAGAGCCAGCTCTGTTAGGTCTCGTCTAAAGCGCCTCGGTCCAGCTCCTGGAGATTCCGGTTGCGCTCGTCGTCCGTGGCGGAGTCGGTCGCGTGAATCTCCAGCTAGGGTTCGATTTGCAACGAAGAGGGGCTAGGGTTCAAGCTGTACGATTTGCAACGAAGAGGGGCTGGGGTTCAAGCTGTACGATTTGCAACGAAGAGGGGCTGGGTTTCAAATGACTAAGGCTTGAATGCAAGGTGTGGGAGCTGAGTGCTATTCACGTGCTTATATTTTTTCCCCAATTACGACGGGCTTTAATTTAAACCCGTAGTTACATCTTTTTGCATATAACATTCTAAGGCGGTTTTTAATAACCGCCTTAGAATGTGTGTCATAAAACGTAAATTTTTTTATAATAATTACAAAAATGTCATCGCCCCACCTTTTACATCGGGTATACAATGACCGATGTAGATCAGTAGTCGTAAAAAGTGCTTTTTTTAGTAGTGTTTAAAACCAGAGGATTGAAATGAAATTTAAACCAAAGTTTTTTTTACACTAAATTTAAACCAAAGTTAAAACACCAAAAAAAATAAAATAAAGTTAGTTAACTCGGGATGGATGCAACATGGGACTTCAGCCATTCCATTGTTTTACGAGTTTTTTTTGTTTGGAAGAACCATTGTTATAACTTTTACGATTTTAAGGAGAAGAGTATGAAAATTCAAAATTTTGTCTAAACTATTAATAATAATGCTCAGTTATAAAACTATTTTGTATAAAAACTATTAAATTAGTGTTAAGAGAATCATTAAATTGCATGAGATTCATTGTCATTCTTGATCATTCACAGATATGTCACCTTAATGATAGAATATATAGAAAAAGATTTAAGTGTATCACAATCACACTTTTTGGTTTTTAATTGCACCATTTTAGTTTTTAAGATTTTTCTTATTTACAATCAAGTCATGATATCGTCCAATATTTAATAAAAATAGCTAATACAACAAATAAGGCACATGGTTGTGAGTAAATATAATATGCTGGCTAAAAAAATGTAAAATATTTGAACTACAATGACCTAAAGAGGTACTTTAAATCTGACTATGTTGTTTTTATAACAATAAAGGTAGTATACATTTTCCTTTCTAAAAAAATGAGTTAAATATTAGATGAAATTATAATAGAAAGACTTAATTACAAATGGGAGAAAACTTAATAGACCCAATTCACCAATTGATGTAATCAGAAAATGGCACAATCATAATTTGAGAAACTAAAAATGTAATTAAACAACGAAAGAAAGAAGATGAATATTATCTCTTTGAAATAATAGTAGTTATTTTAATGTTTTCTAAAATCAATAATTAAAAATCTTTAAACACTACATTTTTTTTTATAAAAAAAACTATTATGATTGACTAATAAATTATCTTTGTATTCTATTAACATTGATCTTTCTCATTTGACTCAATAAAGATACAATGAGATGATGATAAAAATTCAGGAAAAAAACAATTTCTTACTTTCTTTTTTAAGTAATAAAAAGTATATTTGTCTAATCCATAATCGATATAGTAAAATGGATGGAACACACTTAAAAGTTGCGTCCACTAATCAACCATCCATCAAAAAGAATAAAAATGACCTCAATTTATTGTATTATATTATATAGGCTACTAAATGAAGACTCTATTCACATTAACATTTACGCAGTTAGAATTTACTTGCCAGGTTCAACTAATTTTGCTAGCCCTATTTATTCTCAGGGACATGGGTATATTTATTCAATATAGTTACCCGCCTTCATAGTATAAAGTTAGATTGACTAGTTTTAAAGATAGATTGACTAGTTTATAAAGATAGATTGAATAGTTTATAATTTCTCTCTATATATATTATATATAACAATAGATAGAGATATTAATTTCAACAACTGTTTTTTATCTCTATTTTTAAGACTATTTTATCCCTAATAAACACCAATTGTCTTTACATGATTTAACCAAAAATAACAATAGCCATGTGAAAATGAGAAATACAAAATTCGGGTTATCCATTCCATTTATTGTTCTACCACTTAACTAAAACTAAAACTACATAATGTAATCATTACTACTAAAATTTACTTTTAACATCGTTAGAATAACATCAATTTTATAGAGAAAATCGATGTAAACGAAAACGCAGTGACATAATTGTAAATAACGTGACTTTGTTAATATCGGTTTTCTAAAAAACTGATGTTGACGTGAATTTGTTAACTCATTGACAAATGTATCGAATTGTCACAAGTAGTAAGGTAAAACGGAAGTATGGGTGTCGAGTTCATAGGGACTTACTTTGTACTTAAATTGATGCAAACCCAATATTCAAGCAATTAGAAGAAGTAAAAGAGATAAAAAATTATGAGTGTGAAATTGAAGGCCAGAAGTAAAAGATAAGAAAACAAGAAAAATAAATAATAGTTCGAATGCAAAAGATGAATTCATAATGCAAATGTGTTGGGGCCTAGCATGCCAAAAATATTTGTGATGCAATGTTAATAATTTTTCCCTATCTAATGTTATCCCAATTTTTACCTACATTTACTATGATACTCTATCTTTGGTTTCCTGCATGAAGAGGCTAATTTATCTATTTTTCTCTCCCAAATTTCTTTGCAAAGATAAAAAAATTAAATTGCATTAAGATTAAAGATGCATAAAATAGGCTAAATAAAAATATCACTCTATTTCTAGCAATGATTTCATTTAGATGCTCTTTCCCAGTTCTTAGAAAATAACCATTTTTCAATGCATCATCCCCTAAACAATAAATGAGCATGAGTGATCAGACCATAATCAATAAACAAATAAGCACAAAATAGAGAAATAGAAAGTGGATTGCATTAAATAGATTATAGGAAAGAATTGCATTATAAGAGTTGGTTTGTCAGACTCCCAATAATGGGAGTTTAGCCTCTCATTGTCATGAGAGGCTTTACACTTTAAGGGTTGATGTGGATAAAAGAAGGGAAGGGATGGATAAAGGAAGAGAAGGGAAAAATGGCTAAAGAAGGAGGGTTTCCCCTATGAGAGATGCTCAGGCTTTGGATGTATTCGCTAGAGAGCTTCAAGACTCGGTGTGTATTTCTCCTTTGCTTCCTACTCCTTTTATAGGCTTAAGGTATCTTAAAATTCACGCAACATTGTGCTAAGCGAGCCTTCTGGGCTAAGCGAGTATGACAATGATCACGCACTTAGCGCAGGATTCGCGCTAAGCGCGCCTTTTGGCTTCTTTGTGGGCTTTCTTTGCGTTAAGCTTGCACTGGCTGCTGAGCGAGGCGACACGCTAGGCCTGTCTTGTGCACTAAGCGAGTTGTCTCAATCTTCATCTTTTTCTTAAAAATAACAGTAAAGTAAAGGAATTATAATCAATCTTAGTCAAAATTTCCTATTAATTGAACCTATATTTTACAACTATCATCGATTTTTCAGAAACTGATGTTAACATGAGTTGGTTAACATCGGTTTTTACAAAAATCAATCTTAACCAACTCATGTTAACATTGAATTTTGGAAAATTTAACGTTGTATTGTCTTATTTATAATATTTTTTACGCTTTTTCCAGTTCACTCATCTCCCTCATGCTTCGTCTCCCTCACGCTTCTGGCAACCTCGAACCCTTTGTCACTCTCAAACTCACTCTCGCGGCGCTGAAACCACTATCATCACTGTCGCTCATGATCATCTAGGTCTTAGTGTCACTCTCGCTCTCAGTGTTACTCTCGCGACACTGAAACCAGTGTCGACACTATCACTCTCGGTCTCACTCTTGCTCATGGTCTAGGTGTCACTCTTACTCTCGCTCTCACGGTATGTTTTTCTCTTGAAGCTTTGTGGATTGTGTGTATCTTCCTCGTTTTGCATTGTAGGAGAAAAATTTTGTTTTTCTCTTCGTGGATTATGTTTTTCTTTTTTCTCTTTCCTTTTTCACTCAAAGTTTTGGTATCTGAATTTATTTTAAGCTCATATATTATACCCTTTTCATTTTCAACGTGTTCCAACTACATAGATTAGTTATGGAGACAACGCGAAGGATTACTTCATGTGATCAGAATTTGGTTCTTTGATCCTCATGTCATGTATGGACATTATTTACTTAGCTTTAAACTAACGTTACATAGCTAGATAAACTATGTTGATGCACAAGTAAATTTATGAAATGTTACTATGAGTGTGTGAAAGAAGTATTGCATAATCATTGCAAGTGTTCACGAGGTTTTACCGTCAAATAGTCCAAGGAAATATTTTTTCAACAATGTAGGCCTCATTATTATTTAAAAGACCAAACTAGTATAATATTAGAGGAAATGTTGCATGGTTCTGGTTCCTCCATAACAAGAGCACTTAGGAATTTTCAGTGAAATCATTGTCTATTCTTTTTGTTTCTGATTGACAAAAGCTAAATAATTACTACTATAGAATTTCTAGCAATAATATTCTTGAGGTGATTCATGTCCCACAATTATGTTTGGTCCTTCTATTGCTTTTCCTTGCTACTTTAATTTTTTGCTTAAGACCTTGCGACATTTGTTCTATTCTTATTCTTTTCCCACTCCATTTTTTCTTTCACTTCCTATATGTGTTGTACAAGCATCTGGTATGAAAAATTAGTATTACGTTGCTTTAACAATATATTCTTTATGAAAAACCAGTGTCATGGTTGAACACTGGTGTAACCACCACCAGCATTGTCATTGCCACTACCACTATTATGTATTAGCATCACATTGTTGTTTTGCAGATTTATTGGTATTATATTGTTATGTCAAATCTATTATATTATATTAGTTGCATGGAATAAGCTCCTAGATAAGCATGGTGCATAGTTAGTTTGTGCATGGATCAACTAGTGGATTTGGATGGTTTGACAAAATTTACTTAATGTCATGTTTATATTGTAAATGGAGTTTAGAAACGATGGATGAATATCAACACAACTGGAAGAAAATGACTAACACAATGATGAAGATTAACAAAAAAAGCAGAGGAAATGTTTAACATTGTTCATGTTATGGATCAGGTTAGAAATTTCTAGACTATTCTCAAATAAACATGACATGATATAACACATTTGCTTATATTACTTTGCTTGTTAAATGTAGCCTTATGGTGAAGTCAATAGGTCATTTGCAGTAAGATGGAAAGATGAACTAGAGCATACTTGACATTTGCTAGACAGTAGTGGCAACATGCACTCTGTTACATACAACCAAGATTTGTTAGGCCCAACTCTACTAGCTGGATGGGCAGAACTCAGAGATTTCTATGGGCTCACTGGAAATCATCAAGTGACCTTGACCCATTTTGGACAGAGTGTCTTCTTCTTCACCATCTTCAAAAGCATATCTAAACCAAAAGTTTATCCTAAATGACACTCCTTGTACCACCAAGTTCCTAACTCAGTCACTTTCGAAGTCCTGCTAAGTACAAAGTGACTTGCAGTAGTTTGGTGAGTAAATTAAGCACTCCTATGTGTGTGAAATTTTAAAATGGTATAAATATCTAATATGAATTTAATGCTAATTTCAGGATGTACCGAGTACCATGTACTTATTTATGAAAGCTATAGGATTCACCCATCTAAACTTGGAAGGGATTACGGAGTGTAGGATAGTTTATAATCATTGGAAGGAGACTACAAAAATTGGAAATTGATGGAGGAATTTTGCACAATCACAAAATTTGCAAGCTGGAACTCAAATTATATTTGAGTTCCTAGATGCAACTACTAATTTTTTTATGGATTTGTTTGTAGCTAGAGTACATTATACTATAGTATTATCGATTTGTAAATTTTTGTTTATAAGTGTTGGTGGTATATATTTTGTGGAAATTGGAACATTCTGAACACATTTGTGGGAAATTTTTGTTTATAAGTCTTGGTGGTATATTTTGTTTATAAATTTAGCTTATTTTAGGAGTTTTATACAACTTTGAATGATAAGTTATTATATGAATAATTATAAGTTGGTAATTAAAAAAACAGATATGATATTAAAAAAAATCCAAAAACAACATTGATTTTTTTAAAAAAAACCAATGTTGTTAGTGAAAAACAACATCGATTTTTTTTAAAACCAATGTTAGAAGTCCTTAATAACCGATTTAAAAAGCTTATTTTCTAGTAGTGCATCCACTAGTTTGTTTCTACTATTTCATTTTTCCACTCTCTTCAAAAAATGTTTCACGTTGGATTTCATAGCAAAGGTTTTTAAAGTGTTTCCCTTTGTTGTCCTCATTCTTATTTCTTCACCCTTGCCATTGCCTACGCCTCCCTCTTATAAACCTCAAATAATTAAATTCACATTAAAGAGAGACACATAAATCGACACAAACAAACACAGTAACTTTGTTGGTTTTTCCCTTTTTCTAGAAAGGTAGATAGAAAGGAATGAAGAAGAAAAAGTTCCTTTTTGTGGTATCGTATGTTTGTTCAGATTCCTCAGGGTGGTGCTGGAACAAACAAAAAAAACATATTTTGAGGCGAGACTTGGATACCCAATTGGCATATTGATGAAATGCGCGAAGGGGGTGTGAAAATTTTGTTTCAAGTGTTGTGGGTGTGAATCAAGTTTGAAGTTGAATTTGCGTGTAGAATTGTGAATTGTGGGTTGGTTGGGGCATGTGATTAGAATTAGGGAGAAGAAAGGGTAAGAGGATGGCTCGGGTGTTCGAGATTTAGGGGATTCTTATAAAATACCAATAATCACTAGGAACACATTACGTTAGATTATCAAGAAGAGTTTTAGAAATACCTGGATTCATAATGATTGATCAAATAAAACACAGCGGAATCTGGAGAACAGTCACAGACAATTGGTTTAATGGTCTTTCTCAACCAAATCTTCTTATTCCTTATGGGACCTTCGTTTTCTCTTCATATGTGGAGAGAAGAAAATTATTTCTGATTTGGTGTCTTGGGGACCATAACCGTGCCTCTGATTTTAAACCTATTAGGATTCACATAGTCCCATAATGGGCCAAATTGATTTCGGTTCATTAAGTCCATATCAATTTTCTGTTGATAGTGTAATAAGCACACCAAATTAGATCACTTATATTGACCCCTTAAAAAATGTAAATAACTAATATAAATGTTATAATATAATATGTATCCCTCATTAATCAATTAGGAATTATAAAATTCCTAACAATCTCCCACTTGGGCTTCATATTAAATTTAGTCATTTATACTACAAAAGTCTTTAGACGTGCAATCATATGTTATTTACTTTTAGACTTTCCTTAAACAATCTAGTCCATCTTATATAACAACAAGGAATTACCGTGGTTTTCATCATAATCTAACGTGACTAAGCCATAATGATCACCATTGTCACTTATACTTGATGACATAGATCAAATATGAATAAGTGACATGAAAATAACATGTAATGTGATCTTATTCATGTTCATTTCCAACTAGTCCAAACTTTATTCTTTATAGAGATTAATCCAAACACGACATAAATATTGAAAACAAAACAAGCTCATAATGAAATGATAAACTTTAACTTTATTTATGTAGAAAATCCAAACAATATAAATATACAAAAAACATAGGATATAGAACACAAATAAGACTTCCACTAAACTAAGGTACTATTAGGAGTTACACCAATATGAACAGTGTGCTCATGAAAAACTTTAGGTACCAAACCTTTAGTAAATGGGTCAGCTAGCATGGAATATATCCCTATGTGTTCTATGAAAATTTGTTTATTCTGAACTTTTTTCTTAACAACCAGAAACTTGATGTTAATGAATTTGACTTTGTTGTACTCCTATTGTTGTTGGAGTATTGAACTGCTGATTCATTATCACAATAAATCCTCAATGGTATTTCAATGTCATCGACCACACACAAACCAGTTGCAAAATTTCTTAGCCATATCCCATGGTTGGATTCCTCAAAGCAAACAATGAACTCTGCAACCATGGTTGAAGAAGCTACGAGAGTCTGTTTAGTAGACTTCCAAGAAATAGTTCCTCCAGCCAATATAAATATGTATCGAGATGTGGAGCGTTTGTTGTCTTGACATCCAGCAAAATCAGAGTGTGAGTTTCCAATGATCTCTAAATTCTCAAACTTCTGATAAGTGAGTGTGTATCATTTTGTTCTCTTCAGGTAACGCATCACACGTTTTACTGTTTTCCAATGCTGCATTCTAGGATTACTCAAATATCTGCTTAAGACTCCTACCACAAATGTTATATCGGGACGCGTGAAAACTTGAGCATACATTAGACTTCCTACTGTTGACGCATAAGGAATTTTTTGCATCTATGTTCTTTTAAGGTCATTATTGGGGCATTGTTTAAGACTAAATTTGTCTCATTTAGCTATTGGGGTATCTCCCGGTTTACTATCTTTCATGCTGAATTTATCTAGTACCTTATCTATATAACTTTCTTGTGACAACCTTAGGATACCTTGAGAACGATATCTTAGTATCTTAATACCTAACACAAAAAAGGTTTCCCCAAGATCTTTCATTTCAAAAAATTTCGTCAGAAATTTTTTAGTCTCTTGTAAGAAGCCAATATCGCTGCTAGCAAGCAGTATATCATCGAAATATAATACCAAGAATAACTATTTACTCCCACTGAACTTGTGATATACATAATTATCAACTACATTTGTCTCAAAACAATACGAGTTAATGACTTGATGGAACTTGTGATACCATTGACAGGAAGTCTGTTTCAGACCATAGATGGATTTGTTTAGTTTGCAAACCATAGAGTTTGAGTCACTTGATACTAAATTTTCTGGTTGCACTATATAAATTGTTTCTTCAATGTCAGCATTTAGAAACTCAGTCTTAACATCCTTCTGATGTAGCTCTAAATCATAATGAGCTACCAATGTCATTATTATTCTAAAAGAATCTTTTGAAGATACTGGAGAAAAGGTTTCTTTATAGTTAATGTCTTCCTTTTGAGTAAAACCTTTAGCGACTAGACGAGCCTTTTATCTCTCGACATTGCCCTTTGAATCCTTTTTGGTTTTAAATATCCATTTACAACCAATAGGTTTCATACCTTTAGGCAATTCGACAAGATTCCAAACGTCATTGTCTTGCATAGATTTCATCTCATCCTTCATGGAATTGATCCAATTTTGAGTTAGAACTACACATAGCTTGACAGAAGTTGATTGGATCATCTTTTGTTAAACCAATGTCATCCTTGTGACACCCTCTACCCTGACATACATATTTATATAATATCATACATAAAAATACGAAATTAATTAAAATGATTTTATTCAATCAACATAAAGGAGCTCACATTGGTAAAAGGTTCACATTCGCGCTAATCACCAAATTAAAAACTTATCAATTAAGGGTATGAAAACATTTTTAGCCCAAAACAAGGTCATCCAATTTTTTTACAAAAGGAAGCAAGTTAAGCAGCGAAATAACATAAAGTAACATGTTTAGAATATTATGCAAATAATACAAAAACCCATGTCCCAATGTCACATCCTATCAGAACATTGTGTTCTAGCGTCCTCTAGCATGAGATTCTTCACAACTATCCACCTAACCAGCTGCTCCCACAAACACAAAGTTCGAGATCATCATATGACCCAAAGACAAACAAGACACAAGGAGTGAGTTATCACATTCCTAACTAATAGAGAAACGGAACAACATGGATATACATATCATTTAAATGAAATACAACTTACTTAAACACAACTCACATCATTCCACCACTTATCGCGTGACATCACATCTCAACACTACATGTCTCACACATTTTCACATCATTCACGTACTCAAGAATCAAAACACGATATCACTCAACCAATCAATATTGATAAATACACAAACATTATGCAACAAATATACTAAGACTCAATCCTGTATGCAATGCGATACCATGTCAGTGAAAAACCTCGTCGGACGCCTAGGAGTACATGACAAGACAGACCCCACACTGGTAAGTCAGGTAACTTTCACTAGGTAAAATCATAGGGAGACCAATTAGGGTCACTCTGTTATGTGAGAATGCTCCAACCATATGGGATCAGCATAGGCTTCAAGGAACATTCAAATCAAGTGTATTTACCTCCAAGGCCTATACTCCGAAAAGTCTGTCAGGGCCTCTCTCTCTTGATTCAAGTCCAACCCAAAAATCATTTCAGCACGCAGACTCTATCTATGAATTTTACAAAACTTACTACTCATCAATTGTTCTCAAAATAATTTTAACTTTTCGCACTTCAAAGTGATTAAACTCATTGGATTCCTACAGTAGATCCCATCACAATACTCGTCGCACATTAACTCTTCGCACTTAAAGGGTCTTATAGTCGTGTGATTATACGGTTCATAGCTCACAACTCAATGCACACAACATCTCAATATACATGTGTGATCTCACAATTTAACACATACTCAACTTGTCACTTACACATAGTCATCACACTTCCACAATCCCAAGACAACACATTATAATACCTCATGCATTATATACATGTCACATAATAATAATATTAATATATTATGTTCATATGATTAAACCCCTCAAACAATTTCACATAATCATATCCAAATTAAAGGAATAAAAAATCATAGGTAAAAAATATGAAAACATTAAGAGAACTCAATTTTATCAACCAATTCGCATCAGGGCATCAATTGACCCATCAAACACAACAATCTTGTAATTATAATCATAAAGGAAGAATCACAATACAGTAAACATCCCAAAATAAGTCCCAATTTGATCCTCTAAGGATCCCTACACATGTTCATTCTAATCCTAATTGCGATAAACTCATCACTTACCTCTAAGTGAGCTTACCTGTGTAGTCCAGTAGTGATAGCGGCCTCTCTAGCGGTTCCCTAAGATTTCTCAAGTTTTTTCTCTGGTTGCTCTGCTAGGGTTTCCAAATGTTAGAGATAAGGAAAAAGGATTGGAGCTTCCATTTTACTATCTCCGTGTAAGGAACATTTCTTTCATCACAAACATTATTTTTCAAATCACAACAGTGAGGATGTTTGAAAATGAGTTTCAAACCTGGTGTTCAAATTTTACGATGCACCAACGGTTAACGAGTCCGGGATCGTAGTTTTACTGAGACAGATTAAAGTGTATGTGAAAAAAAAGAGTTACGTGCGAGGGACATTTTTCTCACCATAGATATTATTTTACAAATCCCAACTATGGGTGTGGGTGAGCATGACTTCCAAACTTGGTATTCAAATTTCACGATGATCAAACGGTTAGCGAGTCTGAGATTGTAGTTTTACTAGGATAGGTTTGAGTGTATGCGGGAAAAGAGAAGGTTTTGGGAGAGGAGAAAGGGAAAACGAATGTGAGAGAAAAAGAGAGCGTAAAGACGTATCATATATGTAAAACTGACCTAATATGTCTATATTTATAGTTAGGGTACTCTCAGTCTATTATTTACTCTACTTTTTTATTTTATTATTTTATAAAAAAATTTATTTTACTCCCTATCAAATGAATACATAAAATCTCCTTTTTATTTCCTAAGAACATATATTTATTTTATTTCCCTTAAAACCATTATTTTAATTAATAAAACTATTTCTTATTCATTTAATTACTAAAATCTCATTATTTTCCTAAAACTCTATTTATTTTTAAATAAAATCATTTTTAATTTATTTTATGAAAAATGAGATGTTACAATCCTTATGTTCTTGGAGAAAGATAATATAATCATCTAGGATTGAAATTCTCCTCTCTTTAACAGATCTTCTTAATGACACTTCTTGAGGTTGTTGTATATGTATCTGAGGGAGAATCTCATTCTTGTCTTGTTCTTGAACAATGTCATCAATAATAATTGGAACATTATTTTCTATTACTAGATTTGTTTCTTGAAAAATAATAGGTATGAGGACTTGAGCACCGTCAATAACAGGTTCTTCCTCAAAGACGTCATTCCTTATGTTCTCTTCCTTCCCAAACTCAAATTCCTCAAGAAATCTCGCAGTTCCCGTTTCAAAAAAGGATCTTAAAGTGGGATCGTAAAACTTATATCCCCAAGAGCGTTCGGCATAGTTAACAAAATAACAACTAATTGTTCTTGAATCTAGCTTTCGTTCATACGACCTATAAGGTCAATCCTTAGCCGGATAACCCCAAATATGCAAGTGTTTAATGCTTGACCTTTTTCCAATCCAAAGTTCATAAGGGGGGTTTTATTAACTTCTTTACTTGACACCCTATTAAGGATGTAAGTTGTGTTCTTCAAGGCTTCTCTCCAAAACGGCTCTAGTAAAAAAGAATGACTAATCATACTTCTCACCATATCCATAAGAGTTCAGTTTCATCGTTCTGCTACACCATTCATGCTAGGTTTTCCCGGCATAGTGTATTATGGAACAATTCCACACTTTTTGAGAAAAAGAGCAAAAGGTCCGGGACGTTGTTCTCCTGATCCATCATATCTGCTATAGTATCACCACCATGGTTAGATTTGACAGCCTTAATTTTCTTTTCAAGTTGAAGTTCATTTTCAACCTTGAAACTCTTAAAAATGTCTAGGGATTGAGACTTCTCATGCATCAAATATAGGTAACCGTATCTAGAGTGGTCATCTACGAACGAGATAAAATATTATTGTCCATTCCAAGAAGGTGTTGGAAAAGGACCACAAATATTCGTATGTACTAGTTCCAAGATGTCTGTAGCTCTTTCGACTCCTAATTTCTCATGTTTGTTCATTTTCCCTTTATGCATTCAACACAGATGCCAAAGTTTGATACACCTAAAGATTCAATAATTTCATTTGACACAAGTCTCTAAATTCTCTGTCTAAAGATATGACCTAAGCGTTTGTGCCATGAGGTGACTAAATTATCAATAACATCCAACATATATAGATTATCAATTAAAGAACTGAAACAAATCAAATTTGAATTTTGGTAGAGACTAACTTTATTATTTCCAAATGAACAAGAAAACCAAATTTGTCCAAACTAGAAATTGAAATCAAATTTTGTCTAAAAGACAATACAACAAAAGTTTCAAATAAATCTAAATAAAATCCAATTTTCAACTGTAATCTAAAAGTTCCTATAGCCTCCACCGCAACCCTTTTGTCATCGCCCACAAATATGAATCTTTCATCATCATTTGATAGTCATCTCGACATGTAACCTTGCATGGTTACACTCATGTGAGTAGTAGCACCAGACTCCACCCACCAAGTATGTTTAGGTACAAAAGCTAAATTAACTTCAGACCAAATAAAAGCAAGAGATTTGCCTTTCTTTGCACGCCATGCAACATACTTTGGACACTCTTTATTTATGTGTCCAAAATTCTTGCAAAAGTAGCAGGTAAATTCTTCATCTTTCTTTTGTTTCTTTTGCTGAGAAGACCTTTTCGTAACACCCTTAGTTTTCTTTCTTTTCTTATTATGAGAGGTTGAGAATGAACATTTTCAGATCTGTCTTTCTCCCGCCTTTCTTCCTCTTGCACATTATGAGATATAAGTTCATTAAGGGATCATTTATCCTTCTGAGTGTTATAGCTCACTTTGAATTGCCCAAAGTGTATAGGAAGTGAGATCAAAACTAGATGCACGAGCAGGTCTTCACCAAGCTCTAACATAAGTGCTTTTAGTTTTAATGCCAAGTTAGACATTTTTATCCTGTACTCTCTTATATTACTTCTTTGCTCTTATACTTCATGGACATGAGTTTAGCCAAAAGGTTTCGCCTTTTTCATTTTTAGAAAAGTATGGTTCAATTTCCTCAAGAAATTTCTTCGCATTTTCACCCTTAGAAATAAAGCTTGAAACGCTACTGGAGTAGAGCGGTTCATGATCATATTGATTGGAACGGTTTCATTTCTCAAAATTTTCCTCATTAGAGGTTTCCGAAGTGGAAGTGGGTCCCATTCAGTGCCAAATCCAAATCCATACAGACAAAAACAATTTTTCTGGCTTCCTTCTAGACCTTAAAAGTTGTCCCATTTAGCATTGGAAGACAATTCACTTGAGCAGATAAATTTGCAACACTAGTCATCTTAACTAAATTGAGAACACAAAATTAATAACATGCACACGAAAAAAAAACAAGCAAGTCATATAATACATAATAAGACATGTAAACATTTTGCAGAACAGACTCATCACAAGATACCTAACACAATATTAATTTTTAGTCGTTGGATAGAGAACTTAATTTGTAATTGTTACTTTCAACGTAATAATCAAATATTGACAATAAATTCTGTCAAATAATAGTCTTCTTTGGGTCGACTATTATTCACATTAAAACACCTTATAATTGTCACACATTTATCATCACAGGTACAATATTATTTGGCTAAATTATGTCTTCCTTTAGGCCGAACACAATTTGCATAAATAATTTTATACCGATACATATTTTTAATCAAATCAATTTTCACAATAGAAATTACTTTGACAATATATTGCATCAATTAATTTAATTAAAAAAATACTAGACATACAAATAAAATAAATGAGAAGAATATGTTACTACTAAATTTACATCCACTCATAATACCAAAAAATATAAAACATTAATTATGATAAATAAATATCATATCCTTAAATTATATTTAACACTATGAATGATTTATACTTAAAATAAGTAAGTAAATATCACATCTATAAATAATCCTGTATTTGTATATGCAAAAGCTTAAATCATATATACAATTTATAAAGAAAATAAACAGAAATACATCGAAATAGAGAATCACTTGTGCGGCAAACATATTCTTATTCTCAAGAAGCCGTTAACACCAAAACAAATTCCAAGGAAATTGCGTAGAATAAACAGGTTGAGTTTGCTTCACAATCCCATCATTACCAAAAAAAAAAAAAAACTTCACGAGAGGTAATGCAAACCAAAATAAAAATTGGACTAAAGTCTCCTGCTTAATATTGTTGGAAATTTCTCAAAGCTAAAATTTAAACAAAAGCCATTGCTCGTCAAGTGCAGCAAATGCAGATCCCTCATGTAGTCAAAATGATTAATTAACGAACATAGGTTTCTGGGTTCAAACGTTTTTTCTACTTTCATTAAGATTACAAGCAAAATGGTTTCAACCCATCATAGCCGTAGAAAAATCACAGTTTTTAATCAGTTTCGTGATAAAAAAATCTCAAAATAAAGGTTCTCGTAATAAAACAACTTAGGTATAAAATAAACCAAAAATAACTTTAATTTTCAATAATCTAATAGTAAAATAAAAGGATTTGATACCATTTATTGGAGTTATAGGGATCTTTATAAAATATCAATAACCATCAGGGAATATGTTACGTTAGATTGTTAAGAAAAGTTTTAGAAATACTAACAATGATTGATCAAATAAACGTAACGAAATCTGAAAAACAGTCACGAACAATGGTTTGATGATCTTTCTCAACCAAATCTCTTGGTTTTTCTTTTTGGATGAAAAAAACTGTTTCTAATATATTGTCTTGGAGACTATCAATGTACCTCATATTTTAAACCTATTAGAGTTGGAATTTCCATTATTCCTTAATAAATCAAATTAATTTTCGCTCATTTAGTGTATATTAGATCATATCATTTATATCAAGTCACACAAAATATAAATAACTAACATAAATATTATAATATAATATGTCACCAACATTAATTAATTAAGAATTATAAAATTTCTAACTTAGAGATGAAAGCGTCGTCCCTACGGACCCAAAGGCAACAACGGTTGTGAAGAAGACGAGGCAGTCTTCGAGGAGTTAGATTCTGTTTGACACCACAGTGCAAGGCTCCTTGCTCGACGTCAACAAATATGCCATCATGCATAGGGTTTAGATTCATGCGCGTGATCTCAGAATCCTTGATCCCTTGCTCTCTTACCCGTCCACCATTCTCGGTCGTGAGAAGACCATTGTTCTTAACTTGGAGGTATTGGTATTTTTTTTTCCCAATTGTTTTTATTTTATTTTTGTTTTGTTTCTTCTAATCCTGTGTTTCAGCATATCAAGGCAATTATCATCGTTGAAGAGGTTAGTTAGTCACCTTTTTCTCCTTCAATATGTTACGTGTTTGCTTTCATCTTTGAAGGAGCGAGATTAGAAACATCATGGCTTCCTATTTCTGGGAAAGAACATGAATAAGAACATTATGAATTAGTATGGGGACTAGGGGTGGAAATGAGCCGAGCAGCTTGTTGAGGGCCTTTGGTTCGACCTATGTAAGGCTCGGCTCGGCTCGGCTTGTTTACCATAAAGATCAAGTTCAAATTTTTTAAAAAGTCTTTTTAGATAAAAAGGCCAAACTCAAACTATAAAAAAAAATTGTTAAACTTGACAAGCCAGCTTGTTTAACTAATAATAATAATAATAATAATAATAACTTTATTTTATCAAATTTTATCTTATTCAGATTTTATTCTATCTAATTTTATTTTATCCAGATTTTATTTCATCTAGATTTTATTTCGTCCAGATTTTATTTCATCCAATCTTATCTTATCTTGTCCAGATTTTATTTTATTTCGTTTATGGGCTTGGACTTGAAATAGATTCGTGAGCTTTGAGGCTGAGGACCTATATAACAGCACCAAAGTTTTAGTTATGGAGTTTTTTTTTGAAGAGGAGAGTAATTCTAAGATTTTAGAATTTAAGTTTTTATTACTGTTCATGCACACGGTTCATGTAGAATAAAATTTATTTTCTGCAATTTCTTTTTGGCTTCAATCTACATTTTCGTTTCTACTGATTAATGAAAGGCTAAGTCTCTAGCATTGTTTTCTCTTGATGATCAAACACAGTTCTCTTTGAGGTTTTGTTATTACTATTGAATACTGATCAGTTTTTCCTCTTCACCAATTACTTTGTATTTGTTGCTATTAATCCATGTATGCTTACTGATTAATTGTCTCTCCGCTTAATTTACGTTTATGCTTAATGATCAGTTTCATTCGTGATTAATTGGTGTATATGTTGTTTAATCACGTAATGACAACCTTATGTTAATTTTCGCTTAGTAATTTAATTTAGGGTTGGATTAAGTGGTTGAACTTATTAAGGATAAATTCTTGTAACCTAGGGTAAGAGACTTGCTTGTGAATCAAAGGGAAACATGTTTTAATTCTGTTATTTTCTAATTCAAATTTGTTTGCTGTTTAATTTACAAAAACAAACAACCCCCCCAATTCGTTACTGTTTTATCACTTTCTGTTATGAATGTTTGATTGACCATTGCTCGTTGGGAGACGAACTAGGATCACAAGCTTTCATTTTTTTTTTATTTTTATTTTAGGCTGCTCATAATTGAAAAACTTAAACTGAATGAGAAATTAGGATTAGAGGAATGGTGGTAGATGGGGCCTTCTCTTGGCATATTATCCTACTATTGCATTAAATGGTCTTTTATCCATATTTTTTTTATTTTTATATTTCAAATTATTGGTTGATTACTCATTTGTATAACTATTATTTATGGTTGGTACAATATATAACATTTTACCTTTCAAGATGTAATTGTTCTTCAATATTAATTAGTAACTATTTATTTTCTATTTTATTTAGCCTTTAAGGATTACTTGAGTAACTTTGCAATGTCCCATCTTCTATTCAATGGATAACCTTTGCATGCTTTTTTTGATCTCATTCTCCCGCATAACTTCTCTTATGTTTTTTTTTTTTAAATACAATTATTATTTATATTTTTAAATATTTATTTATTGCATTTTTTGTATAGCGGCCGGGACAAATATCACCTCATAATGCTACCAAGTCCACAGGGTCCCTCTGCTCAACTATGCTATAAACCTTCCTATTAAAGTAAATTACAATAGCAAAATTATTTTTTTCTAGACTTCTATGTACATTGTATAAATGATAATTCCTGTATAGTGGAATAAGTTGATGATGAATCAATTGTCTTTGATCCAATACCAATGTTTTATTTGTTTCTTAGGATCTACAACTTTCTATATATAAAAAATCAATTTTAACGAAATAAAAATATGATAGCATAAATTTCTCTTAATTATTTTTTATGAAAAATTTATCTTAGTCAAGTAAAAATGTAAAAAATGTCTCGGAAACTTAGAATACAAAATTTAAAGAAATAAACATTTGCTTCATTTGTTACTATATAATATAGTTTAAGCAACACAAATTATTAAAATAAAATGTTCATAAAAATCAAGCCTTTAAATCCTATTTAACATATCGGTAGGTTTTTAAAATTTTAAAAATGGATAGTTATAATTAACAAATTAGTAGATTTTTAAAATTTTAAAACGGACAGTTTTAATTAAAATATTGGTTTTTAAAAATTTAACAACAAAAAAAATAGCAATTTTCATTTGGCAGATCTTTAAAATTAAAAAAATAAGCAATTTTAATTAATAAATTGGTAGGTTTTAAAATTTAAAAATGGGAATGTTTAGTTAACTAATTTGTAGGTTTTTAAAATTAGTTATCTTTTTGTTACTCAATTTTAATCAAAAGGATCGTTTCTAGACTTAAACAGACGAGGAAAAAAAGTTTATGCGTATCTTAATAGATATACACATGACAAATGATAAAGAGGTCTTTCATTGTAATAGTATTTTAGTGATGCAAAGAAGAAGAAAAGTTTAAGAAAGAAGTTGAGAAAACATTACATTTCTAAAAGGACGATAAAATTATTGGGTATAAAATTTTATTCTTATATTATAAATTTGTAATTTCCTTATATGAGTTAATTGTTTTGTAATAAAATGTTAATTATTTGTTAAAATTGTGATAAAATTAAAGAGAATTGTTGAGATAAAATTGTTGGAATAAAGTTTTATTATCTTATCATGCATTAACTTGAATAATTCCAATTTAATTTAATTTTAGTGAGTAATAAGATAAATTTATAATATATAATATATTTATTATTTATATAGAGAAATATAAATTTGGACACCCACGCCAGTATTTCTGCTGGTATATGTATAAAGGAGAGATTAAATTATTATATCGATATTTTTAATAATTATTATATTATTTTATAATTTTTAAATAAATAATATTCTTTTAAAATTCATCATTAGATTAAATTTTTTTTACATTATATATGTAAAATTTTATATTAATTTAAAGTCATTTACTATTTCTTTTATATAAATTAAAATTATCATAATATAAATTTTTTAAAATATATTAAAATTTAAATTATTTAATTACCTTTTTTGTTGTTGTTTCATTCTGACAAAACTCGAAGCGAATAACACGTAAATATAATTTAACTTGATATCTCATATATATATATATATATATATATATATATATATATATATATATATATATGAGATAAGATGGGTTAAATCTTAAACCAGCTAGCAAGACACAAATGTCTGGCACGCATGAGATCCGGTTAAGTGGATTTGATGTAGTGCAAACTGTCCAATTTCTCCTTGCACGTGTGAAAAAGGGACTGTTGGATTTTTTATGAATTGTTTTGTGGAAATGTTTTGAATTTGAAATGCCTATCCGAAAATATTAAGTTTTAACGTGACAGATTTTGATATGATTAGATAGAAAAATTAAGAGATTTTCAACCTTAATTATTTTACTGTTATAATTAATTACGATAATCATATTTCCATTAATTTTTTTTTTATTTAAACATTTTAATTTCCATTTATTCTCAATGATTAACGTTTTTTCGTGTTTTTCCCTCCTATAAATATTGTTCTCTACCTTCCGTTTGAGACAAAAAAAGAAGAACATATTTGTTATTCACTTCTCTCTGAGTTCTCTTTATATATATATATATATATATATATATATATATATATATATATATATATATATATATATATATATATATTATAATCATTTAAATTATCAATTCATTGGCTTTCACTCCTTGTAGGGTAATAATATAATTAATTGAAATGGTAATGTCACCATGTTCACACACATATATATAAAAGAACAATGATAGCAAACATATCTTTTCTCTCTCCCTGAAACTTCATGATGATTCTTACAATTTACTCTGTAGATATATTTTAAAATTCATATATAATATAAAAACTAAATTGTGAAGTATGAAAAATTAAAATTATAAAATATACGTAATTATATAATATAAGTAGAATATAAAATTAAATATTAAAAATACACTCATGCTATAAAATGAGTTGTGTATTCTTTAATTTAAAATATTTAATTGTCAAAAAAATATAATTAATTTAAAGATTTTGACTTTAAATTTTAAAGAAAAGAAATGGTTAACACGTGTATTTTGCAAGAAATTAAATTATATTTTTTTATGTATATTCATTGCATTGCAGACCATTCTTGTAAGTTTGAAACCAAAATAAAGTATTTATGTGAAAAGTTTTAATATCTTAAATATGTATTAGTCTCAAACCTATTTACTAAACAATATTATCGCATAAGAACAAGAATGACATAAGATAACCTACTAGAGTTAGTCTAGCTGGTAAAAGATTTGGAAAAAATATTTCTTAATTAAAATTCATATTATTTAATGAAATTAATTAATTTTTTTAATAAGTGTGAAATGATTTCTTTTTATATAAAAGAGAACGGTTGAAGTATTTATCAATATTTTGACATCAAATTCTAAACTTATGTAAAATTCTCAGGATACGTTTGGACAATTTTTCAAAAACATGTCTGCAATGCAAATCACTCTTTTACCTTCCAAAAGAATAATCTTTAAACTGTTGAAAAAGTGAACAAAGTTTCGTCACAGGAGATCAGATTAGACACGTTTGCCATTCGAAAACGAAATATGAAACTATCAATTCACGATCATTATTATAGTATTTATTAACAGATTTAATTCTCGGCAGCGTATTTTGAAGCGTACGTCAAATGTTCTTTCCTGTAAACAAAAACAAAGTGGCCTTTCCTCCGTTTTGCTATCAACTACACCTCACCTCACTGAAACTTCCTCAACCGAACCCCACGCCACGCTACGATTCGTCGTTTCGCTTTCTTCCTTTATATTTTATTTAATTTCGTAGTCTTCTTTTGCATGCGCCACCAACACCATCATCAATTGATTCAATTCAATTACGATAAGAATGGGTAATATCTGCGCTCGTTTGAAGTTGAAGCCGGCGCCGCAACCCTCTACGAAGAAGCGTTCCTCTTCCCGCCGAGAGAGGAGGCTCGACGACGACGCCGCCATTCGTGAGCAGGCCATCGCCGCCGCGATTCTCTTTAAGCAGCACCAGCAACAACAGCAACAGCAGCAGCAGCAATTCGATCGCTCTGCATCGCTTCGGTATCCGAATGGAGTCTCCAAGAAGAGTAACGCCAACGCCTTGCCCAGGAGTTCGAGTTCCAGGGCAAGGTCCCTCACCGACCCTCTCCTTCAACCTCACCAGCTTCTCAATCAGGTGCTTAATCGTTTTAATGAAAAAAAAAACACTGTTTGCATTTTTCCCCTCTATTATAGAGGATGGAACTCGATCTTCATTGTCTTGATTTGAGGCCGAGATTTCTAATTGCGGCTGCAGTCGTGGTTCCGTTGCGATCCTTTCCATCGGAGCCTAAATTGATAGAGTTTTTAAAAAAACCTTTGAAGAAATAAAAAACGAGCTATCGTGTGATTTTTTTTAAAGTATTTGTTTTTCTGTTGATTTGGTTTGTTTCTTTACTCGGGTCAGGTGATATTGAAAATTTTGACGATTTAGTTAATTTTTTGTGGATTTGGTTTGTTGTACTCGTGTTGGGTGTTTTTTTTTTTTTGTGATTAAGGTAGGTAATTTTGGACTTTGGAGGAGTGAGATTATTGGTTTCTTTTCTTGGTCACAAAGTGATCATTGTTTTCTGGTTATTAGTTTATTTATTTATTTTAGTTTCTAAAATCTAATTTGATTTCATGGGCGTTGCTTCTTGCCGGGCTTGATGTTTATGACATTATCTTTTTAAATCCAAATTCGTGTTTTGGTTGAAGACATGGTCTTGATATGGAGTATGATGGAGTTTTCTTAGAGTTGAAGCAGAAAAAGATATGAGAAATGGAATGAGATGTTGTAGATAGTGTTAGGATTCTGAAATGTATGATCTACACCCCATACTATTATTAGTTCAAGAGGCAATTGTGCAGACATGTGTTAAAGCATTATTGGAGGCAATTGTGCAGACATGTGCTATAGGTACTTAAGATAGAATTTTGGAAAGAATAATGTGCAGTCTTGAATGATGGAAAGGCATGTAAAGGAGTTGAGGTTTGTCCTTTTGAAGTGTTTTTTACTGAAAGTTTAGTGTAGCTTTGAAGGGAACCTTATTTTGCTTCTTTCTTGTCATAACAAAGATGTCAAATGGATCCAGTACTGTTCTGTCTGGATTGAGACGGTAGATGTTGCATTATTTTCTTAATCAAACATTTATATTAAAAAAATTCCCATCTTTTGATTTTGGTGCGGTGATGTATAAAACAAAGACTTCATTTCTTATTTTTTATATTTTATTTTTGTAACTATAGCAAAAAATTGGTATGCTGATAATACTTCCATGTTATCTTTGCCGGTTATGGGGCGAAAATGTAAGCACAATATTTATTTTTAGTTTAGATAAGAGTTCTTCACTTCATCCCATCTTTGTTGGCGTGTTTCATCTAGCTTACACATACCTTTTCAAATTGACAGGGTGTGAATGTCGATGATCTCGAGACAAATCATGTTGTCCTTGTTCATGGAGGTGGCTTCGGGGCATGGTGTTGGTACAAATCCATAGCACTTCTAGAAGAAAGTGGTTATAAAGTAACTGCCATAGATTTAACTGGCTCGGGTGTGAGTTCATTTGATGCAAACAGCATTACAAGTCTGTCGCAATATGTGAAGCCACTTACCAACTTCCTTGAAAAACTTTTGGAAGGCGAAAAGGTACTTGGAAAGCTTTCTATTTTTATAACTAATGGATTGATTTATTCTATCCTTAATTCCTTATTATATATCTCTATTGGCTCTGTTCCATCCTTATTACATCTGAGAATAACTTTTTTGTGAATTTTCTTTCCATTTATTCCTTACTTTTCTTTTTTGGATTCTTATCAAGGTGATCTTGGTTGGACATGATTTTGGAGGGGTATGTATATCATATGCAATGGAGATGTTTCCTCTTAAGATTTCCAAGGCTGTCTTTATTGCTGCAGCAATGCTGACTAATGGACAAAGCACTCTTGATATTATTTCTCAACAGGTTTTTCATCTCCTGCTGCATCTTCATTTTCACTTGTTCTGTGATCTGAAATCTAAAAATCTCTCCAAATAAGTTACACAATCGAATAGGAAAGGAGAGGAGTGGGGAGGGGAGGGGAGGGGATGGGGATGGGGAGACATTATAGTAACTTTGTTATCCTGAATTTTGTTAAATTATTTGAACTAACAATGCATGGCATGTACAGACATGTGATTGAATCCTTCAACCACCATTCTTACACTGCACTTTGAATTACCTCTTTGCATGTGGCTACGAGTATTATTTGTATGACAAAAGGCAGTGCATTTATGCAGTCATTTTACCTCAATTCTATTTGATGGTTTATGTTGAGAAGTTTCTATTATCCATAAAAATACATAAGTTGGATTTCACCAACTTGAAATTTAAAAAGTCATTTGTCAGAGTTACACACATGCTTTAGGGTTGGTGCATTATAATATGCATTAACATTTTGCTAAATTGATAATCTTGCTATCATTTCTAGTAAAATTATGATGTCACACTCCTTTGGAGTAGAATGTTTATAATTTTGAAGGGACTAGAGATTGAAAACAGAGATAGAGGACATCATAATTATTATATAATTTTTTCTGGTTGTATGCAGTACACTTACAGTCTCTATAAATGAAGAATTCATATCCTTTTAGTAATGATTTGATTGTGGCTATCTGTTGTAGGCAGGTTCAAATGATCTTATGCGACAAGCCCAGACTTTTGTATATGCTAATGGGAATGATCATCCTCCCACTTCTTTTGATCTGGACAAGTCATTGTCGAGGGATTTGTTATTCAACCAAAGTCCCACCAAAGTAAGTAGTTTGGGTGGTGCCAAATTACCCCTCCCCCTTCCCTGTCAAAGGGGACAAACAGAAACATTGCCTTGCTACTGCTACATGAACATCTTTTTTATAAGTAAAACACAATACCTGTGACTAATCAATTCTTCATGTCCAATCTATTATTCAGTCTGAGTTGATAAGGGTATGCAAACTATTTTTTGGCATTTGATGACTTAATTTTTGAGTAAATCACTTAATTAGTTGATCATATATTTATTGAGGACTCAACTGCTAATCAGAGTGAGAATTTTTACATTTTTTGTTTCAATTTGATCTCTTAAGTTTATTTCACTTTGGTCCCTTAAAGTGTCTCTTTTAGACCAAATTGGTCTCTGTCAGTTTTTTACACTAACTGTTTATTTTGGCTGATGTGGCAAACATACATCTGAACTGACATCTCTTAGTTTACCATGTGTTACCAAGTTAGTGTGATAAATTAACGGGAGGACCAATTTGTTCTAACAAAGACTTAAAGTGAATTTTTTTAAAATTTAAGGGATCAAACTGAAATAAAAAAATGTAGATAACACACCAAAAATTGTATTGTAGCCTAAAATATACGTTGGATGATAAGTGAAATTGTGTAATTAGTTGAATTGCATGCAACTTCAGTGCTTCATAATTTTCAAAATGGACGGTTTTCAATGTTGTATATTGAACACTACAGTTTAACGAGTATGTTACAGATTAAACATAATATTTCTAAAAAAAGATTTTGATTAATCTTTTATTTGTTACTTCATAAAGATGGTTTAAATGTGTGACATGCTGCAAGAGGAAGCTGATATCCCCTCGTGGCCCATAACAGTTAAATAATATATTTTGTAACAAAGTCTCTTTGTGAAATCCTTGCTGTCAGATCTCTCCCTAGCCAACCAAATATGTTCTTTAGCATTAGGTGATGCATTTGTAAATATATTGACTTCTACATAAATATACATTTGTATAGGTGACTCAGAATTTAAGCTTTGTTTTTATGTTTTTTCATAGTTTTTTGAGCTTATATCTATTCCCCTGACCCTTCTTGTTTGTTGTTTTCTTTCTAAACGCAGGATATTGCACTGGCATGTGTCTCAATGAGGTCTGTACCATTTGCACCAGTTTTAGAGAAGGTTTCCCTTTCAGACCTGAAATATGGATCTGTAAGGCGATTTTATATAGAAACTCTTGAAGACAATGCCATACCCATTTCACTCCAGGAAAACATGATAAATGCAAGCCCCCCAGAAAAGGTTTTCCGTTTGAAGGGGGCTGATCATTCTCCTTTTTTTTCAAAGCCTCAAGCTCTGCATAAGTTATTAGTAGAAGTCTCAAAGATCCTTTGAGAACATTCATTGTCTAAATTGTTTGTGCAGCCCTACCAACAGTAAAGCTTCAGTGACATGAAATAAGAATGTGCATCTGCCTTATTATTTAAGTCTATCATTTTGTGTGACTTGTAACATGTATTACTTGTAGCATAAAATTACTAGTCAAAAGATTCAGTATTTGTTGATTAATGTTGCAAGTTACCCCTAGAAATTAGAAAAGAATATTTGTAACTTGTTGAGTCTACAACAGCTGTGCGCATTCACATAGTACGATATCATAATGTAGAGGCACATTGCAAGGAAGAAAGAGGTATGGGAATCAAATGTGTTTACATTTTTTTGATGGTCCATTAATACTGCTGGTTGCTGGAGCATTCTTGAGAATCCCGAAGACTGCCTAGAGCTGCTGCTTTTTTCTATGCTTCTCCTTTTTGTCATAGGCAGTTCTCCCCAATATTTTTACTTGGGAACAAGTGTTTTATACCTTTAGCAACATGAGTAAATAAATTCTTTGTGCTTTGCAAAGTTGCAAGAAAGCTGATATGCTATAGTGTTTTGTAATCTATTGGCAAATTTTGGTGACTGTATATTGGTGATTCTATTGCTATCCAGCATGGAGGAGTTAATGATAAAATTTAGTAAGAATAATCATTAAATCCTGCTTAGAATTATTACATTTTATAAAATTAAGGGTAACATATGTTTTGTAACTATAGCTTTGATCAATCTTAGTTTTTAAAAAAAAAAACCAGTGGTTTTCATCCCTCCTTATGGTGAAAACTGTTTGTGACGAGGACGAAAATCAGTGTCTCTAAAGACCACGACCAAAATGGTCAAAGTTAAAGTATTGAGACTAATACCAACTTTTATCGAAGGGAAGGATTAAAAATATAGTTTACTCTAAAATTAAACTAATACTGTTGTCGTTGAATGAAAATATGTAAATCACTTGAATGATAATTTAATTTTGAATTTTGTGTTGTGTTGTGTTTAGACACGAGAATATTCTGTTTTGTTATGAAATATCATAAGTTTGAATCTTTTTTCTCCTTTATAGACAAAAAATAAATATCAAAGGGAAGGACTAAAAATATAGTTTACTCTAAAATTATACTAATACTGTTGTCGTTGAATGAAAATATGTAAATCACTTGAATGATAATTTAATTTTGAATTTTGTGTTGTGTTGTGTTTAGACACGAGAATATTCTGTTTTGTTATGAAATATCATAAGTTTGAATCTTTGTTCTCCTTTATAGACAAAAAATAAATATCAAAGGGAAGGACTAAAAATATAGTTTACTCTAAAATTAAACTAATACTGTTGTCATTGAATGAAAATATGTAAATCACTTGAATGATAATTTAATTTTGAATTTTGTGTTGTGTTGTGTTTAGACACGGGAATATTCTGTTTTGTTATGAAATATCATAAGTTTGAATCTTTGTTCTCCTTTATAGACAAAAAAAAAAAAAAAAATGAAGGCAATTTGAATGTTGACAAAACCCGAGTGTTTGTTGTCAAGTGTTACACAATTATTGCTCGGAATGAGTTTATGTTTGGTACAAGAAATAAAAAAAACATATTCCCACACATGTATTTTATCTCATTTTTTAAAGATATTTTTATTTTTTTAATTAAATTTTTTAAAACAATTCCAAGGATTGATGAGTGTTTACCAAACATCTTTGATGAGAATAATAATCATGATAATAGTATGCCACGGGAGTCCATGTATGTTCCATCCAAAGCATGGAGAGTCTACTATACAAAATGGAAAATGTTAAATGTCCACTGATAGAGCAAGAAGGAGAGAGATAGATTGATAGAGCAAGAAGGAGAGAGATAGATTGACAGAGGAAAAAAAGTAGAGAGAGATAATGATAGATATGATATGATATGACTGATGGGTGAAGGTTAGTGTTCTTTCCCTTGTTCGTTTGTTCATAGCATTTTGGTGCTCTCGTTGAGCTCTGATGGCGGATGACTAACCTTCCTCGAATCGCCTGGACCATCTTGAGGCCGCCATTGCCGAACTCGCTGTAGCTCAACTCCACTCTGCCGTGACCCTAGCCTCCATGGTCTCCAAACTTGATGTCATTCTCTTGAAACTACATATCTCGGTAACCAGCCAACCTTCCTCATCTTTCCCCTCTGAGAAGTTACCATCAATAGACAACTCTATGGACTCCGCAACGATAACAACACCGATGGTGCAATACCGCACAGAAACCATGTCGTTGATGTCTCCAGAGAAGCAGTTGACAACACCACTCACTCCAATATCGTTGCGACCAATATCAGCGCCGGAGTTGTTGTCAAAGGTGCCCCCTCTGCCGACGAAACAAGTTGTGGCGCAAGCGATTTTGTTGTTGTCCCGACCAGTATTGGTGCTGGACTTCTCATCAAAGGTGTTCCCTCTGGTGACGAAACAAGTTACGACACAAGTGGTTTTGTTGGAGGTATTTTGACACCACCGTCTCCGTCTTGGTAAGCTATCGCCACCTCTACGTTGTGTTCTCCGGCCTTGTCTTTGGCGTCGCCATTGACCTTTCAACGTCTAGGATCGCATTGCTGCATGACCTTTCACATTAAATATCTTTATAGGAAAATCTTTGATATAGTCTCGAAGACTGTTTACAAAGAGATCATTTATTTATTTATCTTTGAATGATAAATGTTAGTTGTTAGAAATATTAGTTTTGTTAATAGAGGGGGATCAAATCTATGATCTTTTCTTCTTTTCCTTTAACCACCCAACCAACTTTATAACTCCTACACGTAAGATTATGAAGAATTGAAAAATGGAATAATATAATGCAACAGCTACGTATGAATGAAATCACAAAGAAAAAGTAGTACGCATTCCTTGTTTCTTAACTAATATATATAAGAGAATGGAGGCAGGAATTGTACAAATCTATATGTATATAACTAATGATGACCATCTTACAATGCATTCCAAACATAGTACACGGTGAAAGATGGCGTGCGTGGCTCCTGTATGAATCTAATGTAGCCCATGCACTGCTCCTTCGAAGATCTTTTATCCCATGCAGCAACAATATGTGTGCACAACAACGCACATGAAAGTGCTCACCATCACATACCAACCCTTTTTGTAAAACAAGTTGACTTTTTAAAGTTTTTTGCAACACATCATTAGCAGAAGCATTATCCAAAGTGATATCCATAAATACTTCCCAATGTGACACCCTCTACCTTGATATACATATCTATAAAATAAAATACATGAAAATACAGAATTACATAAAATGAGATTTTATTCAATGAAGATAAAAGAGTTCACGTGGGTAAAATGTTCATATTCACTTCACTATTACAAATAAAATTTGTTAGAAATATTTTCGCCTCAAAACATCATGCATTTAAAACAAAAGTTCATGCGTCCCGACGTCTTTAGCACAATGCTCCTTAAAGAAATCCACCTAGTCATTTGCTCCCACAAACACAAGGTTCAAGATCATCACATGATTCAAACACAAACAACACATGAGGAGTGAGTTATCATATTCCTAACTAATAGAGAGAAACATAACAACATGTAGATATACATATCATATAAATGAAATACAACTTACTTAAACACATCTCAGTCATTCCATCACTTGTCGTGTAACATCGCATCTCAACACAACACGTCTCATTCATTTTCACACCATTCACGTACTCAAGGATCAAAACACAATATCACTCAACCAATCAATATCTATTAATACACAAGTGTTATGCAACAAATATACTATGACTCAATCCTATATGCAATGTGGTACCATGTTAGTGAAAAACCTCGTCGAACGCCTAGGAGTACATGACAAGACAGACCACACACTAGTAAGTCAGGTCACTCTCACTAGGTAAAATCATAGGGAGAACAATCAGGATCATGTTGTTTTGTAAGAATGCTCCAACCATGTGGGATCGGCACAGGCTTAAAGGAACACTCAAAGCGAGTATATTTACCCTCAAGACCTAGACTCCGAAGAGTTCGTCAGGGTCTCTACCTGCTAATTCAGGTCCAACCCATAAAATATTTTACCATGCAAACTCTATCTATGAATTGTACAAAACACACGAGTTCTTAATTGTTCTCAAAATAATTTTATCTCGTCGCGCCTCAAAGTGATTAAACTCGTCGGGTTTCGACAGTGGTTCCCATCATAATACTCGTCGTGCATTAACTCATCGCCCTTAAAAGGGTCTTATAGTCGTGTGATTGTATGGTTTATAACTCACAACTCAATGCACACAACATCTCAATGTACACATATATTACAAGTCAATACATGCTCAATTTATGACATACTCTCAGTCTCAATCACAATGGTATAATCCCAAAGTAACACATTATCACACCTCATTAATCATATATACATCACACAGTATTAATATATACATAACACAAACATAGACCTTACCTATGAACTATGCAATACACACAACTACTCAATTGTTTTTAAAATAATTTTAGCTCGTTGCGCTTCAAAGTGATTCAACTTGTTGGGTTTCCATACTGGATCCCATCACAATACTCGTCGCCCTTAAAGGGTCTTACAATTGTGTAATTCATAGCTCACAACTCAATACATACAATATTTCAATACACATGTATTTCATAATTCATCATAGGTTCAATTTGTCACTTACTCACAATTTCAACCACAATTTCATGATTTCAATATAACAATTTATCATGCTAATCTAGTAAATCTTGTCTAAAATACAAACAACTTATACAAAAATATTTCTCACAACATTGGGAATAAAACCCCTCAAACAATTTCACATAATCATATCAAAATCAAGGAATCAAAATCATAGGTCAAAAACACGAAAACACCAAGAACACTCAATTTATCAACCAATTCGCATAAGGACATCAATTGGTCCTTCAAACACAACAATATCATAATTATGAACATAAAGGAAGAATTATAATTCCACAAACATCTAAAAAAACCCGATTTAATCCTCTAATGATCCCCACACATGTTCATTATAATCCCAATTGTGATAAACTCATTTGTTACCTCTAAGCGGATTCACATGTGTAGTCTGGCAGTGATAATGACGTCTCTAGTAGTTTTCTAAGATTCCTCAAGCTTTTCCTTTGGTTGCTCTGCTAGGGTTTCCAAGCGTTAGAGAGAAGGAGAAGAGATTGAAGCCTTCATTACATTATCTTCATGCGAGACGCAGTTAACTCTCTAAAAATATTATTTCATAAATTTCAACAGTGGAAATGTGAGAAAATGAGCTCCAAAGTTGGTGTCCAAATTTCACGACGATCCAACGATTAACGAGTCCGGGATCGTAATTTTACTAGGGCAAACTTGGTGTATTCGGAAAAGGAGAGCTCTATACAAGGGACATTTCTCTTACCACAAACATTATTTCGTAAATCTCAATGGTTGGGATGTGCAAAAATGGATTCCGAACATGATGTTCAAATTTCACAACGATCCAACAGTTAATGAGTCCGGGATCATAGTTTTACTGAAAAATAAAAATATTTGAGTGTATGTGAAAATAAGAGAGTTTTGAAAAAGGGAGAAGAAAGAACGGATTTGAGAAGAAGATAGAGCATAGAGATGTGTCATAAATGTAAAAAATGACTGACTTAATATGTCTCTATTTATATATAAGTATTGTCAGTCTATCATTTCCTCCATTTATTTTATTTTATAAAAACGAACTCTATTTTACTCTATATCAAATGAATAATTATAACATTTTTTTTATTTCCTAAAACACATTTATTTTATTTACCATAAAAATATTATTTTAATTGATAAAAGTATTTTTCCTTATTTATTTAATTACAAAAAAATTTATTATTTTCCTAAAACTCTATTTATTTTTAAATATAATTTTTTTAATTTTTTTTTTAAAAAAAAAAGGGATGTTACACCCCAACACTCTCTCGTGCAATCTTTCCTTTGATATTTGAATCAGTCTTCTCCTCAATAGGGTGCTTGTGCCTCTTCTCAGTTGAAAGTATCAGTTGAACTATTCAGCAAAATTCTTTTTAGTAAACCAAGAACAAATAAAAAATAAATACCTACAAAGCCTTAAGTTGATATAGTCTTTGGTTTTGACTTTGACGCATAATGTGGTCCTTTCAAGGAAAGGCGAAAGTCTACGTACGAGTTTGGCCACCATGCTGCTATCCAAAATAAATTGATAAGGTGTTATGGACTTATGTCACAATGAAAGATTGTTCACTTGGTTCTTGTGTGAAGGTAGTGTAGTCCACGTGCTGCTTCTATGCAGATCTTTAGCCTCTGCTTCCATGTTAGTGGTTCCTTTTTCACATCACTAGAGTACAGGTGATCATGGAGAGATCCATTGGGCATGTACCAGTACAATAATCTTCTCATCTATGTCGTTACAAAATCCAAATTGAGTGACCAAATTAGGATGTTGAAGCTGGAAGAGCAACTCAATTTCATGCTTGAACTCCTGAAGTGCTTTGTTGGCACTCCCATATATTTGGGTTACCGCAACTGTATACTCGGTAACACCGTTGTGTTGGAGAGAACCTTTATATATAGTACCAAGGAGTGCAGTTCTAATTATTTGGTTTTCATGAAAATTGATGGTTGATTTCCTAAGATCAGCCTGTGAAAATTAATGGCATAAGTCTTCTGTCGCAGTTGGATACTGTCTCTGAGACGAATTTGTAGGCTTCGAACAGCACAAGCTCAAATATTTGATAAACATTATTCCAATTCCTGATACCTGCTATGTTGCAAATTAATGAATAAATAGAAAGCAAATTACTTGGAGTGTACAGAATCAAGCGAATATATAAATTGCTGAGGGCATAGCCCTACTTGTGTAAGAGTGTACATTGTGTTGGAAGAAGATGTATGCCATCCTAATTTTTTTACCCACCAAATTGCAGAAAAAAAATATGTATTAACTTCTTATAGATTCAAGAAATATCTTTTCGTTTATATATTACTTAATCTTTGCAAGAACATATTTATTCATTGACCATTCGTTTCCTTATTAAAGCATCCAGATTTTTCCCTTTTCTTTTGTTTGGAAGGAGGAGGGGATGAAGCAACTGCTATTATTATTTTTTTTTTCATTTTATCTTTATAAAATTGGGTCACCATAAATGAACTTAAATTAATGCGTAAAGTAAACTAGCTCTTGCATAGTCTTTTACAATTTATATGATTTGTTAATAATTACTCCATCAAGCTTTTGATTTGTATGGACGAGATTCTTACTAGCTAGTAAACGTTGCATTGCATGTTCTGAAATATTGAATGTTCAGGAACAGCTAAAGATAAAGAATAGGACTTATAGTAAACAGAGGACAAGGCTAAATCACTAGTTCTCATCAAATTCTTTCATAGCGATTATTTCTATATGGATCTACACAGACGCAAACTTTATACAACAAGAGATCAAATTTGAAGTTGATACTGGATTACTGGGCCAGCTTCTAAGCTGTAAGTGATGTATAATTAACAAGAAAACAGTATAGATACCTCAAAAAAGCAAAAATCTGAGTTCATGCACCGTATTGTTATCCAAAACAAGTATGGATCCTCTCCTGCCTCTCCATCAAAATTTTCTCTATAGCTAAATAGGAACTATTCATTACATTTTTCTGTTCCTTCATTTCTGTGCAATGACTAATGAAGGGCTAAAATATTGCAGGATATTGGCTGCATGATGAAAGTCGGTGCACGTGACTCCTGTGTGAATGTAATGTAGTCCATGCACTGCAGCTTTGAAGGATCTTTCAGCCTATATATATCCACAAAAGTGATTCCGTTTTCATATCATGACAATTTAGGAAATTATGGAGAGATCCATTGGCAGTGCCAGTGTTCTCATACACCAGTCACAACAATCTTCTTGTCTTTGCGGTCATAAAATCTTACTAGAGAGACAAAAAATGCCTTGAGTGACAAAACTGGCAAATAACTCAATTTCATTCTTGAACTAAAAAAAATATTTTCCCATGACTTCCCATTCATCTGCTCTACTGTGATTGAACAATCTGTTGAACTGTTATCAATTATCATTGAGACAACCTTGGAAGTTCTATAATCCATCAGTTTAGTTTCCAGCTAAAGATGGTACCTATTCTGGTTGAGGATTAATTCATAATGATCATCGATAATAGGGTATAATCATCGCCAGTATTTATTATATCTGCTTCTTCCTGCAGTGACAGAGCAAGCTCAAGTTGCACCTCCACTTCACCTATTGCTGGTCGCTCATTCGGATCAAACTTCAAGCATCTTTCTGTGATATCCATAAATACTTCCCAACACTCTGGTGCAATCTTTCCTTTGATATTCGGATCAATATTCTCCTCAACAGGGTGCTTCTGCCGCTTCTCAACATCTTTTAGCTTGTCTTTGCATACCAGTTCCAGTAGCACTACCCCAAAGGAATAAACATCACATTTTTCTGTTATTGTATTGTTTTCGGAAATCTCAGGAGCCACATAACCATATGTACCTATAAGTGAAAGTATCAGTTGAACTATTCAGTAAAACTCTTATCAGTAAACTAACAACAAAACAAAAATAAATACCTATAAAGCCATCTTTTGAAATTGTCTTTGGTTTTGGCTTTGATGCATAATGCGGTCCTGTTAAGGAAAGCCGGAAGTCTGCAAGTTTGGCCACCATGTTGCTACCCAAAAGAATTTTATAAGGTGTTACGTCACGATGAAAGATGGTTCGCTTGACACCTGTGTGAAGGAAGTGTAGTCCACGTGCTGCTCCTATGCAGATCTTTAGTCTCTGCTTCCATGTTAGTGGTTCCTTTTTCACATCACTACAGTATAGGCGATCATGGAGAGATCCATTGGGGATGTACTCATATACAAGAATCTTCTCGTCTTTGTGGTCACAAAATCCTAATAGAGTGATCAAATTAGGATGCCGAAGCTGGCAAAGCAGCTCAATTTCATTCTTGAATTGCTTAAGCTCTTTCTCAGCGCTCCCATGTATTCGCCCGATTACAACTGTATCCTCAGTAACACCATTATGTTGGAGAGAACCTTTATATACAATACACATATCTCCAGTTCCAATTAGTTGGTCTTCATCAAAGTTTTTGGTTGATTTCTTAATATCAGCAAGTGAAAATTGATAGCACAGCTCTTCTATCACTGTTGGATACTGTCTCTGAGATGAACTTGTATGCTTCGACCAGCAGAAGCCCAAAAATTTGATAAACATTATCCCAATTTTTTATATCTGTTTTATTTTCAATCACAATAAGATTTAACTTTCATTCATGAATTTGAATACTGAACTTAAAAATGCATCATGAACATGAATACTCATCTTATGGAACCAAAACTAAAAACAACAGAACATACTTCTAACTTACTCTTACTCCCTCCAGTCTCTATTATAAGCAAAAAAAATCACTTGCTTTTTGGTCTCAAATATAAACAAAAATAAGCGTAAATGTGAATCACTTCTAATTTACAAACAATAGAACATCTTTTGAAGTGATTTGTAAATATGAATTTACGAAGTTATAGGGTAAGTAACATTCATAAGTAAAAAATTCTTTACTGCAATTTATGGTTTCAGGACAGTGCTTTGAAGGAATAGACGTAAATGTGTTGTTTATTGTACAGGAAACTACACTGCACTCAAGATCTTCTCTCACTTTCTTGTTTTCATAGTTCTAACACTTTCCTTTTCAATCTAATCCCACCTCTGTACCACAAGTAGTAGAAACCAAGTTTTGATTTCATATTTCAAAATGGAAAGTAAAAGAAAGATAAGGGAAGTGTTTCTTTCATTCTCATATTTAGCGTATTACAATCAAAATCATTTGTTCTGCTAAAAGTAATGATAATTTCATAGATACAGATTCATATCCCTTAGTTATATCAGTAAAAGTGGTATGCTAATAAAATACAAAGAAAATTTTATATGTACGAGTGTACAGTTACGATCAAGCGAAGATATGAGTTGCAGATGGCATAGTTGTTCCCAACACAAAGGCATTGGAAGAAGAGCTGTGCCATGTCAAACTTTTATCCACCAAAAAATAAATAGATGCCTCAAAAAAATAAAATAAAATCAGTTAAATGGGAGATTGCATGTTTATTTTTCTTTTTGAGACAGGAAGATTGCATGTTTATAGAAATAGAGAAAATAGAGATATTGAATATCGCAAAGAATTCAAAGGTTGGGAACCTGGAGATGAACCCAAGACAGAAACAAAGCTTAAAAAATATTCTGTTTCTTCTTTATCTCGTTCGGCTCTCCATAAGCTTGTCAAAGAGTTGATCGTGTTGAGATAATCCAATTTTGACCAGACAGAACCTTTTAAGGATAGGTGTCCTGAAATTGCATCTTTTATTCGGTATAAGAGTTGAGCAACTACTATGCCACGTGACTAAGGTTGTCAATACGGGCCGGTCCGGCTCGCTTTTGGCCCGCTATAAACGGGCCAGTTTAGCCCGTCCTGCTAAGCAAAACAGCCTACCTTTCTTAGTCTGGCCCATTTCAAGTTGGCCCACGGGCCACCCATCAATTTATTTATTTATTTTTTTCAGATTTTGTATTGTCTTTTATCGTTGTTGGTAATATCAATTTTGAATCTAACTCTTGTCTTTTTATAATTTTTTATAACTAAAAATAATAATATACTAATAGTAAACAATAAAAGAATAAAACCTATCACAAACTTCAATATCTAGAATCTAGATGACCTTGTCACCTTGTGTGTCTCTAATCCCTCCATTTCAAAACTTCCTATATTTAATATGTGTGCACAACAATGCACATGAAAGTGCTCACCATCACATACCAACCCTTTTTGCAAAACAAGTTGACTTTTTAAAGTTTTTTGCAACACATCATTAGCAGAAGCATTATCCAAAGTGATGTTGAAAATTTTCTTCTCTATTCCCCAATCATGCAAGAAAGCAAAAACTTTTTTACACAACTCAAAAACCAGTGTGAGGAGGAGGCATATGTTGAAAATTAATGATTTTGCTTTGTAAATTCCACTTTTAATCAACATAATGAGCAGTCAAGAAAATAAAACCCTCAGTATTACAAGTCAAAGAAATCCTATTAGGGATGGAAGCAAGTTCCTCTTTAAGGTCCGCCTTTTGTCTCATATATTTTTTAACCAAGACCCCCCTACCGGTATTTCTAGTAAATGGAGTTACATCCGGATTCAAATATTCTAATAATACCCACATCTCCTTAAACTCAACAAATCTCAAAGGCAAATCATGCTTAACCATTAAATCAACAATCAATTCACGCACGACCGCTTCATCTATTTTTTTAGCTTTCAATTTTCCTTGCATGTCTAACATCATTTGACCGATATCAGGCCCTTTACTTTTCTCACACTTCTTAAGATGGTGTTTTAACTTAGAAGTACCGTGTGTTTTACCACCAATTACATATTTTTTCCACAAGCATTACATGCTGCCCTAGTTTTTCCATCATCACACACACCTATATTAATGAAAAATTGCCATACCTTAGACCTTAAAGACCTAGGCCTTTTACTACTACCACTAGGCTCAACAAATTGAGATAACATCTCTTCATGACTTGATTTGTCCTCATTTTCATCAATAGACATAGAATTAGAAGAAACTGGCTTATTAATTGACTCTTTTCTAGTTTCCATGTCAATTGTCAAAAACCTGTTAATGAGATTAAGTAATCAAAACTACTATTTATTATTCAACAAGACAAGACAACAATCACAACAAAATCAGAAAAATTACAATAAGAATTAAGAAGTAGCAAAATTAGATCAGCAATATTACAATAACAAGTTAACAACTACAAAATTAGAACAATTACAATAGGGATTAGGAAGTAGCAAAATCAGATCAACAATATTACAATAACAACTACAAAATCATATCAACAATGCATCTCCTAACACATTCAACAATTACTTTTAGGAAATGTAGCATTTTAACACATTGTAAGGTCAGAGAAGAACAATTTCAAGCAACAAATAAGCAAAAAGAAAGAAGTAGGACTTATAGTGTGGAAAACAAGATAAGTGGTGGCACAAAGACGCAGAGATAAGTGTTTGGCGTGAGGGGAAGGATAAGGATGACGCAGAGCCATAAAAGGAGGCCGTGAGGGACTGAGGGTGAGGCTCGAAGTCCAATCGAAGACGTGAGGCTGATGTTGGGGTTCGAAATTGAAAGAGAATGATGAGGGCTCGAGGGCTCGAGGTTGAGGGTGAGGGTCTTGAGAGAGAGGGAGGCCGTGAGAGTGAGACTGACGCGGAGTCGCCGCTGTGGAGGGAAGCTGTCAGGGATTGAGGGCGAGGCTCTCGAAGTCCAATCAAAGATGTGAGGCTGATGGGGTTCGAAATCGAAAGAGAAGGGTGAGGACTCGAGGTCGAGGATGAGGGTCTTGAGAGAGAAGGCTCGAGAGAAGAGATTCAAGAGAATGAGAAATGAGATTCAATTTAAGAGGCCGTGAGGGTCTGGTCTGGCTTGCGTGCTTTTAGGCCATTTGGACTGCGAGAGTGCGCTTGGGCCATTTCAGAGTTCATAATCTTTTTTTTAAAAAGCACTAGCCCGCGGGCTGGCCCGCCTCTGGCCTTACGGGCTTACAGGCTAAACGGGGCGGGCCTAAATGGTTTACGGGTCTCAAATTCCAGCCCAGCCCGCCGGGCCTAGCTCGGTTTAACACCCCTACACGTGACAGTTTTTAAAGTAGACCACATACAAGTACTTTTTTTAATATCAATGACTATTATTTTATGACTACTTGGTGTCTGGTTGAGAATATTAAGTACTTGAAATAATTAGCACCATGTGTTTGATAAAATATGTTGATTTTTTTAATATTTATAAGTTTTTATGTAAAAAGTTAAAGCTATTGAGTTTTTTTTATGCTTTATTTGATACTTGAGTGATGTAGATGATGTTTTTTTGATAGATTTTACAATATCACTAATCCATGAACAATTTCATTAATCAACCAATTAACTCATAGCTGGAGAGGGTGAAGATCTATAAGAGAAATTATTGGGTTAAATTAGTAGTTGAAATTCTTTTATACAAACTTACAACATTAAAAACTATCTATAATTCATCATTTGATATAGGTTTTGGTATTGACTTTGATTCAAGAAACCATACTTGTAGATAAAAAATATAAGATTGGTCTAGCGGTAAAGAAAAAAGGAAAGAAGGTGAGAGATGTAAGTTTGAATTTGTTGTTGCACTATTAGAAAATACACTTTCAACATCGGTTATTTAGAACATTCTACATCGGTTCTAAAACCGATGTTGAAAGTGCCGATGTTGTATGTATCAATGTTAACATCGGTTTTGGAAAACCAATGTTAACATATATATGACAACATCGGTTCTCTAAATACCCGATGTTAAACACAATGAACAACAGCAAAAAAAGTGTACGCATGATGAACGTTGACATCGGTTTTCCAGTAAAATCGATGTTAATATCGGTTTCCTACGATAATCGATGTTAATATATTCCATTAACATCAGTTTTGCTAGAAAATCGATGTCGACGTTGATGATGCATACACTTATTTGGTGTAGTTCTTTGTGTATAACATCGGTTATGTACATATTCTAATGTTCACATCGGTTATTTATAACTAACCGATGTTAATGTACAAGAGTTGACATCGGTTATCTACAGATAGCCGATGTTAAAAGACAAACGCTGACATCGATTATACACAAATAACCGATGTTAATATACAAACGTTAACATCGGTTTTCTCTTACAACCGATGTTAAGGTTCATATCGACATCGGTTTTTGTAAATAACCGATGTTGTTTATGATATTAACATCAGTTTTTGTTAATAATCGATGTTGTTTTCAAGTATTTTTTTTATATATATTTTCTGTTTTTACAGTAAACCCAAAATTGTACCTGTCAAATGCAATTTTAGGCCCAATTCACAGCAAATAAACATTTTATTCTGCTTTCAAGCAGTTTTAATGATAATAAACATCAAATAATTGATTTATCATAAAGATCAATCATCAAATGAATTCAATGTTCATGTTACATAGAAAATGTAAAAAATGTTAAACCAAAGTAAACTAAAGCTAAATATAATGTCCCTAAATCCTAGGCCTGATCTCTAACTCGGAGATAAAACTGTGCCCACTGGATCCGCAATGCTTTTAATCTCTCTGGCTCCAATGGTCTAGGATCGTTAAAATACTGTATGATGAAATAAATCATAATAAGTTAATAATGTAATACAAATTATAAATAAATCGATTTTGTTTGAAATAAACTTACCGCTTCCCAATTATTCCTAAAAGTTCCTAAAATGATGGTGGACATCCAGTGCATCACATAGTAGCCGCACTCAGTACTTCCTTTTTGTCTATTACACTAAATACATAATGAAATTTGGATATTAATTAAACAACTAGTGTACAGACACATAAAGAAATATATATAAGTGAAAGTTTTATGTAAATGACGTACCTTGATGACAATCCACCTAGCAGAAGCCTTTGATTTAGGTTGTGGAGCATCATCAAGACCCTTGATAGCACTGTTCCATATGAGTAACAATTAAAAACTGGTGTTGTACGTTGAGGTATTACAATGCAAATGTATTGAAAAGAACACTAACCTATTAATAATTCCCTTAAGGTAGTTGTCTGGCCTGTTATGTAATGAACAAAACCAGACAACTAGGTGTTCCTTGGGCAGGATGACCACCATCTGCCAGTGTCTGCTGCAGTGGAACCTAAAATGGGTTAGTACATTAGTAAACATTAATTAAATTTAGTTATTTTGTGACTTACCCATTTAGGTAGGCTCCAAGATATACATCGCATTGTGAACTCTGCATCCAACTCTTTATGTAACTTTCAGACTCAAACTGCGATTGCCCAGACCTCTGAATGGACTGTGGCTCGAGGAATCCATAGATATCAGAATTCCCCACTCGCATACATGTTTCAGTGAAATGCCTGTTTATGTTAAGTCAAAGTTAAATATTTATGAATTGAAAGCCATAACTTAGGTAACTAAAAGCCTTTTATATAAAGACTTACAAAATCCACAACTGTAACACTAATATGCTGAGACATTGACCACCGTGTGCGATTTCGGAGAGGTCTTCGTGCTTTATGTAAAGGGGGAAATCAAGATTAAAGACCCCGAACACGGTGGCATCCCATCTAACCTGATAAAGGCCTCAAGAAAAGCTATTGGATGGTCAATGTCATCAGATAAAGCGGATCATCGACCTCTGGATCGAGCTTCGGAGGTGGTTTTGCCGGAGACACAACTACCTGTTCATGAAACAAAGTTAAATAGCCTAATTTGAGGCACGCTTAATGAATTAATTTAAAAAGAAGAAACATATAGTAAGGACAATAAGTACCTGCTGTGATAAAGACTTGACCAGATGTGTCGGCCAAGTAAGGAAGGTGTGAAGTGTCTGCCCCACTAAGGAAACCTCATCAGTGGGTACAGGAACTGGAGCATCTGCATCTGTAACCTCCTCCACACTCACCTTTACTTGGCCAGGCAACAAAGGAGTGTTATGAACAACAGTAGATCCCTCATAAACTCTCCCTATGGCAACCAGGCGGGCAGGATCTGCTTCTATGTACAAGCTACACCTGTCAGAGTCACCGGTCTCAATATCGTTTCCTGAGGGATCAACACAACTCCCCTTTGTGCTCACTTGAGGACCGGAGGGACCAACCAGAGGCTCAGGAGGCACTGCAAGTCCCTGAGATTGCATTTGCGACTGAAGCCGGCTGAAGGATGCCATGACCTGCCTCGTCACTTTCTCTGTGATGGACTCCTCTAGTTGGTCCCTGATCTGCTGGGTAAGCTGTTGTAATTCGTCAAGAGGCAGGGAGGAAGCGCTGCGGGATGTCCGTGGAGCCGATCCAAAGTATTGCTTGATGGTGACAATGGTGACACCGGCTCCAGCAGAACGGACACGTCCAGGGTGCTCTGGACGTCTAATAGCAGCAACGAGAATATCCTGACGTCCATGGGGGATGAACGATCCCTGTGTGGCCTGCTCCTCAAACGAATCCTGCACAGAAAACACACAGTGGTACATGACATTCTCAAAATGTTGAAACATAATTGTAATGGTTAGTTGAAAATGACTTACAATCTTCTCAGCGATTTCCTTTGCGGCCTCAATCGCCATCTCCCCTGTCTTCTTCGTGCAGGTCATCTTCCACTTCACGTGGCGTTTGACCGGGGATGGAGGGTTGATGACGCCATCAACGCTTCCTGAATGTGCAGCTTCCTCTAGCTTCTTCTTCGTCTTCTTAGCCAGGAGCTTTTGCTCCAAATAATCATAACCTCCACGAGACAAAACGTAGGGGGCAATATTTTGCTTCTGGATGGCCTGTGCCTTCTTGCGCACATCCTGAAAAAATTAAACAATATTGTTTGAAATGGGTAGAATGAAGTATAACAACATCATTTTTAATATGAAAAACAACTTAAATGACAAGGAAAATACCTCCCAAGAAGGGTCTCTGCGAGTCTGGCAAAACTGGGCCCACTTTTCCTTGCTGATGTCGTATTTCTCACAGACAGTGTCCTTGACACTGTCCTGATCGGCTGCAAGGGTCCATTTCCTCGTGAGGTCTGATTTAAATTGCCTCCATCTCTCCCCCACGGTCTGTAGTAACTTCCTTTTCATCCTACTGTTAGAAGCCTCTGGGATATCAAATTCCACTTGACAACATCAAATAAAGTTTATTTGTTACAATAATGTATTTTTTGGCTATTAATTAAACAAAATCAAATAAGAAAAGAGAAATACCTGAATATCCTCCCAAATCAGGTCCTTCTAAGCAGTAGGGACCTCCTTCCAGTTCTCGTAGGTGACATCTACCTTATCACGCGCCACAATCCCCAAATATGTTCTTAATTTCTTCCTGTGGGGACCGTCAGCCTTCCCGGTAGCAGGATCAACATGCACCACTGGTCTCTTAGCACCAGGTGGTCTAGTGGACAATGATCGTAGACGTGAGGCTTTGTGTGTCCGCTTCACGGCAGACGACGAAGCCGATGCATCCGAAGGAGGAGGAGGAGGAGGAGGAGAAGGAGGAGGAAGAGGAGTGGAGGCAAGTGGAGAACCCATGATCTTTTATACAATAACATACAACAACATAAAAAATAGGATTAATGAAAAGAGGATCAATCATAAGTTTTTTTTGGAAGGCAAAAGTATAATATTATTAAACAAAACCCCACCACAGAAGGAGACAAGACAAAGTAACCAAAGGACTCCGAAAGATTGGTAGTTGTGCTTTTTAATTGTGATTTGGGGCAACCATGTTATAAAAAATCTATTACATGTAATGAACAGTCACCTACGGTATGCTTGATGGAATATAAATACTATATCTTCAGAAATACACATGTACATGGAATCCTTAGGACTTCATCCAGCTGATGTTTGTCGCCAGTTTCATCATCCACCACCCTTTTCTTCTTTGCCTTCTCATGTTTGTTGTTGTTAAACCCATATTTATGCCTTCTTCCCTTCATGTCTTGGTTTATCACAACTTTACCCGAATTTCCTATCTTCAGCACAGTTGAATCTCCTGTCTTATTCTCCAATGACACACTTTGATGGCATGTATCTCTTTTCTTCGTATGTTCTAGTGGTTCAGCTTCAGAATGCATAGAGCAATCGGAATTTTCCAGTGATCACCAAAGGCTTATGCATCAGTGTTGACACTCTACCTTCTTTGGTTTATGCTTCTGTGTTGCATTCCGTGCTTCCTCTTTATAATTCTCAGATTTATTGGAGGTCTCACTAGAAGGATCAACACCAACCCGTGCCTGTTCCTCCTCTACCAGCTCAATATCTTTCGTTTCACCTTTGCTTTTGTAAACTACACTGTAATTTACAAAACAAAAGTTGAAAGGAAAGATATTGAGCTGGTAGACGAGGAAGAAGTACAGATTGGTGCTGATCGTTCTAGTGCAACCTCTAATAAATCTGAGATAGTTGAATCAAACAGAGGGGATCACTTCCTCTATTTCTGACCAAGAGATTAAAGAGGCTGTTTGGAATTGTGGTGGAGGCAAATGCCCGACACCCGATGGATTTAATTTCAATTTTATTAAGGCTTTTTGGAGGGTTTTGAAACCTGAATTCAAGAGATTTGTGGATGAAATCGACTTTGATGGAAGGTTTCCTATAGGCAGCAATGCTTCCTTCATGATCCTTATTCCTAAAACAAGTCATCCTCAATCTTTAAATGATTATAGGCCTATTTCTCGCATTGGGTGTATGTATAAAGTCATAGCCAAGCTTTTGGCAAACAGGCTGAGGAGTGCCATTTCTGGTATTAATGCTTCTTGGGAGAATGTTCTTGTCTTGAAGGCAATGCTTAGAGGCTTTGAGATGGCCTCTGGTCTGAAAATTAATTATGCTAAAACTCAGTTTGGGATCTTTGGCCAATGCTGTTATTTAATTTTGTATTGCAGAGTGGTTATTAGGTGCATTGCACTTATGTATAAATCACCAATAGTACTTTTGGTGTTGTTGTGTTTATTATGAATATTTCATGCAAATCAAACAAACAGAATAAGGAGGCCCAGGAGAGTGTTTTTTGGGATGTAGCCAGAGATTTGGGAATGACTTTCGAAGAGAATTCAGGCAACATAGTCAAGATGAAGAATGAATTAAAACAGGCTGACATATCAATAGCACCACAAGCTGTGATGGGAAAGGAACAACTTGACTCATGAATATTCTATCATACAATTCTAGAGGGTTGGGTAGTGGTATCAAATGGTCTGCCATTAGGAAGCTGACCTTGTCACATAAAATTGATATCCTGTGCATCCAAGAAACCAAAAAGGAATCTATAGATAAAAAGCTTTGTCTGTATTTATGGGGTGATAGTAGTGTAACTTGGGAGTGTGATCCCTCATCTAATGCAGCTGGGGGCCTACTGTGCATTTCGAATAATGATTCTTTTATGGTAGAAAGGAGGGTAGTGGGGAGGGGTTTCATAATGTTGGAAGGCTGGTGGATTAAGGACAACAAGAAGGTATTCATCATTAATGTATATGCTCCCTATGATTTACAAGGGAAGAGAGAACAATGGAAACTGCTTCTGCAGCTGAAATCCTCCTATCAAGATGGCTTGTGGTGTGTCTTAGGTGACTTCAATTCAATAAGACACCAACATGAGAGACTGAGTTCATCTTAGTCAGTGAGTAACTCCACTAGCATTACTGAATTTAACTCCTGGATCTCTGATATGGCTGTTGAGGAGGTTAGGTGTATTGGGAGAAAGTTCACTTGGTGCAGACCTAATGGTGGAAGCATGAGCAAGCTGGACAGGTTTTTCTTATCTGATAATTGGTTGTATCAATGGCCAGATACCACTCAGTTTGTGTTGGAAAGGGATTTCTCTAACCACTGCCCTATCCTCTTGAGGTCTATAAACATTGATTGGGGGCCTAAGCCTTTCAAGATTATGGATTGGTGGCTGAAGGATAAGGGTTTCCAAAATATGGTGGCTCTCAAATGGGGCAATTATCACCCTCATGGTTGGGGAGGTTATGCTCTCAAGCAAAAGCTGAAGTTCATTATAGTTTGCATAAGGCAGTGGAGCCTCTCCAATGGTGTTACTTTTTTTTTTGATTGGCAAAGATAATATATTATATATATAAAGAGAAACCAATTACCAGAGGTACCATGATTACAGTAGAATCCAGTGGAATGGTTCCCAAGACAGACTATATAACAGTCTCGGAGGGAACCAAACTGGAAGACAGATAAATATAGCTACTGCTACACTATAATTTCTACCCTCAACTAAGAACAAAGCACATCTAAGGTTAGATGACCATTGATTGTAGTGAATTGTAAAATCTTTCTCAAAACTTCTAAGCCATGACCAAAGTAAGAATAGAGCATCCTCCAACAGTTTGTTGCCATCAAAGGTGCCATTTCAAAGATTCAGAATAGAGCATCCTCCAATGGTGTTACTAATATGAATAAGATTCAGAATTTAAAGAGGGATCTGAATGCTTTGGAGGTAGGTACTCGTGATAGAACCTTGTCCCAAGCTGAAGTGGAGCTCAAGAAATCCCTCCACGAGCAGCTTTGGTTTGCAACAAATGCCTATGAATCCATGTTGAGGCAAAAAGCCAGAGTGAAGTGGTTAAAGGAAGGGGACAGAAATTCTGCTTATTTCCATAAACTGATTAACTATAGAAGGAGGCACAATGGTATTCAGGGGCTGATCATTGATGGTGTGTGGGTCCATGATCCCAACAGTGTTAAAAGTGCAGCTTTAACCCATTTCAAAGACAGATTTGCTGCAAACTGGATACTTTTTATAAACTGCAATAATTTAAGCACCCTTTTTGCTAGCAACTTGTGAGTTGTGACCTACTTTAACCCATTCAGTCGTTACAGGGACAGTATAATTAAAGCTAATCTTGTGACAGAGGATTCTATTTTTTCAGTAGAACAACACGAAACATGTGCTTAGCTTAATTGAAGTTGAAACTTCTGTCTAGTTTGCTTAGTTGGGTGATGAAGAAATAAATTATTTTAGATTAGGAAAATGGTGTGTCCATGTTTCACGACTGATAATACCAATTCTACAAGCATCTTCACAAGGTCATGAATCGATTCAGTAGCCCACAACTTTGCCTACGGTGGGCCAAACAATCAATATGAATTTCAAGAAAGAAAAATAGAGGAACAACAAAATCTTCAAGTTTCACATACAGGGCCAATGGCAGTACTGTATTCTCAAATCAACATTTTACCCAACCCAAGTTACTTATATGACAAACATACATACACATACTACAGGACATGATACGTCATTTAGCTGAAAACTGAGGGAGAAACAAATCATGGAGTATACTATAATAGAATGTCATCCACAAATCAGAACTATTCCCTATCAGAAAATAACAAACATAACAAGTGTTAACAACCAGTAATCATGGTTCTTTATTAAGCTCAATAAGAATCTAATCCGTGATGTATATTCATTGTCTAACATGTTAACACGAATAGGGACAACAATCTCACAATTATTGTCCTTCACCTCCTATCAAAGCAACAAAAATCCACGCCTCCAAACAACAAAAACTGGATACAAACTTAAACCAACAAAAACTGGATACAGAAAGAACACTGTACTTACCTAGGATCAGCTCCAGACAAGGATAGATATACCCACCCAGTTGGCTTCATGAGTTCCACGGTCTTAATCTCCTAAAAATGTTCCCAAAGTCAACATCAAATAATTAAGCATAATCATCCCAATCAAACCCAAACCAATAAAATAAAAATTTACCTTCAAGTTGTGAAAACTATCACCGGCAAGGATGGAAACTTTGCTCGGCATGTAACTCTTGTCAAGCTTGAAAACCACGTAAAGCACAATCAACTGCCACAACAAAATGAAACCCCACATTACAATTCTTATTGATACTTTTATATGGTTAGCCAAGTGGACAAAATGACCCAATAATTTGATAAGAACCTTCGGACAATGCCACCGCCCTGATTAAGAACTTAATAAGAAGAGCAACAAACTAAGGTAGAGCTCATACCTTGTTAACTGGCAGCGTAGAAAGCTTTGAGCTTTGAGCACCCACGATTGTTCCAAGAGCATTCTAGGGTTTTCTTCGACCCACAGTTCCAACAGCAATGTAGGGTTTTCTTCGACTTTTCTTTGATAAGAGGTTCTGTGGGTTACAGCGAGCGGTTTCTGACAGTATTGAAATGAATGTGGGGCAATGTGGGTGTCGACCGAGCGGTTTTTGACAAATTTTGGGTGGGAGGAGAAAGAGAAGAGAGAGTGCAGCAGGGTTTTTGAGCGCGCGAGTTGTGAAATTTCAACACGTTTTAACATATTAACATAACAACATCAACATCGGTTTTTTAAGGATAACCGATGTTAGGATGAATCTGTTAACATCAGTTTTGTAAAAACTGATGTTAACTTCAACAAGGTAACATTGGTTTCTCAAAAAACCGATGTTTAGTTCAACTCCTTAACATCGGTTTTGTCAAAACCGATGTTAACACTATGAAGTTAACATCGGTTTTTACAAAACTGATGTTAACATATTCATCTTAACATCCTTTTAACATCGGTTATTTAAATAACCAATGTTAACATTAAGTAGTTAGCATCGGTTTTTATAAAACCAATGTTAAGTAACTCCATTTATTTACAAAAATGTCACCGCGCTTTCGTTAACATCGGTTTTTGCAATAACCGATGTTAATTGACCGATGTAGAAAGTCTTTTTTTTAGTAGTGTTGAACATACCTTAGTTGTTGTCAAGACAATTCTAATTTTTAATTTGAATTAATTATTATGCTGAATAGTGAAAAGTTAGTGTCAAATTTTAAATTAGTTTCTGATTCTGTTTTTGAATTATTAGTAGGTAGTAGTAGATCCAAAAATAATGAAACATGATCTTTTTATTCAATTATTTTAAATGTATTTAATTATGAGACTTATTCAATAAAAAAAAACTATGTAAGCTATTCCAAATAAAACTCACATCTTCTCTATCATTTTTTTCTCAAATTAAAACCAACAATTGGTATTAGAGCTCTCTTCTTGAGGGACCTGTGAAATGGATGTTGAATCTAGTTTCTCACAAATTGCTCCTCCTGTCTTTGATGTGTAGAGTTATGACCTTTGGAAGGTGAAAATGAAGTCCTACATGGAGTCTTTTGATTTATGGGATGTTGTGGAAGAAGATTATGAAGTGTCTTTGTTGTCTGAAAATCCCACCGTGGTCCAAATAAAGCATCCCAAGGAAAACAAAGAAGACGAAGGCAAAGACATGCCTATTTGCTAGTGTTTCTCAGACGATCTTCACCAAGATCATGACTCTCAATTCATCCATAGAAATTTGGGATTATTTAAAGGAAGAGTATGAAAGGGATGAACACGTTCGTGGCATGCAAGTGCTAAACCTGACGAGAGAATTTGAGGTGCAAAAGATGAAGGAATTTGAGACAACTAAAGGGTACTTGGACAAATTGTTTGGCATCGCTAACAAGGTTAGATTACTAGTCACTACATTTGCATATTCCATAATCATTGAAAAAAATTCTGGTTACAGTTCCTGAGAGATATGAAATATCAATAACCACTTTGGAGATTACAAAGGATCTGCCCAAGATCTCTTTGGTAGAGGTGATACATGCCTTGCAAGCCTAGGATCAAAGAAGATTGATGAGAGAATAATCAATAGTTGAAGGAACTTTACCAACCAAGCACCAAAATGTGATCAAATACAGGAAAAACAAGAACTTTGATGGAACGAGATCAAGTTCAACATCAACCAATGCAAAAGGAAATTGGAGGAAATCTTCCGCCTTGCCAACATTGTACAAAGAAAGGACATCCTCCATTCAAATGCTGGAAAAGACCTGATGCTATGTACAATGAGTGTAATCAAATAAGGCATGAAGTTGTTATTTGCAAAAACAAGAATCAACCACACAACGAAGCTACAAAGGCTGCTGATCTGGAAGAGAAGTACCTATTTGTTGTTACATGTTTCTCTAGTATTGAATCAAGTCAAAATTGGCTTATTGACAATGATTGTACTAGCCACATGACAAATAATAAGGATTTATTCAAGGAACTGAGGAATATAAGCACATTGAAGGTTCGAGTTGGAGATGACAAGTTCATCATAGTGAATGGAAAGAGAACTGTAGCAATCTCAACTAACAGAGATACAAAACTCATTTCTAATGTGTTGTATGTTACTAAAATTGATTAGAAATTGTTGAGTGTTGGACAACCAGTTAAGAAAGATTATAAAGTGTTGTCCGAAAATAAAATTTACTTGATTAAAGATGAAGAAGACAAGGATATTCTCAAAGTAAACATGAGAGAAAAAAGCTTTGCTTTAAATCCATTGGAGGAGGAACAAATTGTTTTTTTTTAATAAAAGAGAATATCACTTATTTGTCTCACAAAAGACAAAAAGTTGAAGAAAAACAAATAAATTCTAAAATTGCAACCCCTAAGTCCCAAAGTAGTTTAATTAAAGAAAAATTTAGAGCTATTGCACAAGAGCATACACACAAGAAGATACACTTGAGGGAGAAAGATGAAAGAATAAAGCAGAATGAGAAGTGTTTAAAGTTCCTCCTACGAACTTGAAAGCTGAAAATGCTAAGGCTTCATTACATGTGAAGGAAGCAATAGTTTTTTTTAGCATTGTAAACCAACATGTTGAATTGTTGAAGAAGATTGGACTTTCCAGCCTCCAAGACAAGGAAAAGTGTTGTTGAACGTGCCTTAGATGCTGTCAAGACAGTTTTGATTTTTAATTTGAATTAATTATTGTGCTGTTAGTGAATAAGTCAGTGCCAAATTTTAAATTAGTTTTTGATTTTGTTTTTAAATTATCAGTATGCAATAGATGTTGTTAAAATAATGGAGCATGATCTTTTTATTCATTTATTTTAAATGTATTTAAATATGAGACTTATTCAATAAAAACTTGTGTCAACTATTTCAAATAAAGCTCGTGTTCTTCTCTATTGTTTTTCCTTCTCTCTTACATTTTCCCTCAAATTAAAACAAATAGAATTTTAACGCCAACAAAAACTAACAACTAATATTTGCTGATAAAAAAAATACATGTAAGGAAAACAAAAAATATGAGGGTTCAGGCACCACAATATTATCCAAAATCAGTATGGATCCTCTTCTGCATCTCCATTAAAATTTTCTCTATAGCTAACATCAGAACTATTCATTATATTTTCTCTTCCTCGATTTTTGTGCAACAACTAATGAATGACTAAGATGTTGAGGAATATTAGTTGCATGATTAAAGATGGTGTGCCTTGCTCCTATGTGAATGTAATGTAGTCCATGCATTTCTCTTTCAAATATCTTTTAGCCTATGTACCCACAAAAGTGATTCCATTTTTCATATAATGACAATTTAGGAAATTATGGAGAGATCCATTGGTAGTGCCCAGTCACAACAATCTTCTTGTCTTTGGGGTCATAAAATCTTACTAGAGAGACAAAAAATGCCTTGAGTGACAAAACTGGCAAATAACTCAATTTCATTTTTGAACTAAAAAATATTTTTACATGATTTCTGTGACATCCTTTATCCTGACATACATATTTATATAATATCAGACATGAAAATATGAAATTAATTAAAGAGATTTTAATCGATGAACATAAAAAAGTTCAGGTGAGTAAAACATTCACATCCATGTTAATCATCAAATTAAAAACTTATTAAATAAGAGTGTGAAAATATTTGTGGCCCAAAACAAGATCATCCAATTTTTACAAAAGGAAACAAGTTAAGCAGCGGAATAACATAAAGTAACATGTTCAAAACATTATGTAAATAATATAGAAACCCATGTCCAATACTACATCCTATTAGAGCATTGTGTCGTAACGTCCTCTAGCATAAGGTTCTTTAAAGTTATCTACCTAACCATTTGCTCCCATGAACACAAGGTTCGAGATCATCACAAGATCCAAACACAAACAACATACAAGAAGTGAGTTATCACATTCCTAAATAGGTAGAGATAAACAAAAGCACACACACACACACACACACACACACATAATATAAGTATAACAAACTCAACTTAGCTCAATTTGCTTCATTGAATAAAATCTTTCATTAATTTTGCATTTTCATATATGATATTTTATAAATATGTATGTCAGAATAGAGTGTCACATAGTCAATCTCACCTAGTGAGATAAAGCTTTATTGTTGATGTTTCTTAATGGATTTACACAGGCACAAACTTTATGTCATAGGACTAAAAAGCAGAAATTGGGCTAGTTTCTATGTTGTAAGTGATGTAAAGCTAACGAAAAAGCAATAAATACCTCAAAAAATAGAATAAAATCAGTTGAATGGGAATTTTCATGTTTTTAGAAATAAAGATCTTGAATATGTATAACAACATTACAAAGGTTAGGAACCTAGAGTGAAGGCAAGGCGACAAAGCTTCAAAAAAATCCTGTTCAACGCAAGGACCTTGTTGCTTTTGTATCACGTACGCTTCTCTGTAAGCTGGCCAAACATTTGGGTTCATATAATTTAATATTGCCACGGTTTGACCAGACAGAACCTTTTAAGGTTAGATGTCCTGAAATTGCATAATTTATTCGGAGCAGCTAACATGCCACGCAACAATTTTTTGGTGAAATGATACGTGCTTATTTTCTTCATAGGTAAATTAGACGTCCCCACCTTAAGAAAAAAAATTAAATTGTAAAAAACAAATCAAAATTCATACACTTTAGGAGCTATATGGATATAACTAGGTATATTGATAGCAACACCAGTTGTAACATGTCTATAACAGACCCCAAAGGGTCACTAAGAAGTCCATCCATTTGCGTGATTACGTGTCCCATAACAGCTAGAGAATATCCCATCACATATCATTCTATTACTACTACATATCATTTTGTTATTTCCTTTTATCCATCATCCATTTCTGTTGTAATCGTTTCAGTGCAAGTTTGTTAGTTGTGTAGTGATAGTTGGCCAATGTTGGGCCACAATCGTGGAATATGTTCAGCTATAAATATGCTATCAGCAATATCAATAAACAAAGAAGAATTATGAAATACCTGTTTAGTGTAGTTAGTATAACATAATGTAGTTATGTTTCTAACTAATTGGTCCGACCTGCCACCCATGGCTGCCTGTCCCTCTGCTCTGACCATGCTAGACCACAGCACCTGTCAGTCCACCTCTTTCCGTTGCATCCTTTCCACACAGCCATCCATCAGCAACCACCTTTGTTGGACCCATCCTTTTCGTTTCAGCACACACCTTCTCCTTATGTACATCGAGCTTAATCCCTTGGGATTAATTTTGCGAGTACTCGGAACCGCTTGCTAGCCTTCTACGGTACCACCGCTCTACAAATTGTGCAGACCATGCCGACTCTACCTTCCATGGATTTTGTAGTGCCAATGGCAACGCTGGAACACCAAAACATAGGAACTTCCTCCTCCGTCCACCTACCCACCAATAGTAAGCCCCACACGCCAATGGCAGACAAAGAAGATGGTCCTGCTAGCAGTGTCGTTTTGTGAATGATGCACCCTTGCGTCGGCGTGTGGCAATATGGTCATGTTGATAGCCAACAATCAGGGTCACTGAACTACCCCACCCGACGTGCCTTTCCCTGACATTGAACAACCGATTGGCGTTGCGATGAACCAGGCCGCTACACACTCAACCATTCTCATGAAGTTGAAGAAGATCATAGAGGTGTATCTAGGATCCACCATAAGGAATGTGGTTGTTACTGTGCATGTTTACTTCAATGACTCACAATGTCAAGCTGCCAAGGATGCTAGTGTCATTTTTGGGCTCAACATGATGCAAACTATCCACGTGCCTACCACGGCTGCCATTGTTTAAGGGCTCGACAAGAAGACCATTAGCTATACTGAGAAGAACATTTTCATTTTTGATCCCGGTGGTAGGATTCATGGTTTGCAGTCCCTTACAATCCAATCCCCCATGTTTTATTTCTATTCCTCAACGTAATGGCTTCATCCACTCAGCCCCATGCAACACTAGTTAGCTTTACCCCTGCCTTTGCATCACTTTCTTCTCTTGCAATGATCCATTTTTGGTGCCTCTGTGTGAAGCCATGGTTTGAAGTCCCTCTTCAACCTTGAGGACAAGGTTGATTTTCCAGCGGTAGGTAATGATAGCAACACCAGTTGTAACATGTCCCATAATAGACCCAAGAGGACTACTAAGAAGTCCATCCATTTACGTGATTACGTGTCCCATAACAGTTGGAGAATATCCCATCACATATCATTTTGTTACTACTACATATCATTCTATTATTGCCTTTTATCCATCATCCATTTCCGTTGTAACCGTTTCAGTGTAAGTTTGTTAGTCATGTAGTGGTAGCTGACCAATATTGGGCCATAATCGTGGAATATGTTTAGCTATAAACATGCTATCAGCAATATCAATAAATAGAGAATAATTATGAAATACCTGTTTAGTGTAGTTAGCATAGCATAATGTAGTCATGTTCCTAACATATATGGGTTTGGGTTTGCATAGGGTGTCCAGGGATAAAGTAAGTTAAGAATAACTAAAATGCTAATCTATTTAAACTCGAATTTATTAGGCTTGGGTTTAACAATTTGAATAAATAATTTTATATTAATATCTATGCAATTTTAATTAAATTAATTTACGCAATAAAGATTGCTTTGACAATATATTGTTTCAATCAACTCAATCAAAATTACCAGACATAAAAAAAAGAATAATTTTGAGGGTTTGTAATTTCTGAATTTACACCAAAACATAATGGGAATCACCAATTAATTCACAAATAAATGGAAAACAAAAATAAAATGCAAAAGCCAAATTGCATTTAATGATACACAACAGGGGTTCTCTTATGATGATATAATAAAGCCAAAGATTATGTATCACATGTATATCATGTCATGGCATGTATGACATGGATTCATGGTATGCATAAGAAAACAAAACCAACAACCATAAAAAAAAAACAAACACGTGAATGAGAAGCAAAAAGGGATGACTATTCTGGAGCGAGAAAAAAAATAGTTTTTTCTCATGGAATCCGAACGCAAAACATGAACGCGCATATGATGATTATTATATCGTGATCAAAAAGAAAAAAAAATATTTCCAAACTTAAAATCATAATTATAATTGCAAAGATAAAATCCCAAAATAAAATTAGGGTTCATGTAACAAAATAATACAGGTATAACACAAACCAAATAACTTTAATTCTCAATAATCTAACAATAACGGTGACTCTAATACTACTTGTTTGGAATTTTAGGGATCTTAATAAAATACCAATAATCACCGGAGACACATTACGTTAGATTATCAAGAGGGGTTGTGAAAAATACTTGGATCCATGATAAGCAGCGGAATTGATAAGTCTGAGGAACTGCTGGTTTTGTGTTCTTCCTCAACCAAATCACCGTTTTCCTTTTGGGACCTTAGGTTTCTCGTCAGATGGGGAGAAGAGAATACAATTTCTAACTTTGGTGTATTGGGGACCACAACCTTACTTTAGGTTTTAACATGTTAGAGTTCCCATTATTCCCTAACGGGTCAAACTGGTTTCCGCTTATCAAGTCCATATTAATTCCTGATGATAGTCCAATAGACTCACCAAATTAAATCAGTTTTATTGAGCCTATAAATGTAAATAACTAATATAAATGATAAATATAATATGTAGCCCACACTAATTAATTAATTAGGAATTATAAAATTCCTAACATTCTTTTCTTACTACTATTTTCTTTATATATATATATATATATATATATATATATATGGTTAAATTGTACTTAATGTTTACATTAAACGATTGTCATATGTCATTACACCATGTAAATTGAAATTATTTTCTAAATTTAATTTTTATATTACGTTATATATAATCTTTAAATAACATTTAAATAAAAATTGTTCCATAATTTCCTATCTCTTTATTTTTATATTAGCATGTTTATTTAATTTGATATTTATTTATTTATTTGAGATGTATCTTTATTATCTTAAGTATTGTTTTCAATTCAACTTATTTAATAAATAAATAATTTTAATTCAATTAAGTCTATATCATACTTTTTGCTTACAATAGTTTATTTATATTTTATTTACTATTATAATTTTAATTTACTAAAAATTATATTTTAATAATTGTTTTGCAAATGAGTATTCAATCAACTCAACTTCAAATACAAAGATCTATATCAACCTTTGCTGAGTTCAAGATAGGGTAAAATGGACTTCCCTCTTTTATTTTATTTCATTATACACATTTTGTTACATTCAACAAACAAAATCGTTAGTTTATTCTAATTCTTTGATTGATGTAGTTAAAAAATTATAAATTTTATTCTAAATAACTATTTTTCAGGAAAAAATGGAGCAACATCAAATAAAAGAACTATCTTCTTCAAGTTCTGTTAACACTGATCTTGACAAGAGAATGTCAAAAAATAAAAGACCTTTGCAATATATAATGTCAATGGAATGAGTATCAGAATCATATGTATGCTAACCTACCATGATCTTCATACTTATAATATTCAATAATACTTGATTTTTTTTTAGTTTTAACATATATGAAATAATAGGATAATGTGTTCACAATTCATGCAACAGTCAATGAGATCGACGATATGTGGTTGAAATTATGCTGCATGTGAGAGATGTCAAAAGAAAGTTACAAAAGAGGGAAATCAATACACTTGTAGAGAATGCAAATGACCATCAAAGTACCTAACAACAAGGTTTAATATTTATATATAATAAAATATTTTTTATAACATAATTAAATAAATATTACAATTTTTAAAATCTTTTTTAGGTTCAAGATACAATTGAAAGTCTCTAATGACACCGGTGCAACAACATTCACAATGTTCAACAAATTCTAAACACAACAACGTTTGAACTCCTTCACACTCAAAATGCAAATAAGACTGACATACCCTCAATGTTGTATACCCTTTGCAAATAGACCTTTAATTTTGAAATCAAGCTCACAACTTGAAGGAAGGATTTCAAACTATACCATCACAAGGACTTTTATCTCAAAAAATATCATTTAGCATGATCCTCTCCTCAAAGAAATTAAACAAGTAACCATATTTATAATTTATTTACATTTTTACTTCTTGCACAAAATAATAATAGTTTTGTCCACCAATTAATATTTTTATTAAAAAAGAGTACACTTCACCATAATAAATATCATCAAATGAGTGAGATAAAGAACTAATTATAAGTCAAAGCCCAAAGCTACAAACATCTAACAAGTCAAAAGGTGCATCTTTATCATCTAATGAAGAAGTTTATCTAATTTCACAAAATCCATTAAGAAAAAAGGCGAATAAACAAACTGTCACAAGTCAAAGTCAAATGCTACAGTTATCTATAAAGTCAAAAGATGCATCTTCATCATCAAAATAAGAAGAAAGTACATGGAAGAAAAAATGTGAAAAAACAATCTGTCATAAGTAAAAGCTCAATGTTACAAGCATCTGAGAAGTAAAAAAAGATGCATCTTCGTCGTCAAATGAAGTTTATTCCATCTCAGAAAAAGTTTAAAAAGAAGCACACAAAAAAAATTCAACAACAGTCACCAACAAAAGTAAATAAATACAAAAAGTCTATTTAAATGAATAATTTTCAGTGTTTTATTCACATCATTTTTATGTGTTTTATCATTATGATTGACTATTTTTCTTTCATTAAATATGTTTTTTTGGTTGTTTTATTATGTCAATTTCACTTTATTCTTATATTGTTCTTTTAAAATTTATACACAATACTTACTTTTATCTTCACGTTAATCAACTTTAGTGGAGTGATCAACCTCTAATTTTGAAACATTCCCTTATAAATATATTGATAAATAAAAAATATCTTAATTTATACATAATTTTTTAATCTCCTTTAATAAAAAATAATATAAAATATCATTGATAATTATATTTTTAAATTTAATTTATCAAATAAATAATTTATTTAAATATTTCTTTAATTATTTATAAACCCGCCCAACACTTCCTATTTGTCTAGTTAGTGTAACATTTCAGCAAACTTCTTTTCAGTAAACCAAGAACAAAACAAAAAATAAATACCTACAAAGCCTTCTCTTGATATTGTCTTTGGTTTTGGCTTTGACGCAGAATGCGGTCCTCTTAAGGAAAGCTGGAAGTCTGAGAGTTTGGCCATATTGTTGCCATCCCAAAGAATTTTATAAGGTGTTACGTCACGATATAAGATGTTTCGCTTGGAGACACCATTGTGTTGAACAGAACCTTTATATACAGTATGAAGGTCTCCGCTTCCAACTATTTGGTCGTGAAAATTGATGGCACAGATCTTCTATTACTGTTGGATACTGTTGCTGAGATGAACTTGTATGCTTTGAACAGCAGAAGCTCAAATATTTGATAAGCATTATCCCAATTGTAGATGCCTGTTTTGTTTTCAATCACAACTAAGATTCAAGTTTCATTCTTAATAGCTAGCTTTATCTGAACTCAATTTGATCATGAACATGAATACTCATCTTTTGGAATGAAAACTAAAAAGTATACTCATCTTTGGGAGATGCTTTATGGCTATCTAATTTAGACTCTAATATATGATGATTATAATGATGAATTTACAAATTAAGAGTAATTTAAGGAGTACCATTCATGTGTACAAATTTCATTAGTCATTACTACATTTTGTAGTTTCAGGAATGTGGTTTGACGGAATAGGTGTAAATGTATGTATGATTTTCCTCCAACATGAAGCAACCAAATTGAATTTGCTTTTATCAGTTTTTCTTTATGACAACAATTAAAATTTAGTTAACATAAATGAACTTGAATTAGTGCATAAAATCAACTAGCTCTTGGATAGTCTTTTACAATTTAATTTTACATGCCTTGTTAATCAGCATCCAGTTTTTAATTTATATGGACTAGATTGTTACCAGCTAGTAATTAAACATTGTATGTTCTGAAATGTTGATTGTTCCGGAACTGCTATAGATCCAGAATAGGAGGACTATAGTAAACAGAGAACGAGGCTAAAACACCAGTTCACACCAAATTCTTGTTTGGGGATTATTTCTACATGGACTTACACTATTACACAGACGCAAACTTTGTACAACTAGACTAAATTTAAAGTAGACACTGGGCCATCTTCTTTGCTGCATGTGATGTAAAACTAACATAAAAAAAAGAAGAAGAAATATATATACCCAAAATAATAAAATAAAATCAGTTCATAGAGATATTGAATATCACATAAGATTTCATAGGTTGAGAAACCTGGAGATGAAGGCAAGGCTGAAACAATGCTTTAAAATTCTGTGGCTTCTGTATCTTGTCCGGTTCTTCTCAATTATCCTGTCCAAGTGTTAGAGTTCAGATAATTTTATTTTTGCCACGGCCTATATGACAAGTGTCCTGAAATTACATCTTTTATTCGAAGAAAAAAAAGAGTTGAGCTATTAACAATTTAACATGCCACGTAACAGTTTTGGGTGAAGTGATGCTGTTTCTTGTGCTTATTTTCTTTGAAGGTATTTTCTTTTAAATGAAAAACTCTTCATTTTATTCAATCAGAGATAAATTCTATACATCAGATTATAAAAGAAGCAGAGATTTGGTGAGGATAATAAAGAAGCAGTGATAATTTAGCTAGCTATGCTCAACTTAGGTACTTTAAGAAAAATGTTTTAGAAGTATGTGTGAATATGTTCCAAGTATCCAAAGGTGACATAGGATCGATAGAAAATGTCTCCATAGTTTATAAAGAACTTATCAGGTCATTAGATAACTTGAAATAGTATTTTTAAAATTACCATTACTTATTAAATTAAATTATTATAAAGAGTGTAAGTATGATACTTTCTAACGCGGTTCATTTAATCATTTTTTTTCCTACTTTGTATTTAGATTCTCGTTGATATTCTAAAATCATATTAAAATATTAATTAATGTAATCTTAAAAAATAATATTTATATATTCACAAAAAATCTTTAGTTTTTATTGAAAAAATAATTATGAGTCTAAAGTAAATATTAAATTTAAATATTTTAAATAAATTTTACTAATAACTAATTTTTCTAAAAAAATATATATGTAAACATAAATTATTTTATTTTAAAGTAAATTGTAATCGAAATCTATTTTTTTTAGGAAAATAAAACACACGCAGACGCAACTATTGTTGCGATCTATGTAATAAAATATTTTCAATGGAGCATCTAAAGTGTCTCAGTTGCAGAACCTCACATTTGGGTGAATAAGAGATTGATTAACCATAAGGACTCCATATTTTGTGCTGAACTGAATTGAAGGTGGTATCTTCTTCTTCTAATTTCTTTTGTTCCATGCTATGTTTATCCTTAACTGGATATTGTTAATTATGCTCCTATAAATTGATTCTGTATCGAGTTTCCCTGATACACTTTTCTGGTTTAAATTTATGCTTACAACAAATTCCAAGCTGTAGTAGAATCATGCTTCATATGAAATCATACATCGTATTCTTTTAAGAATTTTTAGACATACATTATTTTTTCCAAAGTCAAGTGCCGGTCTGCTTCTGACAGTGGAGGGATTTACTTGCAATATTTGAAGTAACTAGGAACAAAAGTACACCAAAATTAGATTTTTATGGTTTCTTAAACATGGATCGGAGGAATATACTATAGATTTAGCTTTGTATACAAAGTTCAACTGCTTTCAAGATCCTTTCCCCCCTTTCTTTTTTATTCTTCTCACTGCTTTTCAATCTTAAGTTTATCCTTTCCAATCTTAGCCTGTTTTTTGTACTTGAAGTTTAAATATTTTAATTTTGCCCAGTTTTGTTTTTAATCCCCCTTTTGCAATTTGAAATGGAAAATGGGGGAAGAAGTAGGAAAATGTTCCTCTGATTGCCAAGAATTTAAGTATTAGAGTCAAAACCATTTGTTTTGCAAATTCATATGAAAATTTAACTAATTGATACACATTCATAATTTCATATATCACCTGTATAGAAAGGAATTCTATTCATCTATTTTAGTTGTAAAATAGAAGGCCAATTTTTACAAGAGTGAAGTATCAGAGTCAAATGTAATGTAAATATATGACAAGTAGATAGAAGTTTTAACTCATAATTTTGTTCTTGAAGGAGACAGAAAAATCAAGATGGTTGAGGCAGTTGTGTCCTTTGCAGTTGAAAGGCTTCACAACCTACCGACGGAAGAGGCCAGATTGTTAACTGGGGTGAGTGACAAAGCCAAAAGCATGCAAAATGAACTGAAGAGGATGCAATGCTTCCTAAGAGATGCTGAGAGAAAGAAGGATAAAAATGATACTATAAAGAATTATATTTCAGAGGTGGGAAAACTAGCCTATGATGCAGAGGATGTGATTGAAATATATGCTATTAAGGTTGCATTAGGCATAAGTGTTGGAACTAAAAATCCACTCGCCAAAACTAAACATCTTCACAAAGTTGGCACTGAGCAATATCAATAAATTCTCGAATAGATGACCTCACAAGAAACTTACAAACCTATGGTTTGACTGCAATAGAAGACGGTGAAGAGGCATCTGAGGTGCAAAGACAATTGAGAAGGTCTTATTCTCACATAGTTGAAGAGTTCATTGTTGGCTTAGATAAGGACACAGACAAAGTGGTGGACTGGCTATTAAATGAAAATTAGTATTGTCGATTTGTTTATATTTGTGGAATGGGTGGTCTTGGTAAAACTACACATGCCAAAAGCATTTACCATTACAATGCTATTAGGTGAAACTTTGATGGTTTTGCTTGGGCATATATATCTCAGCAATGCAAGAAAAGAGACGTTTGGGAGGGAATTTTACTGAAGCTTATTTCTCCTACCAAAGAGGAAAGGGATGGGATTACGAAGATGAAAGATGATGAACTGGCAAGGAAGTTGTTTAAAGTTCAGCAAGATAAAAAATGTTTGATCATCCTGGATGACATATGGAGCAATGAGGCATGGGACATTCTAAGTCCTGCTTTTCCATCACAAAATACAAGGTGTAAGATAGTTTTTACATCCCACAATAAAGACATTTCATTGCATGTAGATCCTGAAGGCTTGCTCCACGAACCAAGTTGATTAAATCCAGAGGACAGTTGGGCATTGTTTAAGAAAAAAGCTTTTCCAAGACAAGATAATCCTGGTAACTAGAAATGTCTTCAGTGAGCAAACTTATTTAACTAGACATTTCCATATAATTTGTTTCATTTTTTCATCTCCCATTCCCCAAGTCTCTCATCTATCTTTCATATTTATCAGTTATGTGATCACCAGAGGAAAGTGAGAAAAGCACTTTCTTTTATCTTTTTTTTTTCTCTTTTGAAGAATTCACATACTTATTATTAATTCTTTTAAGCATATCTTTTTAAGTAAAAATAGTGTTTGTTTCTCTTTTATAAAGCATAAATAAATGGGCCATAAGTTGATTTTTTATTTTGTAATAAGTGGTAGTTCAGGTGTCTACTGTCTAAGGAATAGAAAGACTATGTTAAAGCCATATGTTGTAATACGAGAAAAACGAAGGGAATGAGTGTTGAGAAAACATAGAGTGCTCTGCTTTCATAAGAAATTAGATATCAGCCCCATGTGGTGCAGATAGATGAATTAAATTATTTTAAATTTTATTTAATTAAAAACTATTTATTTTATTTTTATATATTTTAAGTTATTTTGTACGTGGTTTGTAATAATTATTGTTCAATTCAAAGTTGTATCTGTATAAGCTTCTTCATATCATGATGGAAACATGGAAATGTTTAAAAACTTCTCATGTCTTGTTTTTCTACATATACCTATAAGAAAGAATTTCTGTATGCTTGTTTATGGTGCCATTTTGTGTTAATGTGATAATTAGAATATGCCTTTTGCAGAATCCACGGTTTCTGATGAGTTTATAAGATTAGGCAGAGAAATGGTTGCAAAGTGTGCTGGTCTGCCTTTGACTATCATTGTTCTTGGAGGGCTTTTGGCTACAAAGGAGAGAGTTAGTGACTGGGATACAATAGGAGGAGAGGTACGTGAGAAGCAAAAATTAGATGAAGTGTTGGATTTAAGTTACCAGGACTTGCCTTGTCAACTGAAACCATGTTTCTCTATTTAAGTCAATTCCCTGAAGACTGAGATTCCAAGAACTAAACTAATTCAGTTATGGGTAGCAGAAGGTGTTGTTTCTCTTCAATATGAGACTAAATGGGACGAGGCAATGGAGGATGTTGCTGAATGCTACCTGGGTAACTTAATCAGCCGCTGCATGGTTCAAGTTGGTCAGATGGGGTCTACTGGTAGGATTAAAACCTGTCGGCTCCATGATTTAATGTGTGATCTGTGTTTGCCATAGGCCAGAAAAGAAAATTTTCTTTATATTATTAATGGATCACAACAAAATAGTACCATTGATGTTTCTTCTTCATCTAATTTATCAGATGCAAGACGAATTGATGAAGTTCGTAGGCTTGCTGTCTTCTTGGATCAACATGCTGATCAATTGATTCCACAGGACAAGCAAGTGAATGAACACCTCAGATCCCTTGTGTTTTTTAATGATAAGAAGTGTACATGCTAAATAGGGATCCAGTCAAAGGTGTTTTTGTGAAGTTCAAATTATTTCAAGTTCTAGATCTTGAGGGAATTAAGGGGGTGAAGGGACAGTCATTGCCTAAAGAAGTGGGAAATCTTTTATGGTTGAAGTTTCTGAGTCTAAAAAGGACTCGCATACAGATACTGCCATCTTCCTTGGGCAATTTGGATAATTTGCAATTCCTAAATTTGCAAACTGTCAATAAAGTAACCGTGGAAATTCCAAATGTAATATGTAAGTTGAAACGGTTGAGGCATCTATATCTTCCAAATTGGTGTGGGAATGCTACTAACAACCTGCAACTGGAAAATCTGGCCAATTTACAGACAATAGTAAATTTTCTTGCCTGCAAATGTGATGTAAAAGATCTATTGAAGTTGAAAAAACTCAGAAAGCTAGTACTGAAGGACCCAAGACATTTTCAAAAGTTTAGTGAAAGTTTCAGTCCCCCTAATAAAAGGTTGGATTGCCTTTTATCCTTGTCTTTAAGGACTGACATGCTTTCCTTCCCTGAAAATGTTGTAGATGTTGAAAAATTGGTGCTAGGCTGTCCTTCCCTTCGAAAATTGCAGGTCGAAGGGTGGATGGAAAGGCTGCCAGCAGCCTCACTGTTTCCTCCACAGCTTTCAAAGTTGACTCTATGGGGATGTAGACTTGTGCAAGACCCATTGTTAACATTAGAGAAGCTTCTTAACTTGAAGTTTCTAAATGGGTGGGATATGTTTGTCGGAAAGAAAATGGCATGCTCACCAAATGGTTTTCCTCAACTAAAGGTTCTAGTACTTCGTGGCTTACCTAATTTAGATCAGTGGACTATAGAGGACCAAGCCATGCCTAATCTTTACCGATTGAGTATATCCGATTGCAACAATTTAAAGACAGTTCCTGATGGACTAAAATTTATCACTAGTCTTCGGGAGCTGGAAATCAGATGGATGCCTAAATCATTCAAGACCAGGCTTGGAACTGCTGGAGAGGATTACCACAAAGTCCAACATGTGCCATCGATTGTATTTTTGAACTAAGGACGTAAGTTGAAAAGATTAAATTTCATGTTGAAGTGACTTTCTTTCTCAAATTTCTTCCTTATTAGCTTTCTATTGTGTATGTTCTTCTGTCTTTTATGTATTGGTTGATCTCATTACTGTCTTCTGACAAACAAATAATAAGTAGGGCACTGCTATTCTCCAATGATTATAGATTATGTTATTTGAACTTTTAGAGTCTTGTTTTTTATTATTCAATGAAAAAGGAAGTTATTTTGTTATGATTTGTTATACAATAATTTCTGCTTACAATTTTTTGTACTTTTGCAGTGAAGCAATAGCCTATACTCTCGTGGATATGATAGATATACAATAATCTTTTCATGGTGGGGGGTGGTGAGCTTTCTGGCGGGTGATGTTTTGTTTTGATTTTATTGATTTTGGGACTACTTAAAACTGCCACACAAATCATATTCTAAAATGAATTAATATATAAATTTTTGAAATTAAGAACTACTAGAAATCACATTTTTTTGAATCGTCACAAAATGCACCGTTTGGCATGTCAATCTCCAAGGACTAAAGTAGACATTTTTAAATTAGGGGGACTAAAAAATATTTTTAAATTTGGAGGACAAAATAAAATTGATTCTAACTTGAGAAACCAAAGATCTATTTAAGCTAATAATTTTTCTTATAGTAAATTTTTCGTTCCATGTAACTAACTTATGGTTTGTTTGTTTGTGAAGAGAAAAATAGAATAGATAAAATTAAAAGAGTTAATTAAAAAAAAATAGAATGAAAGTAAAATTCAATGTTGAGTTGCTTGGTTAGAGAAATGGAGTGAAATCTAAGTAGTATTGTTTGAGTTGAATGAAGTGAGAGAAGAGAATTGACCTAATTATAAATTTTATCATCAAAGTTTTATTTTTGTAAAAATTTTATCATTCAAGTTTTTTTTTTTTTTTTCCTTTTACCACCATTAACGGAAAATAGACGATTTTGATGAATTTTTACATTGGTTATAACCACAACTGATGTAGAAAAATATTTTATACATCAATTATAACTACAATTGATATAATGAAATTTAGAAAAAAAAATTTTTACATCGTCTTTTTCCTAATGTGATGGTAAAATGTACAAAAATAAAAAATTTGAATAGTAAAATTTGTGAAATGTTAAAAGTTTAATGGTAAAATTTGTGAAAAAAAAACTTGAGTGGTAAAATTTGGAAAATTATAAAAGTTGGGCGGTAAAATGATCAAAAATAAAATTTGGGTAGTCAAATTTATAAAATAATGAAAGTTTGACGATAAAATTTACATTTAAGTAAAAAAAAATGGTAAAAAAATACTATTATACCTCAACATGGGCGTGCTTCTAAACTTAAATAATCTATTGAAAAGGATGCATAATTGGTTAAATTGTAAGATTTACATTACAAATAATTGATTTTGGTTGAAGGCTCTTGAAGTTTGAAGCACAGTTCCTTAGAGGAATGTAAGTGTTATAGGTTTATGATTATGGGATTCACCTTTGTGACAAAACAAGAGAAAAACAAAGGCAAAAGTGTCTTTAAAGAGTACTTTCAATAATTTATTTCTTAAGTCACAATCATCTTATTTATAAATTAATTAAATTTTAAAACATTAATAGATTTATTTAAACTATTATTATACGAAATATTTTTTTTTGGTAATGACTAATTTGATAAGCGTGGGAAATTTTGAAAATTTGGATTGAAGTATCCCCTATTTATCATTGACAACGGTAACTGTATCATTGAAAATTTTAATGGTAAAAAATCAAAAAGGAGAATGTAACTGCAAATTTTTAACATTAAAATTTTATCATTGACAACGGTAAGAAAAAACGTCGCTAGCAACAGCTACTAGCAAGGGTAACTTTACTTCTTTTTTTTTTTTTTTTTTGAAAAGGCAAGGGTAACTTTATTTAAAAATTGTATATATATTTTTTTTTAAAAAAAATAAGCACCGATGTTTAGGTTTTTATTTTTATAAAAGTACCCAGGGTGTTTGATTTTGAGGAAACAAATAGAGTAAATAAAAAAAAGATAAATAAAGTATAGAAATATAAGATAGGAAGTTGAGTTGTTTTGTTTAAGAAAAATAAGTGAAAATAAAATGAAAATATAATAATAAAAATACTGATATACCCTTATGCATGTGTGATTTTTTTTTTATCAAAATGTGAATAAGATTTATTGTAAAAAAAAAAAAGAGGGACACAAATATAAGAAATGTTCTTGACCAGTGAGATCCACTTTGCCAAAATTAAATCTGTCTCAAAATAGGGCATCATGTTAGTTCCGTCTTCGGACCGAACAGGGCGTTAAAGAAACAATCGATGCTTATTTGCAACTCATTTGTATGCTCCGGCAATGGAAAAAGCTACATGACACCGTTGCAGTTGCTCTAAAGCCTCAGCTTGTTGTTGTTAGCGTAGCTGTAGTTCTTCACAATCTTAACAAGGACGATCCCAAAAAATGTAATGCATATCAAACTTTTTTTGGAAACAGCAAAAAGATTATTATTCTAGGGTACAAGGAGAACCAAAAGAGAAATACATACGTGTATGGGTTACTGTTCCTCCTTCATAAGCTGGTGCATAACTATACCCCACCCCTCTATAACAAAACTTATTTTCACGTATAATCATCTTCACTAAACACCTTACCTGATTTTTGTCTTCCCTAAGCCCTATTTGGATTGAAGGAAAGTGATGAAATGAATGAGGATGAAGTGCGGTCACCTCACTAATTACAACTAATTAGTTGATAGCTGGGTCAGTGAGCTGAAGTTCATTGTAGTGAAGCTGCTAATTATTCGCAAATCGTGTGGTGATAATCGACTTTTGGCCTATTTGATTATGATTTATGACTGAAGTTGGCAAATCGTGTGGTTGAGTATATTCTTGATCAACTCCATCAGCTTCATTCCATCAAATGAAGAAGTGGGTTTATGAGGAAGTCTTACACTATTTGGTATCTCATTAGGATCTTATTTGAGGGATTTTCTTAACACAAAATTCCTGCATATATATAATGAATCATTCAATGAGGCAATGCCTAGTGATTCTCAAATGAATAACTTCGCATTGAGAGATTGCATTGCATGTTGGTGTTTGAGGGATTGGAATCAATTGTGGATGTTGGTGGTGGAACTAGAACCACAGTCAAGATTACTGTGAAACATTGGAGTTGTCCTCTTTTTATTTATTTTTACCACTAACTTTGGAGTTGTCCTAGAAGCAATTTTTCCTGCCTAGACTATGGGCATTTAATACATTTTATTTGCTCCTGAATATTTTACTTTTATTTTCTAAGTATGTATTACTACTAATTGTTATCCATTTGTTGGGAAGAGTAGATAAATGGAATGTATTAATTTGTTGAGCACAAGATACACAAAAACAAATAATATATACACACTGTCTTGAATAAAAGTAAAATTACATAGGTCCCTCCCTAAAACACTAGCACATGAACCGTCACTGCAACATATACAATATTTAGCAATATTTTTTCCTAACACTTGTTAAAAATATGATAAATTTTTTTGACAACATTTAAAAAATATTTAATATGTTTTTGTGATATTTTATGTTATACATAACTCATGTTGTTAAACCCTTTATCAACATAGACTATACATAACGTTTGATAAAATATCACAAAAATATATTAGTAACGTTTATTTATATTTGATAATATTTTTAAAATGTTATAAAAAGTTTTTAACAATATTTTTAATAAGTATTAGACAAAAAATATTATTAAAAATTACACGTATAATAGTGATTAACAGTCAGTTTTGTCTTCAAACCCGTGGATAACAAAGATAATCTCATGATCAATAATGCAAAACCTGACGTACAGACGAGTGATGAGAGGAAAGTGCAAGTAATAACTAATAAGCACATCCGAATTAAGGTTTTTTACCCGTACAGACGAGTGTCCTTAATAACTTAATTTTCTTAGATCCACCAAGTGTTGCTTGAGCTATATAATCGGGTACAATTTGTATTGTGGAGAGCTGGGTTAGTGGCACAACATGTCATGGGTATGAATATGAATTATATGATGTACCGGTGTAGGTATGAGATGATAATCGTGAAATATGTGTGGGAAGGGACAGGTTATTGTTTTTGAGGAAAGCAGCGACGCGTTCTTCTTCTGTTTGTACATATGTACGCTATTTTATGGTCTACATTGATATTTCTTTTGCTTTGTAGATAATTTATATATAATAATATTATTTTCCTATGATAATAAAATAAAAAAATACTAATGCAAAACCTCACATAAACTGTCACGTGTCATTTCACAGGTTTGGTCCCCACCTTGTATTAGCATAGTTATGACCGAGGGAGGCGTGGCCCCCAAACTTGAAATATAATGAATTTAAGGTAGCTCTGTTTTTAGTTATGAATTTAATGTCTCCAACTACATAAATAGTTTTTTTTTTTCTTAAGTTGTCTCGTCAAAAGTGAAACTTGAATCAAAAATAAATATTTCTCTTCTAATAAAATCTAATTTCAATCCAAAAATTAAGAATTTAAATTTCGAACCACTTCATTAAAAAATATAAGTTAACTCTTTTCAAACCGTTGTTGTTGTCCAAATATTAATAATGTTTGCATGTAGGAAATGCACGAATGAGTTAATTAAACCATGAATATTGAATTAGCTATACTGTAGTCAATTGCAGTTTGGTTTGACGGAAAACACGGTGCTAATTAAGGCATTATAATTTGTAGCCACGTATATTCGTGTAGTTTCCTACAATGAAATTTTGTAACATTTGGCATTTTCTTTTGAATGGTATACGTACATTAATGTTATTCAGGGATACGTGAAACTTTTTATAAAGGGCGGCAGCCAATTCTGAAACACCACAAAACACAACAAAAAAAGAATCAGATGCAATTATGGCTTCTAGCAATGGCCGAAAAGCAAGTGAGATCTTTCAAGGCCAAGCTCTCATATACAGACACATGTTTGCCTTCATAGATTCTATGTGCCTCAAAACGATTATTGAGCTTGGAATACCAGACATAATCCACAAGCACGGCCAACCCATTACTCTTTCTGAGTTGGTGTCAATTCTACATGTTCCACCAGCTAGAGTAGGTCACGTTCAGAGCCTCATGCACTACCTGTCACACCATAGATTCTTTGAAAGTGTAAGAATCCATGAAAAAGAAGCATATGCTCTCACTGCTGCTTCAGAGCTACTTGTAAAAAGCAGTGAACTTTCTTTAGCTCCAATGGTTGAGTACATCCTTGATCCAACTCTATCAGCTTCATTCCATCAAATGAAAAAGTGGGTTTATGAGGAAGATCTCTCAGTATTTGATATCTCCTTAGGGTGTAGTTTATGGGATTTTCTTAACAAAAACCCTGCATACAACGAGTCATTCAATGAGGCAATGGCTAGAGATTCTCAAATGAGTAATTTGGCATTGAGAGATTGCAAGTTGGTGTTTGAGGGACTGGAATCCATTGTGGATGTTGGTGGTGGAACTGGAGCCACTGCCAGGATGATCTCTGAAGCATTTCCTGACTTGAAATGCGTTGTGCTTGACCGTCCTCACGTTCTGGAGAACTTGTCCGAAAGCAACAATTTGACATATGTTGGTGGGGACATGTTCAAATCTATTCCTAAGGCTGATGCAGTTCTGCTTAAGGTTTGTAAATTTTATTTATTTCATACCACATATAGCTCACTTCTCACATAAAGTTATGGACCTCATTTTTGTTCTTTTATTCTTGCAGTGGATTCTTCATGATTGGACTGATAAAGACTGCATAAAGATATTAGAGAATTGTAAAGAAGCTATTTCTTCAAATAATGGCAAAAGAGGAAAAATAATCGTCATAGATATGGTGATACAAGAAAAGCAAGATGAGCATAAAGTTACAGAACTAAAGCTCCTTTGGGATGTAGCCATGGCATGTGTATTAAATGGAAAAGAGAGAAATGAAGAAGAATGGAAGAAACTCTTCATGGAAGCAGGGTTCCAAGACTACAAAATATCTCCCTTGACCGGGTTTCTGTCTCTTATTGAGATCTATCCTTAGATAATTATGTTTTATTTTTTATTTTTTATTAGTTTCATGTTATGAACTGAATTATGTTGTTGTAATATGTATTTCTTTTGGTACAGAAGTTGTAATATGTATTTGATATTAGTTTTAGAACTTATGAATATGGAAGAACTAGTGGAGCAAAGGCACTGGGAGAATAATATCTGTTGTGCTTCTCTCTCCGCACAAATTCACATCAATTGAATTTGGATTGCGATAATTGACTCGCTTGCAGAGAGAGAGAGAGAGTGTGGCATAGCACCATATTGTTTTCTTAACGTTATTATCGTATTGTAACTTTATTGTTTTTTGGGATAATATTGTACCGGTAACTTATGGTCGTTATAATATATGTCATTCTTGTTATACGATATTTTGAGTGTATTTAGGCTGATATTTAACGTATAAAGTTGGAATGGGACAAAACAAAATTACACCCCTCCTAATAAAAGCAGAGTTTTTTTTTTTCTTGTCAGTACCAAAAACAAAAAACCTAGAAAAATGACACTAAAATTTTTTATGTGGAAAAACATTTTTATGTAAAAGCTAAAAACTATGAAATCAAGTCAATAAATATTTTTACTATTAAAAGCAAGATTAAAATAACTTTTTTAATACTAGAGAATATCTCTCATGAAAACTAAAACTTTTTTCTCATTATCACTCTTATTTTGCTTCTCTTTGGATGGAATGAAATGAGATGCTCTAACTCTTCACAAGTCTCTCTATTTATAGAAGATGAGTATGACTTCCTTCAAGAGTGAGTAGTAAATGTCAATAAATGCGTTACATTCACAAAGTTCTTTGCAATTTCAATCTTCACTTTCTTAAGAAGAGTGTGTAAGTTTCAAGGTTTCAAGCTCTTGGAAAAGTGTTCCACAACTTCCTATATGTGCTCCTCAATTTTTTATATTTGAATTTACCTATTTACTTGAATTTGAACCAACCTTAATTATGGGGGAAATTTCTAACCAATCATAGATGAGTAATATGTAACACCTTGTTTTTCGTGAAATAAAAAAAATTATTTAAAAATTAATAGAAGTTTTAGAAATAAAATAAATGAGATAAAAGAATTTTTGTTAATTAAAATAAGGGTTTGATAGTATTATAAAATAGATAGATAAAAATGATGTTTTAGAAAATAAAAGGATATTTTAATTGATTATTTATTTAATGAAAAAGTAAAATAAAGTTTATTTTATAAAATAATAAAATAAATAATAATCTCAAAGTACTTTAGTTATAAATAAAGACATATTATGTTAGTTTTTAGAATTATGATAGTCTTTATATTCTTCATTCTTCCCAAATTTATTCTCTCTTCATCCTCTCTCAAAATTCTCTCTTTTATTTGTATACACTCAAATTTGTCTCAATAAAACTATGATATTTGACATGGTAACCGTTGATTGTTGTGCAATTTGAATATCATCTTTGGAACTCATTTTCGCACATTTACACGGTTGAAATTTACAAAATAATATTTGTAGAAATAGAAATATCAAAAGACAATAAAATTATGGACCTCACTTCTTCATGGTTGGACTCATAAAGATTGCATAAAGATATTAGAGAATTGTAAAGAAGATATTTCTTCAAATAATGAAAGAGGAAAAATAATTGTCGAAGGTGGGGACATGTTCAAATCTATTCCTAAGGCTGATGCAGTTCTACTTAAGGTTTGTAAATTTTATTTATTTCATACCATATATAGCTCATTTTTCACATAAAGTTATGGACCTAATTTATGTTCTTTTATTCTTGCAGTGGATTCTTCATGATTGAACTGAATTATGTTGTTGTAATATGTATTTCTTTTGGTACAGAAGTTGTAATATGTATTTGATATTAGTTTTAGAACTTATGAATATGGAAGAACTAGTGGAGGCATTGGGAGAATAATATATATCTGTTGTTATGCTTCTCTCTCCGCACAAATTCACATAAATTGAATTTGGTTTGCGATAATTGACTGGCTTGGAGAGAGAGGGGCATAACACCATATTGTTTTCGTAAAGTTATTATGGTATTTTGGATTTTTTTGGGTAAATACACATTTTTTTCTATTTTTTTAATTTATATTATTTTACAATTTAATTTTTAATATACATTATTTTTAGGACTTTCTCTTTCTTTTTTGTTTTTTTTTTAATTTAAAATATTATAAAATATAAATATTATACCATATAATTTTTTAATTTTATTTTTTAATTTTTTAAAGAAAAAATATACAAATAAAGAAAAATAAAAAATTGAATAAAATTAAAATACAATTTTTTCATTAATTTGTATGGACTTTTGTAGTTAAATTTACGTACTGTTAATATTTTTTTGTTATGTTCATTAATTAAAAAAATAAAAAAATTAATTAGTAGTATTAAAATAAACTAAAAAATATAATAAAAAATAATTGATATATCTATCTTATACAATAGATATAAAATTTTAAAGAATAATAAATGTTATATTGAAAATATCTTTAAAAATATTTATTGAACGAGGATTAATCTTAATTTAACAAATCATAAATGAGTATTTTCCTTCTAGTGTAATCTTCCGTGACTTTGAGCAAAATAGTGTTGTAGCCCGGACAAATTGATTTCATAATGATTGGGGACACGCTCACGGACAGGTAGCATGTTATTATTAGAGCTAAATACAGTCGGGAATTACAAGAATATGACAAATTATAATGACCACAAGTTACTAGTAAAAATGTTATCCAAAAAAACAACGTTACAAAGGCTGCCTATTGCTGACTAGCTTTAGCTGGTGCTTTAACTGTCAAAACGTAGGGATGAATTAGGCCCATCCTTGCTTTGATACCACTTTGATTGAAGAAGGGAAATGTTTCTAATTAAAATGGGACTCAAACTTGCTTAATTCTAATGCCAAGTAAATGAGATATTTAGTGGTGTTTGTGAGTCGGTTCGAATCGGTTTTGATCAAATTCAGGTTTGAATCAATTTTGGTCAAATTCAGAATTCAGTTTAATTAAATTTGATCGGTTTGATTCGGTTCGATTTTTATAGTATTTTTTTAAACCTAACTTATTCATGAATGGTTTTGTTCGGTTTGGGCCAATCAATTATTCATTCAAATTTGATTTTTTTTTCTTAGAACTACTATTTTATATATAATTCATCTAAATATCCAATACAATTAACACAATATTATCAAATGTTTGAAAGCAGTGAAATTGATTCTTTTAATACCATCACCATAATATTTTAAAATAGATTAATACAAATAAAACAAAATATTCTTCAACGAAATTTACTATAATAATCTGAATCACAACTATTTCCTACAAACTAAGTTCTTATAATAAGTTTTGCTGCAACCAAATTTGTTACAATCATATTTGCTTAAACAAATGAACAAAATATTATCTATTAACATTATAAATATGACAGAAAAAATAAATATGAAAAAGGTGAAACAAATAACAATGTACATGAAAGTAATACCTTAAGAAGTTTCAACTTCTTGTTCCAATACTTGAAGTCTCAATAGTAACAGTATCTAAAGTCAAACCAAATAACTCTAAATTTTTTTATTGGTTTTGATGATTCGGTTCAATTTTGATTGAATCTATAAATTTAAATTCGTGATCCAACCCGTACATGAACAGTTTTGATCGATTCGGTTCAATTTTGACCCAAATATATAAATGATCCTACCCCAACTATTCGGATAAATTTGAGTCAATTTAGATTTTCCTCATGAATGTACCCATTAACACCCTTAGATATACTTATAGATACACTTAGATAACTCTAGACTTAATTTTATGATCTTTTTGATTAAAACCCACGTCTTGATATTTTTTTACATTTTTTTATAAATTTAAAAAAATTGTAAATTCAAATAATTCTAGATTCATCTAATTCCAAATTATATATAATTCAGATAAATAAATAAGTCAATATTTTCATAAATGCACTACTAAAAAATCATTTTTTTATGACGCACTTTCTAAGGCGGTTCCTTAGAATCGTCTTAGAATGTGCGTCGGTGGCATTTTTGTAATTAATGCCAATACAACTACAATTTCTATGACACATGTCTTTGTAGGTAGGGCATGATGGCATTTTCGTAATTTGAAGACTTCATTCTAAGACGGGTGTCATTAGAAAACCGTCCTTGTTAGTTTAGAAAAAAATAATAAAAAAAGTTATTCGCATTCTGAACCCTAAGCAAGGTGACAACCTCGAAGCTAAGATCTTTTGCTGTGCCGCATCAACAGTGTGTCGTCCTTGACATCATGGCAGTGTCGCTACGAAGACAATCGCAAACTTACTCAGACTCGACAAAGACGACGACAATGGCAGTGACCTACAATCACCTTCAAAGAAACCTGATTCTGCATCCACCCCCAGTCCCACCGCACGCGGCATCAAAGAGGATTTCTCCGAGCTCACCAAATCCTTTTCTCGCCAGTTCTAGGGTGTCGCCTCCTTCCTCGCCCCGCTACCCAATCCCATATCTGAAAAGCCCGTCATCGATCCCAATCCCAATCCCAATCCCATTCCCAACAATGAAGAAGAAGATGTAATTGCCGGTATCTGAAACGATTTCGCAGAGATTAGTGGCAAGTTCAAGAACGGGATCTTCAAAATCTTCGGTAACAACACAATATCCGAATTCACCAAGATCGCTTCTAGTTTCCTTCAACTTGGATCCAAAGAGGAACACGATCTCGACGGCGTCCTCGGAGTTACAGAGGATGTGGTTGCCTTCGCCAGAAGCGTAGCTTTGCATCCAGAAGTTTGGCTCGATTTTCCCCTTCTCAATGATGAGGATTCTGATGGTATATTGATTCTATCACTCTTATTCATTTTTCCATATGGTTGCGTTGAATATGAAAATTCTTTTTATCGTTTCACTGATATTTCGAGGTGATTAATTTGTTACGTCGTAGGTGGCAGTTATCTATGTGTGTATTTTGTATGATATTTTATTGTGCCTGGTATTTCACTATCTTTGAAATTTTGTTGTTGTTTAGATTTTGATTTGTCCGATGCACGCTCTAGCTGTTGAACATCTGACACCAAGCTTAGCTGCTCTTAGAATAGAGCTGTGCCCCGGATAAATGAGTGATGGTAACTTTTGGAAGATATACTTTGTACTCATGCACCCTAGACTTAGCAAAACTGATGCTGCTATTTTATCCACTCCACAAGTGAGTTAAATTTTAATTGGCATTGATTTTCTTTCATATATGCACTTGTGTTTTGTTTTTGTCTAATTTATTTTGGTTTGTTTGTTTGTTTGTTTGTTTTAACTTTAATCATGTGAAACTAATGATTGAAGCAGAGACACTTAAGGTTTTTCATTGTTCACGGATTAAACTTGGCATCAGAATCTTGTAAAGTGATCTTAATTGAATCATGTGTAACTCTGTTTATATGATCAAATCTTATAATGAAAGTTCATTGAAGACACGATCACTTGGTGTTAATATCTGTTTTGAATCTTATGTGCACCTGGTTGTTGATATAGCTTATGTGCACCTGGTTGTTGATATAGTTGGAAATCTTTTTTGAGAGGTTAACGGAGAAGCCTGACATTAAATTATGGGTTGTTTCATTGTACAACAATAGCAGAGCGACCTTATGGTTTCCGGTGATTAAATGTCCCTCGTCAACGATGGAGCAACTATTTTTTGGGAGTTTCAAATTTCATATGAATCCTGAGAGCTACAGTTAATTTGTTAAGGGAAGATTTTAAATTTCACAAGATTCCTAAACAGGTCGTGCAAGATGCAAGGCAAATTAGGCATCAACCTAAGGCCCCCCAAACAAAATATTTTTAGGCCCCTAAAATTTTTTTATTACTAACTATTAACAAATTTTAACTTATCAAAATAAAATAATTTAGAATCTCTCTCTTCCCTAAAAATTAGTCAATCAATATGATCTTTTTAAAAATTAACCAATATCACAATTAATGTCATTTAAAGTATTTTATTTATCCCAAAAAAGTAAATCTCTATTAAATTTCCTTTAACCCATCCCAATTCCCTAACTAACGTATCTCACTCTCCAAACTCCATTATTCATGTTTTTTCATCTCCTCATCTTCTGTTCATAAAAAAAAATCTATTCTTCTCCTTCCCTTGAATGAAACCTATTGTCTATTGATCAAACTTTGTCTCTGTGGTTCAACCTCTCTGGATTTGACATCATCTGGATTTTGAATGTCTATAAATCGCATACATCCTAGCGTCCTGCGTACGAAGCCTTTCATCTTCATCCCGATGGATTGGCGAAACGATTCATTTCACGAGCATGACTCTGGGTACGCAGCAATACAACACGTATCACGTAGCATCCTTGCGCCTGACACAACATCTAAACAACAAAATATCTGTCTGTTTCCAATTTCAAGTTCTATCGTTCTGTTCATCGATCATCATTTTCTATATTTATTTTAGAGTTTATTTTAGAGTTTAGTTTATTTAGATTTCTTTAATATTCAGTTAATTTTTTTTATTTTGATTATTTACAAAAGAAAATGTCAAATAGAAAGTATGAATCTGGTTATGAAAAATTGAAGAAAAAATGAAAAGTTGAAAAGCTAATTGAATCTCAACGTGGTGCCCTTGATAAATTTGTTATTATTCATAAAAATGACGTAGAAGCAAGTTCAATAGGTGAAAATGTGATAGAACAACCACTGATAGATCATACTGACAACGAGGAAAATGTTATAGAACAATCACCTATAGATAATACTGACAACGGTGTAGAACAACCACCTAGAGATGATACTGACAATGGTGAAAACGTGATAGAACAACCACCTATAAATAATACTGACAACACAAATAGTCATAATTTCAATCAAGAACTAGAAGACAATATTTTAGAAATAGGAGTAGAAGGGAATGTTGAGCATAATAACACTTCTAGTGAAGTACCTACAAATATTTATGACCCAGGACTATGGAAAAATATTGATGGAAAATTTAGAGATTTAATGATAGAAAAGAGTCCTATCAGGCATGACAATTTTCAATATCCAAAAGATGAAAATAATAGATATTTCTATTCATCATGTTATCAACGAACATTGTCAAATGGAGAAAAACATGATAGAAGATGCTAGTTTATTCTAAAGATTTAGACAAAGTGTATTGTTTTTGCTGTAAGTTATTTGGTTCAACAAATGTTAGTCAACTAGCAAATGAAGGGACTAAAGATTGGAAGAATCTTGGTTCCAAACTTAAGAGACATGAAACAAATCGTGAACATATAATTAATATGATCAAGTGGATTGAACTAGAAAAGAGATTGACAACAAAACAAACAATTGATAAGCATATACAAGAACAAAATAACAAAGAAAAGGAACATTGAGAAAAGGTTCTACTTAGGATTATAGCTATAGTCAAATATCTTTCTAAAAATAATCTTGCTTTTCGTGGTACAAAGGAAAAGATATATGAAAAAGGTAATGGTAATTTTTTGAGTTTGATTGAGATGCTTGCGGAATTTGATCCAATTATGTAAGAACATGTTAGACGCATAAAAAGTAATGAAACTCGTAATCATTTCTTGAGTAATACCATACAAAACGAGCTTATAGAAATGATAGTCTTCCAAGTTAAAAAGTCAATCATAGAGAAAGTTAAAGATGCAAAATATTTTTCTGTTATTCTTGATTATACTCTTGATGTAAGTCATCAAGAACAAATGACTCTTATCTTGAGATGCGTTGATACTTCTAAATCTCCCATTAAAATCGAGGAGTATTTTTTAGAATTTTTAAAAGTTGATGACATATCAGGAAAAAGGTCTTTATAATGTTTTAAAAAAATATGGCCTTAATATTGATGATATAAGGGGACAAGGTTATGATAATGGTTCCAACATGAAGGGTAAAAATCAAGGAGTGCAAAGAAGATTATTAGACATAAATCCTAGAGCATTTTATACATCGTGTAGGTGTCATAACTTGAACTTAGTTTTATGTGATATGGCTAGTTCGTCTCCTAGAGCTATTTCTTTTTTTGGAGTTCTACAACGTATTTATTCTTCGTTTGCTTCATCTACCAAACAGTGGAAATTTTTTCAAGATAATGTATCTAAATTTTCTGTTAAATCAATATCTCAAACTCGTTGGGAAAGTAGAATAGAAAGTGTCAAAGCTATTAAGTTTCAAGCTCCAAAGGTAAGAGATGCTTTGACTGAATTATAAAAAAATTGTGAAGATCCTAAATTAAAAAGTGAAGTCATGTCTTCAGCAACTCATGAACTTGAAGATTTTGAATTTTTATTAGGAATGAATATTTGGTATGATATTTTGTTTGCCGTCAATTCTGTTAGCAAGATTCTACAATCAAAAGATATGCATATAGATGTTGCTATAGATCATTTAAAAGGTCTTATCACTTATTTAAAACACAATAGGGAAAACGGGTTTGCATTGACTTTAGAATCCACATAAAAAATGGCTATCGAAATGGATATAGAGCCAAAATTTCGTGAAAAACGTAAAATTCATAGAAAACCTCATTTTGATGAAAATATTAGTAATGACATTACACATTCACCTGAAGAATCTGTTCATATTGAGTATTTTTTTATACATATTAGATCAATCAATTAATTCTATTGAGACACGATTTGAACAATTTTTACAATATGAGACTATTTTTGGTTTTTTATTTGATTCCAAAAAAATTAAAGCTTTAGATGAGGATGAATTGAAAAAATATTGTATTAATCTTGAAAAGTTTTTAAGGTTTAATGAATACTCTGATATTGATGGTCTTGATTTATTTTCAGAATTGAAAGTACTAAGAGAAGTGTTAAGAGAAGAAATTAGCACACCAATAGAAGTATTGAGTAATATTAAAACTTTAGATTCTTTTCCAAATGTTTACATTGCATATAGAATTTTATTGACAATCCCTGTAACAATTGTTACTGCCGAAAGAAGTTTTTCAAAATTAAAATTGCTTAAATCATATCTAAAATCAACAATTTTACAAGATAGATTGAATGAGTTAGCTATTTTATCTATTGAAAGTGAAGTGTTAGAATTACTTGATTATAAAACTCTGATAAATGATTTTGCAGCTAAAAAAGCTAGAAGATTAATATAAAAATTGATATTTTATATAATATACTAAGTCTCTTTAAAATTCTTGTAAAAAAAGACCCTTTAACATTTTTACCTTAGGCCCCAAAATGGCCCTGTTCCTAAAGATAAGGATAACAAGATTAACCATTTGTTAGTGGATATCTTTGGAAGATTTTAAATTTCATAAGATTCCTAAAATTAAGGATAACTGTGACACCCTCTACCCCTCACATATATATTAATAAAGGAATAAAAATTCAAATATTAATTAAAAGTATTTTTAAAACATTTTTAAATACAAGCTTTTCAAATGGGTAAAAGGCTCACATTCACTTTCTTTTACATCATATTCAAACTTGTCCAAATAAATAATAAAGTCATCTCGACTCAAAGAAAGTCATATAAGTCTCATACAATTAATATAGAACCTATATCCTAATGTCACATCCTATCAGAGCGTGGTGTTCCCGTGTCCTCTAGCATGAGGTTCTTCATAGTCATCCACCTATTCATCTGCTCCCCCGAACACAAGTTCAAGATCATCACAGGATCCAAACACAACAACACACAGGGAGTGAGTTATCACATTCCTAGCTAATAGAGAAACAAGACAATTAAATATACATATTATATAAATGAGATACCACTTGCTTAAACATAGCTCACGTAACTTCACCACTTCGTCATTCAAAATTCACTTTTCAATTATCAATCACATTACACAAGAATCCCACACTTCGATCAAGATATAATAACACATCAATTAGCAAGCATATGCAATAGTTATGCTAAGACTCAATTCTATATGCAATGTGGTACCATGTCAGTGAAAAACCACCCTGGGGCGCTTAGGAGTACATAACAAGACACACCACACAATGGGTTTGTCAGGTCACTCTCACTAAGTAAGATCATAGGGAGACTAGTCAGAGTCACGATGTTTTGCGAGAATGCTCCAACCATATGAGATCAGCATAGGCTTAAAGGAGCACTCAAACCCGGTGACCCCCAAGGCCTACACTCCGAAGAGTCCGTCAAGGCCTCTCCCTCCTGATTCAGGTCCAACCCCTAAAATAATTTTTTTTACATGCAGACACTGCTCATGAATTATACAATACCCATGACCTTACACTCGTGTTTTAAACACGTTCAACACAATTGCGCTACGATTTAACACTGGTTCCTAAATAGGAAACCTACATTTTCTCTTTAACACTGCGCATCAACGCTTTTCTCAAGATAACGCTGGTCGGGTATTGTACAATTCATAGCTTACAACACAAGTAATTTCACATCAAGTGTTAACTACACACTTATCCACAACTAGAACTCATTCACAATTTCACATCTCATAGTATCACAATCCACCATCACATGTTTACACGTATCTCACAAATTAACACATGTTCAACTTTACACTTATACTCAATCTCAATAACAATATTATAATCTCAAAGCAACATGTTATTCTACAATTCATCACATACTCACAATTTGAATTATCATTTCATATCCTCAATATAACAATTTATATAAAAGACTATCACAACATGAGGACTAAAACCCCTCAAATAATATTACACAATTATATCCAAATCATAGGTCCAAATATACAAATATCAAGAGCACAATTTATCAAGCAATTTTCATCAGGACATCAATATTTTATTTATAATCATAAAGGAAAAATTGCAATTTAACAAACATCCCAAAATAAAATCCCAATTTAATCCTCTAAGGATCCCTGCACATGTTCTCACTAATCCCCAACTGTGAATAACTCATCCCTTACCTCTAAGCGGGCTCACGTGTCTTCAGCCAGCGATAGCAACATCTCTAGCGGTTCCCGGAAATTCTTTCAATTATTCATCCGACTGCTCCGATAGAATTCCCAAACGTCAGAGAGACGGAGAAGAGATTGAAACCTCCACTTGTACTGTCTTCATACGATTCCTTTTTCTCCCTCCACGAATATTATCTCGCAAATACCAACGGTGGAAACGTGCGTAATTGAATTTCGAACAACATATCCAAATTTCACAATAATCCAACGGTTAACGAAACCGGGATCGTAGTTTTACCAAGACAGCTCTGGGTTTCTGCGGGAAAGAAAAAGGCTACAATGCGAAGGGTTTTTCTCTCAGTTCAGACATGATATCGAAATTCCCAACGGTGAGAATGCTCGGAATTGTGTTCCGAACATGATACTCAAATTTCACGACGATCCAACGGTGAACGGGATCGAGATCGTCGTTTTTCTGAGACTGGTTTGGTGGGCTGCGGGAAAAAGAAAGGGTTTTGAAAGGAGAAGGGAAAAAACGAAAATGAGGCCAAAAGGAGGCAGCTGACTTAACATAACTATTTATACCTAGGGTACTCAGCTTATTATTTGCTCTATATTTATTTATTTATTTATTTATTACTAAAAAGCTTTTTAAATTTATTTACGAAAAATTGGGATGTTACAATAACAAGATTAACCATTTGTTAGTGAATATCTTTCTAGTTTTGATTCTCCATGTGCGCGTAAGCCATGATTAATTTCTCTTAAAATATTTATTTTAATTTCCTCTTGCTTCTGTCATGCTTTTGAATTTTCACTCAACAATTTTATATATGTAAAACAAGTCACTCGGTAAGTTGTGATTAATTTATATTTTATGATCCATTCATAAAATTCCACCATAGCCACAACAATATTATCTATATAAATAGATAGTAGAGTTGGCCTGCTTCTCCCTCACAACATTACCACATAACAAGCATGACTATGTCTACTATTTTGTTATTGACTTTCTTTTTCTTTCATTTATGGCAGTGCAGCTACTCATCACGTTTATAGAAATCTTCAAGGTCTATCTTATGATTCCTCCAACCAACCTTATAGAACTGCTTGCAATAATGGAGGCAAGTTACTTTCAATTAATGGTGTCACAGCAACACAAGTAAGTTTTACTTGCTACAATCTAGTAAAAATACTAATTATAATCAAGGTTCTAAATTATGTTCAAGATGATGCTTGCAATAATTTTAAAAAGATTATATATACTATAATGTTGAAAGAATAAGTTACTGGTACCCTTAGATGTTAAACATATGAACGCTTGATAAAATATAACTTCTATGATACATTAGGTCGAGCAATTGATTTTCAGATTCTATATCAAAATTCACTAAACCATTCTTATATTAAAAGTGAAAATTTAGATAGAATATAGAGAGATTGTTCACTATTTATTTTTTATCAGCCAAAATAATCTATTTGAATTAATTGAGTACTAGAGGTACTAAAGATACAAATTACAGATTACAATTCTGCTATAGTTAAAATCAAGCAATTGGTTGATCATATCCAGAAAGTAAACCACATAATGAGAATAATACAAGTATGTGGCATAGATTCCTATCCTCAACTACACTGAAATCCTTCTCTAAGATTTGAAGATCACTATTATAGTGAGATGCAAAACCCTTCTCTAAATGTCTCAGCCAAGTCCATAGTAAAAACACTGCCTCATCCATCATTTTATTTGCATTGAGAGTGTTGTTGGAGAAAACTATGCTATTTTTGTGCTTCCAAATAGACCATGTCAATGCTAACCACCACCATTTCCATCTAGTCACCATCAATCCTTCATGTGTTTGATGCATGTGTTGGATAGAATGTTGTCTTGGGTGGTGTGGGAAGACACCCACGAGATTCACCCAAGACAACGATTCCCACCAAAGCGGAAGTATTTTGCTGCAGTGAAAGAACAGATGACTTGCACTCTCCTCCATTATTCTGCAAAAAGGACACAAATAATCCTGCAACTCAATTTTTTTCCTCCTCAAATTGTCTCTGGTTGGTAGCCTATCCTTGAGTAACCTCCAAGCAAACACAACCACTTTAGATGGAACTTTAAGCTTCCATAATTCCTTGAACTCTTCATCCGGGGCCTCCTTTGATACATCCTATATAAGCACACTATAAGCACTCTTAACCGAATACTGTCCACTTGGATCTGCCTCCCACACCCACTGGTCACCAATGTCAGGCCGAATTCTGAACCCCTCCACTTCTTGTATAAATGAAACTGCCTGATCTATCTCACTGTCGAATAATGGTCTCCGCCACTTAAAATCCCATTCCCATCATGTGTCTTTGTATGCTCCCATATGCTAAATTAATTGATTTTTCTGAATCGATATGGTGTATAACCTATGATACTTCTTTAGTAAGTGATTATCTCCCCCTGTCCAATTATCCTCCCAAAATTTAAATTTGTCCCTACACCCAACCTTCCATGATATCGGACCATTCAACAGCTGCCCCTGTTGTGGATGTTGAGATACATTCTTTAGGTCCATCCACCATATAGATTCATTATTAGCTCTCGGTGCTTCATTTAGCCTCCTCTATCCTCCGTACTTTGATTCAAGTACCCTGGCCCACATTTCCCCCTGATTCTGAAATAACTTCCATTTCCATTTGCCCAACAGTGTTGTATTGAAGGACCATATGACTTTAACCCCCAATCCTCCATCTTCTTTTGGCAAGCACACCGTTTCCCATCTGATCCAAGCAATTTTGTTTTGCTCAGATGCACCATCCCATAGGAATTTTCTCTGTATTCTCACTAGCTTGTTCTCCACCTTTTTAGGAACCCTAAAAAAAGATAAGAAATAAATAGGAATGGATGTTAGCACTGAATTTATGAGAATCATTCTTCCCCCGAAAGACAAATGTCTTTGTTTCCATGCCGCTATTAAACTGATTTTGTAATTCTAAGTAACTAAAAATAGAAAGATTTTATTGATAAAACTTTCTTTAGTGATCTGTCTTAATAGATAATGATAATAAAAATCAACGAATATAATTGTTTTAACTTTTAAGTTTTAACAACAATCATTCGTCCTTTGCTCTTTGCAGGCCGATGTTGAAATTTCATTTGAAATGAGTAATTTGAGAGAGGCTGAAGTATTGGAATATTGGAAAGATCCCCAAATTTTGTGTAGCAAAGAGGGTTCATCCCTCAAAAGTGGACTGGGCCCATTTGGTCTGTTAGTCTTTGCTTCAGAGGGTTTGCAAGAGTATACATCAGTTTTCTTCAGAATATTCAGACACCAACACAAATATTTGGTGCTCTTGTGCAGTGATCAAAATCAACATTGCAGTCAATCTAGGTATCTGCTTCCTCCTGTAATGGAAGCGCAAGCTCAAGTTGCATCACCACTTCACCCATGTTTGGTCTTTCCGTTCCATGTTTATGCAAACACCTCTCAGTAATGTCAATGAACGTTTTCCAACAATCTAGAGCAATATGGGACTTAAGAAACAGATCAACTATTTTTTTTGCTTGTAACTCTAGTGAATAATTTGGTTCATTATTCATAAGTCGATTACGTTCCGAAAAAAAATCTTTCCCCTGCTTTGCACTCACCACTTCCAATAGAACCACCCCAAATGAAAAACACATTTGATTTCATAGCCAAGTTGCTGGCTGTCGCATACTCAGGATGACAATATGCGAAAGAGTCATGGTTTCTCGCAACAAGAGATAAACTTGCGAGATCAATAGGTCCAACCCTTTTGGACAACGACAAGCCAAAGATTTTAGGCTCCCAATTTTGGTCCAAAAGGATGTAACATGTTTTGGAAAAATTGAGTATGATAGAACAGTACTTGTCTCCTGTGTGTAGATAGTGCAATCCCCGAGCCACGCCTATGCAAATTTGAAGGTTTTTTTTCGTGGATACACTCTCTCTCTCTCTCTTGTTTTTTCCCAATATACACCACTTTGTAATTTAATTTCCAATCTACACTATTTTGGACTTTGTGTTTTGATTCACACCACTTTGCAAATGAACGTGGCCAAAGAGATCAGACAGCTGCAAACTCAAATGAACGTAAATACATTCTCTCTCCTATTTTTTAAATTTAAAATATTATAAAATATAAATATTATATTATATAATTTTTTTAATTGGTTTTAAAATTATTTATTTGTTAAATTAAATTTTATAATTTTGTTTTTTATTTTTTAAAGAAAATGATATTGTTAAATATAATTATTTTTGTTTATTATTTAATTTACTTAATTAACATATTTTTTAGGTGAATATTTTTATTTAAAATATGAATTTTCTAATATAATTATTTTTTATATAATTATATTACTAAATATAATTAGTTTGTTTCTGTCATTAGATTTAATTAAATTGAGAAGACTTTTTCGTTACAATTTATTTATAGAAGAATAATATATTGCATTATCAATAAAATACTTAAACAATTACACTTGACTAAGGAAAAACTTAAGATGGATATATGTTAGGACAATTGTTTCTGTTATGATCATGTTGCCGGCAAATTTCATATTTTTGTCTACTTTCCCGTTCATTTTCTTCTTTGTCCATCTCAATAGGAATGCGAATTGAAACGGGACGACCCTTTGTCGTCCTCTTTCTCCTTGGATCAGGACCCCACTGATCTCGTTCATATTCTTGCCACATTGATTCGTGTGGCAGTAAACCAAAGGAGTTCTCATAGATGTGCAAAATGTGTTGTAAAGTGAATAGCATCGGCGCATAGTTCATGGGATCAAGATTGACAGATTTACAGGTAACCATGACATGAGAACACGGTAAGTGTTTAGCCTGATATTCACCACAATCACACTTTTGGGATTGTAACATTACTCTAAACCTTCCAGGTGGTCTGGGTGTTTGAAGTGGGGATTGAGTCTCTATTATAATAAAAGTGTGATTGTGTCTATCAAATTCATTTACAATGTATATTAGATTCTTGTTAACCGCTATTCATTGCATTAGAGACAACTTCAAAATACTGTGAGCCGGAGTTGATCATTGCTTGAGTTTGTTGACCTCTAATAACAAAGAGTTGTGCGGTCTTGAAATACGTCTCCTCAATCAACAATGACACCAGCAAATGTCTTGTATTTTTTAACATGAAATTAACAGACTCAGACAAATTGGTAGTCATATATCCCCAACGTTTCCCCTCATTGAAGCATTGTACCCAATTTTGTTTGGGTAATTGATCAAGCCATTCAGCCAAGGTTGTCAGACTCGCGATTCTATGTAGAATCATGGAGGCTCCGTAAACTCAACTCGTAGAATCGAATCGTAGAATCGTAAGAGTTTACTCAAATAAAAAAATATCAATATTTAGGTAACTATTTTTAGTATAAAATTCTATTGAACACATGGTTGTGACACAGGGAGCAGCGAAGAAACTTGTAAAAACTACACTTTGTGAAGCTGCGAAGAAAAGAGAAACCAACACATAGTATGCTTGACTTATTCAATGGACATGATAGTAACCAACACATAGTATGTGCACAACAAAAGTGAGTTGATTTGATTTACCAGGATCGTAGTTCCCTTGGTAAGATGGCTGCTGCTGTACTTTCTCTGCTTATTAGTTTAAAGCAATAAACAACAAAACAAATGATCAGTTAATAAGAAAAGGATCATGTAGACATTGTAATTATGGAACCATTTTTTAATAGCACAAACCAAGCCAGAGGTGGATTTTGATTGTAACCACTATGATAACTTTTTGTAGGAAGATTTTTTTATGTCTAAAGTGATTCTTGAAGGCCTACACGACAATACATGGTTTAACCTGCAATGCCCAAAAACAAATAATTATTAGATTATTGGAGGTAAGCCTAACTTTTCAATTCAACACAAACTAACAATGTATATTTAATACAAACTGAAATGAATTTAAGTCTGAAAAAAAAATGTTGAATACAAATGACAAAGCACTTAAATAATCATCAAATATATTATGTTGTCCTCAAATGACAATAACTTGATTAAATGAAAAGTTATTTATTATAACTCAATTAAAACAATTTTCTTTCATGCCCTCAGCTAAAATCCTTTCAAACAGAAATTCAATGTTTAATTCTTCAGCACTGATGTCCAGAGCTAAATTTTCATATTTATCCTAAATTCCCTGCTTAGTATAAAAATTGAGGTCTTGAAAAATCACTACCAAAGTTCTCACGATCTCATCCAATTGAAAGTGCACTCCACAGAGATCATATTTTGGAGCCATTGTTACTGAGCAAACTATCTTTTTTAAAATCTCTAAACTACACCTAATTGTTAACTGAAATTCTTGGTTTGCTAGATTTTTTTGGCCAATATATTTCAAATGGTTCAACTTGGTCAACCAAGATGCAAAGAGAGAGAATCCCACCATAGAGTGCTTCCAGGCAAGGGAAGGTCTTTGTTCCCACCATAGAGTGAATGCAAAAAATTTGATCTAACCAGAGTAGTTCAAATGAAAGCCACAAGCCCACAACTAAATCAGACTACGTGGTTTTTATGTTCAACTTATCTTAGAAAATTCTAGGCAAGAGAAAGTTTGCACACAAAATTACTAAAATGCTCATTGTTAAGTCAACAGTAAAAAAACTAAAAACCCAAGACCTCACAGTGGAAGATGCACAATCAACCAGAGGCATCTAACAGCTCATGAGAAGCCTTAAAGAGTTGTAGTTGCAGGAGAAGGGAACACCACGAGGCAGAGGAGAAATTACCTTAGCGTCGTGACGTGAAGCAAAGCTTGGAGCGCGGGTGAGGACCCGCAAGGCAGCAATGATGACGGAGGACCACCGAGCACCGATGATGAGGACTACGACTGAGGGGCGAGGGCTTTCAAAGTAGAACAACGGTGAGTAGCTCAGCACAGCAAGGAGTCGCGACTCGCGAGTAAATCAGTTTCAAAACGACGCCGTTTCAAAAATTTCATAACTCACGGACTCGTTGTAGACTTGCAAGTTTACCTAAACTCATCCAAGTCTGTGCTAAATCGGACGAGTCTACTCCGATTTCGATTCAACTTGCCGACCCTTGGTGGAATCATAAAATCGTACGATTTCATGAGTTAAAGCGCGATTTTAACAACCATGCATTCATCTGCACTTGGCTTATTCGCACGAATATTCCCAAGATGTCGCTAGTGCATCTTCTCGGTGTATGCGTAACCTATAAATATTCAATCAATCTATTACGTTATAAAATTGATTGAAAGTAAAATTTAACGAATAAATAAAATAGATTTTCACCAGCCAGCATAAGTGGTTTCTTTAAATGCTTGCAGTTTGAGTTACCACAAAGAAAGTTTTGTGCAATGTGGCGCGGGCAAAAGAAATGGGATGTGTCCTAAACCCATAAGTTAGTTAGGTTGTTGTAGGCACTTATAATTGAGGAGTGTTTGTCTGAAATGAGAGAAATGCTAATTTGCAAAGTAACATGTCTTCTCAAATTCTTTAGAAAAAACCCTCAAGCTGAGGTTTGTTGGACATAAAAAAAATATGGATTTTTCAGATAATAGTTGTGTGTATGAAGTATAAATGTCAAAGGGGTCTTGTGTTTCAAGGTTGTTGTATGAAGATACAGGATTATTGAGGTCTATGTTGTTATACAGTTATTATTGTGGAGGTGGTAGTTGTTGTTGTGGACATAAGAGTTGTGATGAAGATGGTTGTGGTTGAGGAATAAGGTTAGTAACAACATAGAATTTGGTAGAATTCAATTGTGTATTCTTGAGAATTGTTTCCATCACGCCTCTGAGATCGTCATTGTCTTGTAGTTATGCTGAAATATAATATGTCTGACCCTAATGAAATGAAATAGGGACATGAAATAATAATTGAGCAACTTTTTCAGTTGCTCGAGTAGGGAGACAGTTGTTAATTTTTCGAATGAATTGTGTAAACGATATAGAACGACTTACATAAATAAATATTGGGTTCGCAAATATATACACCGATCCACGAACTAGGTTGTCTGCAATGTGACCATTGTGGTAAATGATGGTCGAAATTTCTTTAGGTGGACCCATGGTGGTGCTCATGTGATATGAATGAAAATATTGTGACAGTTACAAATCGAGTTTTGTTTTGTGACTAAGTTATCGTGTATGATATGTTGTTGTCAAATGGTGATATTATATATAGGCTGAGAGTTAGATTGGAAGGTTAGGTAAGAGAGTTAGGAGGCAAAGTTAGTTACGAGGGTTAGGTGAGAGGGTTAGATAGGATATTTAGTACATGTGAGTGAACAATGTGCAACACCACACATTAATGGGGTTGTCGGTGCATGGGTCCATGGTTCACGTGAATTAGAATCTTGATGCCTCACACTACCACAGTCGTGTTAACGTGCTTTGGAATCTCGAGGTGTTACAAATTTGATTTGACGCAGCTGTGCTTTGCAATCTCGAGGCTTTACAACGAGACAAATTATAAATATGCTTTGGAATTTGGAGGCATTAAAATTAGATTAAGTGTATTTGTGTTCGGTTCACCAGTTCCATGGAATAGCACCTCCAAATAGAAGCACAAAATAAAAAAAAAAACTATGATTTGGACCTTTGCAACTATGCTTAAGTGCCCATGTTCTGCATTTTTTTTCAAATTATGTCGAACACATTAATGATATTCGTGACACACTTTTTCTATGGTTTGAACGTTAAAGAATCCAAAAAAATTATATCATGCACTAATTCCATGGAATAACACCTCAAAATAGAAGCACAAAATCAAAGAAACTATGATTTGGACCCTTGCAACTATGCTTAAGTACCCATGTTCTGCATTTTTTTCAAATTATGTCAAACACATTAATGATTTTCGTGACACACTTTATCTATGGTTTGTATGTCAAAAAATCCAAAAAAAAATATATCTTGCACTAGTGCCATGGAATAGCACCTCAAAATAGAAGCACAAAATAAAATAAAAAAACTATGATTTGGACCCTTGTAGCTATGATTAAGTGTCCATGTTCTACATTTTTTTCAAATTATAATGGACTTCTGCTCCATCAATTACCAGGGATAAATCACAGTCAAAATTGACAACACTTAAAAATTTGCACACGTCTCTAAAAAAATAAATGTCGCACCAGTAAAACTGACATAACATGGACAACTCAATTTTTTTTTCACTCTAATAATTATAATGAACTTTTGCTCCATCAATTATCAGGGATAAATCACAGTTGAAATTGACAGCACTCGAAAATTTGCACACATCTCTAAAAAAATAAATGTCGCACCAATAAAACTGACATGATATGGACAACTCAATTCTTTTTTCACTCTGATAATTATAATGGACTTTTGCTCCAATGGACTTATGTTCCATCAATTACCAGGGATAAATCACAATTGAAATTGACAACACTCGGAAATCTGCACACGTCTCTAAAAAATTAAATGGTGCACCAGTAAAACTGACATGACATGGACAACTCAATTTTTTTTTTCACTCTGATAATTATAATGGACTTCTGCTCCATCAATTACCAGGGATAAATCACAGTCGAAATTGACAACACTCGGCAATTTGCACACGTCTCTAAAAAAAATTAATGTCGCACCAGTAAAACTGATATGACGTGGACAACTCAGTTTTTTTTCACTCAGTTGTTTTTTTCACTCTGCAATTTGCACATTATGGACCTTGTAAATATGCTTAAATGTTCATTTACCCATTCATCTAAATGCATAGTTAACTAGTGACTCACCCAACTATAACCAAATTCTATAAATACCACCACAGCTAAAGACATTCGTAACAATTTCAAATTTTTATCTCAATCCCTACCACAATGTGTCACTTAATTGCATATGTTTGTGTTTACTACGATGACCAAATTTGCAATACTAATAAAGGCACTACCTTCGTTAGTAACAACACAAAAAATTTCATGGTCAACAAGGCCATAACCTTTACACAATTGCTTGAACTTGTTCACCAAAAACTAAACATTGACCTACAACAACATATCCAACATCTCCACTTTCGGTGCCCTATATTTGAGTCAGGACAATGTTATATGTACACATCTTTTATTCTGCGAGATGATGTTGATGTTCGACAAATGCTCAACATTTTTTACAACAGCCTATCATTAGCGTTTGTGGAGTTATTTGTCATAATCTGTGACAATAATAACCCATCAACCAACCAACATGGCTCAACCTCCAATCTTGAGGACTTATCAGATGAATACGAGACTTGTTGGGTCAAAAACCATGATAGTGATACTGACTCCTCTTCCAGGCCAGAGGAAGTAACATGTCTTCATCTCACGAAACAATATTCAAGCGGGATTGGTAATCTATGGATCATTCATGTCTTAGTTATTTCTGCTTTGAGGTTTTCATGTAGTGTCTTATGTCCGTATTCAGTTATCACTTTACGTATTGAAATAATTGTTTTCTTTAAATTTAAATTAGCTATTTTCAATTTATCCACTTTTACTGTAGTAGGTGACATGGTAACATAACTGTCAAAATTCACAACACTTTGCAATTTACACTCTACTCTTTCTAAAAATTAAATGTCTCACCAACAAAACTAACATGAAATGGACAACTCGTAATCTCTTTTTTCACTCTGAAAATCATCATGGACGTCTATTGCATTAATTATATCAGAAAAATCACAGTCCAAATTGACAACACACCGCAATTTGTGTTAGTCTATAAAAAATTAAATGTCTCACCAGCAAAACTGACATGAGATGGACAACTCATAATCTTTTTTTTCACTCTGAAAATCATCATAGACGTCTGCTGCATTAGTTACATGGGAAAATCACTGTTCAAATTGACAACACTATGCAATTTGCACTAGTCTTTGAAAAAATTAAATGTCTCACTAGCATAACTAACATGAAATAGATAACTCATAATCTCTTTTTTCACTCTGAAATTATAATGGACGTCTGCTACACCAGTTACAAGGGGAAAATAAACATTGAATTCCAATACACATCAATGTGGCAAAATGCTCATACAACTATAAATAACACAAAACACGCTTAATAGAAACGCACAATTTCACACAACATACCTTCATAAACCAAATTCAATCTTATTACTATGTCATTTTTGGGAGAAACAAGCAGCCAGACCATTGTTAACTCCAGATTAGCCTTCATTTTTCCAAATGGATCAATCACTCACAACCAAACTGGTGTTTATTTTCAAAGCCCCACTCTGACACTAATGCAAGTTCCTGATGACTGTTCTTTTGATACACTCAAGCTTCAACTAACCAACGATCAATTAGTGGATGAAATCTACTATCGACAACCATTCATAGATGCAAGTCAACAATATTTTTTTCAATCTCTACAGTTGAAAAATGATGATGATGTTTACAGAATGTTAATTTGCAATGAGCAATACTCGTGTGTTGGTCCTATAGAATTATTATGTATCACCATTAGAACACCAGATGCTATACTCAACCTGCTTCAATCAACTATCACTCCTACTCATGATGCAATTATGTATTACAACGAGAAGTGGAACATACCACGCCAAGGTGGGTTTTTGGGTTACTCCTTTACTGGAACAAATCCAATAAGATTTGACATTCTTTCGGGATGTAGCATGGACAAATTCAAGCATTTCATCAAACAAATTGCACCTATAGGGATTCCCCCTTATGGAATTCATGAATTACAATTGGTTAGACAATTGTTCTTTCGACAACCAGGTCATGCTAAATATTCAGAAAATTTAATTGAATATGAAATAACATAATTAAATGACGCAGACGTGCTAAAGGTGTTATAATCCAACTATTGAAAACGATTCTGCATAATAGAAATTTTGGTTACTTTTAACAAACCAGTAATTGAAATAGAAGAAGACATATATCCTACACAACATATTTGAGATCATCATTACTTTTGTCATATTGGCGTTGTAATTGTATTTTTTTTAATATGTTTCATTATTTACTACACTTTGAAATTTTATGTCTATTGCATAAGATAGATATATCAATTATTTTCTCATTGTGCTTTTTAATTTGTTTTAATACTACTAACTAATTTTCTTATTTTTTAATTAACGAACATAACAAAAATAATATTAACAACACATAAAATTTAACTACAAAATTACATATAACGTAACTAAAAATTTGTACTCTAATTTTATTCAATTTTTTATTTTTCTTTATCTATATAATTTTTCTTTAAAAAAAATAAAAAACAAACTTATAAAATTTAATTTAACAAATAAGTAATTTTAAAACCAATTAAAAAAATTATATGATATAATATTTATATTTTATAATATTTTAAATTAAAAAAAATAAAAAGGAGAGAGAGTGTATTCACGTTCATTTGAGTTTGCAATCTTTGGCTACGTTCATTTGCAAAGTGGAGTGAATCAAAACACAAAGTTCAAAATAGTATAAATTGAGAATTAAATTACAAAGTGATATATATTGAAAGAAAAAACAGGAGGAGAGAGAGAGTGTATTTACGAGAAAAAAAAACCCAAATTTAAAGCCTCATTTTCCAAGGAAGTGGATCAAGTTTGTGATTGTTTCTATGAAGAAGATGATCACTGAAGGAACCGTTAAGCATGTATTCATGTGAAAGAATCAATTGGGGGTCTTTTTGAATGCAAAATCCAATTAAAGGCATGATATTGGGGTGGTGGAGCTGACAAAGGAAGAGAACCTCGTTCTTCAACTGAGACTCTGAGAGACCAGAAAGAGAACCATTTTTGAACCACATTATTGCCACACACTCCATTGTTGGCAATAGTACAGGGGAGGGGGAGTATTTTTTTTTTTCTTTTTCTGGAAGGGAGTTAGGGAGGGGAGAGTTTTTTCTTTTCTTTTCAAAAGAGGTATACGAGAGAGAGAAAGAGGAGGGGAGTTGTACAGGGCTTATTTGGAGAAAATTCAAGAAGAAATTGGGAAAGCGAAGTGGATAAGTAATAAAGGGGAGTGGAAATAATAAATGCCTATATTTATCTCTCTATTAAATAGGGGCCTCCCGTTTTACAGGTATATTGTATTATATATTAAATATGTCTCATATTACTTTTTCTTATATTGAGATTCTGTTTTGCTTTTATTTTGTTTTATAAATTTTACTCATAACAACAGTTATCAGTAGAACGAATTAAAAAATATTGTAGCCATTTTTTCATTATAAGATTTAATTTTTCTTTTAACTAATTATTAGATAATTTTATTAATAGAAAGAATATGACTTTGTTTTAATTTTGGAATGATTTTTCTTTTAGTTTTATAAATTATTTTATTTATGCTGATATAAATTATAATTTTTTCCTATAAATTGTTATACTGCAACATTTATTTTTAATTTGAACTGTTAGAAAATGTATTTTAGTTAGTTTTTAATTTTTTTTACTAATTAAAAAATTCATTTAATTATTTGATAAACAAGTTTTTTGAGTAACTTTTTCCAGTTTTTTGAAACACTATTAAAGCAATGTTTCTTAAAATATTAGCTTTTAACTTTTAAGTTTATATATTTTTTTCTATTTTTATCTTGAATATATTTATTCATTTTTTCTTGTTATCTTTTTAAAATAAATCATGATTTTATAATTTTATTGTCAATTTTTAATTTTTTTAGTTATTTTAACCGTAACTAGTTTATCAAACACTCCTTTAATTTAATAAACTAATTTTTTAACCTGAGTTAGTGTTGGGACATGTCTTAGTTGTACTTTATAGCATTTGGATTACTTATTCACTTTTAATTGCCTTTTGCAAGATAGATATACTTTAGGTAATAATTTTGTTTTGAACTACTTTTAATTTTTTTTTACACATGAATTTATTTATTGTTTACTAAAGATTTATAATATTTTGGATTTTGGTAGATAAATTAATTTGTTATAATAAAATAATTCGTATAATATGACAATTTAAAGAACATGTTCTTTATTTTTTTAAAGAAGAAATAAATCAATGATTTTTATCAATTTTAACTGTCACAGATTTTAAAATTTCACCACAAATTTATAAACTTGATGAACGACCTTTTAAAAAAAAGAACTCAATGATTTTAATTTATTATATTTAATTTATAAGATATATAATATATTTTTTTATCTCAATTTTAGACTATTATGAATATTAAAAGTTAGACATTGTAGATTTTAATTTTCATGTATTAAATTTCCGCCCCTTAATATTATTTTCTCCTTTTAAAAAAATATTATTTTATAGGTCCGTCGCTGAATTACACCCCAAGCTTTGAACGACATTGAATCAAATTGTCCACGTACAAATACCTGATGAACAAAGTCTGTTTGATCAGTTATTCACTTTTGTAATAGTAGTTTACAGAAGTCTATGAAAAGCGATGAAGTTCTTCTTTGATGTAAATTTACAGTTTTCCTCCTGAAACATTTGCTTGATTAGGGTAAGAGAAAAAAAAAAAGGAAAAACTGAAAATATATCCATTTGTGCCATGTACTTAGAAAATGTCAATGTGCCAAGTATTTAGGTTAAATACAAATAAATAAATAAATAATCTACATGAATATATAGTTTTATATCAGAATTGCCAAGTCTTAGTATTGCAAGTGCGCGTCTGCTATTCAAAAGAAGCATTGCAAGTCCGTACGTATAGAAAAATTAATATATAATATGCTAAGCACTTTGAGAAAAGCAAAGTGATTTTTTTTCTCCTACACGTAGAGAAAAACAAAAGATGTCTTTCATCTTGATCTCTTTGTTAATTGTTGATTTTTTTTTTTGTATAGAATAATTCTCTACCATTCAACAAATATGCATTTTTGACAACGCACAACGCTTATGCCATTAGTGGGGACACATTGAAAGAAATCGAAGCTTTTCTATCAGCAAATCCAACAGAAATTGTCACAATTATCTTGGAAGATTATGTTCATGCCCCAAATGGTTTGACAAAGGTCTTCACTGATGCCGGTCTGATGAAGTATTGGTTTCCTTTGATAAGGGTGCCAAGAAATGGTCAAGATTGGCCCTCTAGTGAGTGATATGGTTGCCAAAAACCAATGATTACTAGTGTTCACTTCTATCACGTCTAAGGAACAAACTGAGGGCATTGCTTACCAGTGGAATTTCATGGTTGAAAATCAATGCAAGAAAATACCATCCATTAAACCTATTTCATTCTTAAGAATTATATTAATTTATTTATTTATGTTCCTCTTGCCAACTTTCTTTTTGGTCATGTTCTTATCTTGAATTTTGCAGATGGGGATGGGGGTAGGAAAGCAGGAAGCTGTCCAAATAGGGCAGAATCATCTCCCCTTAACGACAAAAGCAAATCCTTGGTGTTGGTAAACTATTTTCGATCAACTCCAATTAAACCAATCACATGTGAAGATAGTTCAGGAGAACTTATTAACATGATACACACTTGTTATGGTGATGCTGGTAACCGGTGGGCTAATTTTGTTGCTGTTGATTATTACAAGGTTGGTTTTAGGCAAATTTTATGTCTTCTTCCAAATTTTGTTGCTAAATTAAGCATCAATTTTTTTCCACCCATAATTATCATATTCTTATAATTCGGGTGTTATTATGCAGAGGAGTGAAGGAGAAGGATCGTTCGGTAGACACTCTCAATGGAAAGCTATTGTGTGGATGTGATGATGTTCATAGATGTGAGGTATAGCAATTAACTTCACTCTTGGTTTTTAGAACGAATAAACACACATTTACATTAGTGTATAATTCTACTATTGATTTTATTGTTTCAGCCTGGGATCAACATCATCAGCTTGCTCTCAATCATAGGAAAAATCGTAGTAACAAGACCGACCATCTGGAAATAATTCAGGCATTAGATTGTTGTCAATTTTCAGCTGTTAAAATCACTTTTGCTTGGCATGAGCTTGTTGGCAAGGATTGCTAATCTAAGGCAGCATTGAGAACATCCAATGCATTGATGAAATGAAGGTATTAAATTCAAGAGCAGTGTTATTTAATTTCGTGAATTTGCACAAATTCATATGTATTTGTTTTAGGAAAATGGTTATTTGTGATTTAAAAAGAAAAAAAAAATTGTTAGTAATTTAACAGAAATCACGGGCAAAAAGCTTTGTGCAGACTTTCTTGTCATATACTATTTCATTAGCAATTTCTTAAATTCAAATGTCCATTGCATAGTCAGAAGAATCCATTAATACGTCAATAAAATAAAATTATTATAGTGACATTAAAAAATTGCTACTATATTTTTAAAAAAATCATTATCATCTTATTTTTAGCATTAAAGGTGTTATTTTTGAACTAACAAGAAGAAAATATTAACTAAAATTTGAAAGTTAACTGAAATGAAACTTTTAAAAAATAATGGACTAAATTTTTTTAACAAATAAGATAAATGATCAATGAAAAAAATGATCATGCATTGATAAAGCTTAAAAAGTTTTACAAAATAAATCATCCAATTACAACTTATCATTAATAATTCTTTTAAAATATTTTTTTATAACTTTAAAATAATTATTTTAAAGTAGTTTAAACAATATATATGTTATGATTGAATTATGACAGTATAAAATTATTTTATATTATTAACACATAAGCATTAAACTTATTATTAAAAATATATTTTAACCGAATTAAATATTTTCTTTTTACTTAAAAAATTGTTAAATTCTCATCATTAATTAATATTAATAATTCTTTAAATTTGATATCCAAACAAAACAATTTAATACACGATAATTTAAATCCTCTCAAAATTTGAATTCCTTCCCTTCTAAAAATAATATAAATTATTATTTACAGTAAAACATGATAATTTAATTATGACATGTTCACTTATAGTTATGCTCCTTTTCATCAATAACTTTTTGGTTGTTAAACGTTATATATTTTAAACATTTAATAAATAAGCTTGGAACTTTTTTTTTTAAAGCTAACAAGCTAGGAACTTTTGATAACTCACAGCATGGCATCTAAAATAAAACCGATTAAAAACTTTATTAATATATATTCTACAGGCAAAATGTTAACATCATCAGGACCAAACGGAGGTTAACAGTCCATGCAAGCCAGTTTGTTTTGCATTACAAATAGCAAAGGATGTTTTGTGAACTAAACAAATTTTGGAGGACACATTGACAAAATTATAAACAAACAAGAGCTGCAATAATTTAGGATTAAATGAAAAAGTATGATCGATTGTATTTATCTAACTTTTACGGTTAACTTTCTTCATTTCGTAAGTTTTTATTTTTAATTAAAAAAATATTAAATTAAGAAAAAAAAATATAAAAGTGGTACTGTATTTTTATTTTAAGAGAAAGAATATGTTTATTACAGGAAAACTATTTTTTTTTCGAACCAAAGACTTGAAGACGCCTTTCATGGACATAATTTTTTTTTATAAATACGTGTTTTTGCCTATTACGCATAATCATCTTGTAGAGGTCAAGACCTACCAAAAAAATTAGTAGAGGTCAAGACAAAACTCATTATTGCGATTTACGTGTGCACATAACTCCAAGTTTTTGAGTTCACATGTTTAGCGCCTTTACGAAAAAATATACGTGCGATAAGAAGTAGGCGGATAGATTATATATATGGGCTAGTTCAATAATAAACCAGGCCAGATCATCTTATTATTTTTATTTAACCAATATTTATATAACATGAATTAATTAAAAGATTAAAAGTTAATAACTTTATTAAAAAATATTATTAATATACTCTATAATTTCTAGCTAATGCATTTCCAATATTTTTTATATAAAATATTTTGTTACGAAGATGTATCTCGATTCTCTTTCTCTCCTCGTAAACTGTTATGGGTAGTGAATTTCCTTAGAGTTTGAGGCCTAAGGATCCTCTAGAAAACAAGATAAGAGAAGGAACTTTTATTTCTGCTTGCAAATTCATTACATGGATTGTCTATTTATAGGCTCAATTTGCTAATTATTTGTTCCTTTTGCAGGTTCTAAAGGGAGCCAACAATAACAGAATTGTAAAACTATCCTAACAAAAAAAAGTATATTTCTGATAGGATCATTTAGGTGCCTAATCCCACACTGCCAGCTCAGCATGTTTGCTCCTATTCTGTGATGAAATCCCTCAAGTGCTGAGGGCGCACGCTCTGCCTCTTGCTTCTCAGGTTAGTGCTTGCCTCTTCCTGGTTTGGCTTGTCAGAAGTCTGCTTCATAACATCCCTTGCACATCAAGAAGCACCTTGTCCTCAAGGTGATAGGTTTCTTTCAGTTCGGTCCAAGGCTCCCATGATGTGTCCTCAAGTGGCAATCCCTGCCACTGAACTAGAACTTGCAATTCAGGGCCTATGTCAGTTGTGGCCCACTTCGTGTTGAGAATCACAAGAGGTGTAATTAGCAGATCATTGTCCTTTGACTGCGGCGGTAAGTCAACTGCACCTGTGTCTGTGTCAGAGGAGTGGTGAAATGGCTTAAGGAGCGCACAATGAAAAACTAGGTGTATCTTTGAGTCTGGAGGGAGCTTGAGGCGATATGCAACTAGCCCAATCCTCTGTAAAATCTGAAACGACCCATAGTATCGTTTGGCTAGCTTAGAAGGTGTGCATCCGGCAACGAACATTTGCCGACGGGGTCGCAACTTGACCAGGACCCAGTCACCTTCTTAAAAGTGGACTTTGCGCCTGTTGTTGTCTGCAAACTTCTTCATGGTTTGTTGAGCTTTTAGTAATTTCTTCTTGAAGCTGACGAAGGCTACATCATGATGCATCATAAAATCATCAACAACATCAATGGTGGAAGTGCCGGTGAGATAATGAGGGATGGTGGGGGGTTTCTTCCCAAAAGTAATCTCAAATGGAGTAAGCCCTGTTGCTGAATAAATAGACGTGTTATAAGACCATTCTACCCAAATGAGGAATTTTCCCCACGAAGCTGGTTGCTGATGCACAAATGATCGAAGATACTTCTCGATGACGAGATTGAGAACCTCAGTTTGTTCGTCTGATTGGGGGTGGTATGTAGAGGTCATACGAAGTTTTGTGCTGGAAAGTTTGAATAATTCTTGCTAGAAGCGACTCACAAATAATGGGTCACGGTCCAAAACTAGACTCCTTGGCATCCCATGGAGTTTGCCCACTATCTCCATGAACAAGTTGGCCACTGTTACCGCGGTGTAATTGGGCCAGAGCTTACCCAAATGGACTCCCTTTGAGAAGCGGTCAACCACCACTAGAATAACTGTGTGACCTCGGATAGCCGGGAGGCCGCCAATGAAATCAAGCGACAAGTCCTCCCATGGTCGTGATGGTACCGGCAGAGGACACAATAAGCCTGGACTTTTGCGGTGGTCATATTTAATTTGCTGGCATTGAAGACAAGTGGTCACAAAGTGGAATTCAGCCGAGGTCTTGGAAATCCCCATATGTCCTCCTGTCAGCATAGAGTGGAATTCAGCCATGATTAAAGGGATAAAACTACACCCTTGTGGGAGCCAAATACGATTTTGCTGTAGGATGAAGTCCGGGGTAAGCACAAAGGCCGAATGAGTGGAGGAATTGGTCTCGATAGTTCGCCAGAGTTCCTGATAGGCAGGGTGGTTCTGCAACTCTGCTTTCAAATCCTGCAAGAAAGTGAAATAAGGAACAGTCAACGATAATAATTGACCTGGGGAGGTTTCATGGACTCGCGATAGGGCATCAGCAACGGAGTTAGTTTTGCCGGAACGATACTAAATAGAATAATCAAAGCCCAGAAGGCGAGCCAAATAAATTTGTTGTTCTAGCGTCTGAATCACTTGAGACATGAGCTCCTTTAAGCTTTTATGATCGGTTAAAATGATGAAATGGTGCCCCAACAAATACTGGGGCCATTTCTTTACTGCTACAGTGAACGCTGCTAGTTCCCGGACATATGTTGAAGAGTGGAGCAGTTTATTGCAGAAGGATTTACTGAAGAATGCTATAGGGTAGTTTTTTTGGGTGAGGACTGCCCCCATACCCACGCCTTAATCCTCGTGTAGAATTCGATATTGGCCACGCTTGTATCGCCTCGACCTTTGTGGGAACAGGTGCCACTCCATGGCGAGATACCATATGTCCGAGATACTCAACTTGTTGCTGGGCAAAAGTGCATTTAGACAACTTAAGGAAGAAGTTTCCTTCGAGCAAAACTGTGAAAGCTTTTGCAAGGTGATCTAGATGCTCTAGAAAGGTCTTACTGTAAATCAGTATATAGTCGAAGAAGTCGATAATGAACTTGCACAGATAAGGGCCAAAAATGCAGTTCATAGTAGCTTGAAATGATGATGGGGCATTGCATAAGCCGAATGACATCACGCAGAATTCATAGTGACCGTGATGCGTGTGGAATGCAGTTTTTCCAATGTCTTCCTCCTTCATGCGAATTTGATGATACCCCTGCAAAAGATCAAGCTTAGAAAACCAACATGCACCACCTAGTTCGTCAAGTAATTTGTCAATAGTTGGGATTGGAAATCGATCCTTGACTGTAATAGCGTTTAAAGCTCTGTAGTCAACATAGAAACTACAGAAGTCGTCGCGTTTCTTAACTAAGAGAACAGGGGATGAAAAGGGGCTCGTGCTTGGTCGTATGATCCCATTCTAAATCATTGCCTTGACCTGAGCTTCAATTTCTTGTTTCTGAAAATAAGGATAGTGATAGGGATGAACATTAATTGGCTTCGAGTTAGGTAGGAGGTGGATAGCATGGTTGGTGGGTCGTGAGGAAGGAAGGGATGTTGGTGTTTGGAAAAGGATGGAGAATAGGGTCAGAAGGGTGGCTATTTCTGGGTATTGGGAAGTTGCTGGTGTGGTGGTGACAGGGTGAAGGACACAGATATGGAGGAAAATGTTGGATCAAGTGGCCTCAAAATAATTAAAGGGGGGGGGGGTTGAATTAATTATTAATGTATCTTGACTAATTAAAAATTTAACCTTCTTAATGTTACTAGATTCAATTAGGCTTTACTACTAAGTTGTGAGGATGTAAAGAACAAAGACAATAACATAGACAAAAGTAAAGTGGAAATAAAAGAACACAGCGGAAATTAAAGAGTGTAGGGAAGAAGAAGACAAACACAAGATTTATACTGATTAACCCGTGCCTACGTCCAGTCCCCAAGCAACCAACCGATTCTTGAGATTTCTTTTAACCTTGTAAAATCCTTTACAAGCCAAAGACCCACAAGGGATGTACCCTCCCTTGTTCTCTTTGAAAAACCAAGTGGATGTACCCTTCACTTGAACTGATCCACAAGAGATGTACCCTCTACTTGTACCACAAAGGATGTACCCTCCAATGTGTTGGGACAAAGAATTCTTAGGCGGTTAGTCCTTTGAACCTTTGTAAGGGGAAACAAAAGATATCTCAGGCGGTTAGTCCTTTGAGATCTTTTGCTTAAGGGGAAGGGAAGAATCAAAAGAATTCTCAGGCGGTTAGTCCTTTGAATTCTCCTGGAAGAGAGAAGAGAGACACAAAAGAATTCAGGCGGTTAGTCCTTCAATTCTTTTGGAAAAGGGAGAAGTGAATGAAGAAGAATAACACAAGTTTTTGATCAAAGAACTTTTCTTGAAAGAGAAAGGATTGAACAAAAACTTTTAGAAAGATGAAGAGAAATGAATCAGAAAGATCTGTAAAAAAACTTGTTATGAAACTCGTTGAAAGATTGCTATAAAATTCATGTCATGGTCACATATTTATAATCTCTTGATGACTCAAGTTAAAGTTTGTGACTCTTGAAAATTTCTTTAAAACTAGTCACCTTTTAAAAATTGTGACTCTTTTGAAAACTAGTCACTTAGAAAGTTGTGACTTTTAAAAAATTCTTCAGAAACAAGTCACTTTAAGAATTGTGACTTTTGGAAATTTATTTTTCGAAATCAGTCACTGGTAATCGATTACCATTAAGGTGTAATCGATTACACATCAACAGATGTGGCTCTTCATATTTAAATTTTGAAAATCAAAACGTTTAGAAACTCTGGTAATCAATTACAAGTATTGTGTAATCGATTACACAAGTTTAAAATGATTTAAAAATGTTTTATCACTAGTTGTGACTCTTGAAATTTGAAATCTAACATTTTAAAACATGGGTAATCGATTACATACTCATGGTAATCGATTACAACTTTGTAAATCAGTTTTGAAAACAATGTTGGCTACTGGTAATCGATTACTACCTTCTAGTAATCGATTATCAGAGAGTAAAACTCTTTGGTAATGATTTTGTGAAAACTTGTGCTACTCAATGTTTTAAAAATCTTTTTTAGTACTTATCTTGATTGAGTCTTCTCTTGATTCTTGAATCTTGAGTCTTGAATCTTGATCTTGATTATCCTTGAATCTTGATTCTCGAAACTTGATTCTTGATTCAAGAATGGCCTACACCTAAGTCCGTGACTGAGGTGAGGAGTTTTCATGGTTTAGCAAGTTTTTATAGACGATTTGTGAAGGATTTTAGCACATTGGCAGCACCTCTAAATGAAGTGCTCAAGAAAAATGTTGGTTTCAAATGGGGAGAGAAACAAGAAGAAGCTTTCAATGTTCTTAAGCAAAAGCTAACTAATGCCCCCATACTTGCGTTGCCAAACTTTCAAAAATCTTTTGAAATTGAGTGTGATGCTTCAAATGTTGGGATTGGGGCTGTGTTGATGCAAGAAGGCCATCCAATTGCTTATTTTAGTGAAAAGATAAGTGGTTCTACCCTTAACTATTCAACTTATGATAAGGAGTTGTATGCCTTAGTACGGGCTTTGAAAACATGGCAACACTACCTTTATCCCAAGGAATTTTTCATTCATAGTGACCATGAGTCCCTTAAATATATCAAGGGGCAAGGCAAGCTTAACAAAAGGCATGCGAAGTGGGTGGAATTCCTAGAGCAATTCCCTTATGGTATCAAACATAAAAAGGGAAAAGGTAATATTGTAGCCGATGCTCTTTCTCGGCATCATGCATTACTTTCTATGCTTGAAACAAAATTGATTGGTCTTGAATGTTTGAAAAGCATTTATGAAAATGATGAAACTTTTGGTGAAATTTTTAAAAATTGTGAAATTTTTTCAGAAAATGGTTTCTTTAGACATGAAGGCTTTCTTTTCAAAGAAAACAAATTGTGTGTGCCTAAATGTTCTACAAGAAACTTGCTTGTTTGTGAAGCACATGAAGGAGGTTTAATGGGGCATTTTGGGGTCCAAAAGACTCTAGAAACATTACAAGAACATTTTTATTGACCTCATGAAAAAGGATGTGTGGAAATTTTGTGAACATTGCATTGTATGTAAAAAGGCAAAGTCAAAGGTAAAGCCTCATGGATTGTATACTCCATTGCCAATTCCGGAGTATCCTTGGATTGCTTTATCCATGGATTTTGTTTTCGGACTGCCAAAAACAAGTAGTGGTAGAGATTCCATTTTTGTGGTCGTTGATAGGTTTTTTAAAATGGCTCATTTTATTCCATGTAAAAAAGTTGATGATGCTTCCCATGTGGCTGATTTGTTTTTCAAAGAGATTGTGAGACTCCATGGTTTGCCAAGGAGCATTGTTAGTGATAAGGACTCTAAGTTCCTAAGCCATTTTTGGAGGACTTTGTGGGGCAAGTTGGGCACTAAATTGTTATTTTCAACCACATGTCACCCACAAACCGATGGGCAAATGGAAGTTGTTAATAGGACATTGGGAACTTTGCTTAGGACAGTTTTGAGGAAGAACTTAAAAACTTGGGAAACTTGTTTACCCCATGTTGAGTTTGCTTACAATAGAGCTGTTCATAGCACCACAAATTGTTCTCCTTTTGAAGTTGTTTATGGTTTTAATCCACTAACTCCTCTTGATCTTTTGCCTATGCCTAATGTTTCTATTTTTAAGCATAAAGAAGGTCAAGCAAAGGCGAACTATGTGAAAAAGCTTCATGAGAGAGTCAAAGATCAAATTGAGAGGAAAAATAAAAGCTATGCTAAACAAGCCAACAAAGGGAGAAAGAAGGTTGTCTTCAAACCCGGAGATTGGGTTTGGGTGCACATGAGAAAAGAAAGGTTTCCGGAACAAAGGAAATCAAAGCTTCAACCAAGGGTAGATGGACCATTTCAAGTGCTTGAAAGAATCAATGACAATGCTTACAAAGTTAAGCTACCCGGTGAGTATAATATTAGTTCCACCTTTAATGTATCTGACTTATCTCTTTTTGATGCAGATAGAGAATCCGATTTGAGGACAAATCCTTCTCAAGAGGAAGAGAATGATGAGGACATGACCAAGAGCAAGGGCAAGGATCCACTTGAAGGACTTGGAGGACCAATGACAAGGGCTAGAGCAAGGAAAGCCAAGGAAGCTCTTCAACAAGTGTTATCCATACTATTTGAATACAAGCCCAAGTTTCAAGGAGAAAAGTTCAAGGTTGTGAGTTGTATCATAGCCCAAATGGAGGAGGACTAAATGACATCACTTTGTCTCAATTTTAGAGTGTTTAGTTTGTCTAAATAATGGCCCAATCCTTGTAAAGTTGGGTGACCAAAACTATGTTTTGGGTTAATCAACTAAAAAGGCTTTAGTTAGGTTTAGTTCAAGTTGTAATAAGGGTCCAATTGGCAACCTAGGCATCAGCCTTTTGGGAGACCAAATGGTGGTTGACTTGATGGCTGTTGGGGGTGAACTTTTGGTTGTCACAATTTTAGTTACACTTAGCCATCAAGAACACCCTGGCTGTATCAAAAGACTTTCACAACCTTTGTGTGTTGCCCTTGACGGAAAGAGTGATTCTTTCCTTTCTTTCATCTTCAACCTTGTTCTTTCAAACCACAATTCCAGAAAATCCACTCTGCCCAGAATTATATCGTGGCCATAACTCCCATTTTACGTACTCAAATTAAGTGATTATTGAACCTAAATTGAATTTCAAAACGAGACCTTTCACCTCATTTTGGAATCACCTCATTTGGATCCCTGTAACTTGAGTTATTGTCATTTCTATATTTCTGTCCAACCACCACTTAACCTACGTTTTTCCATCTCATTCATCCATTTTATGCCAAGAACCACCTTATTAAGACCCACGAAATTAACCACCTTATTTTCCATCCTTTCCTTAATCAATTTCCGCATTTTCCATCAAGGTTTAATCCTAGACGATCCTAAGTCAACCCTTGTGCCATGAGGGTTTCATATCAATTTCTTTAACTTTGCTAACTACCCATTAAAACCAACCTTTCCATTATCCTACCATGGAACAATTAACAACTGAAAAGAATGATGCTGAAAACATAAATATACCTTATCTACATCAACTAAAGGAACATTCAATTTTAAAGATGGATCCAACCATTGTTGTAGTGTTGAGGTGACTGGTACCTGAAATAAAGATGTTTAAAAGAATAAAGATGTTTAAAAGGGCTGTAGATAAGTATAGATGCATTTTAGAGTAAAACTTCAGCAAAAATAAAAATAAAAAAAATCTTATGAGTAAAACTAATACTGCAAAACACAATCAATAGTATATAGCAAAGATTAGTTCTGTTAGAAAAAGACAGTTATCTAAAATATGCTATGACGTTTGAAATTGACATAGAATTAATGAACCAAATAGACATTGTATTTATAAATAAGTGTGCCATGGTGCCAAAGTGAAGGAAGACATCACTAGCAGTAAAGTGAAGTTTTGGCTTTATTGAATTACTTTGAACTTTAAAGTGTATCCAGAATTTTTTTTCAAGAAACTAAATGATCTTTTTGGGTCGATTGATGTGGATCTTCACTAAAATCTACGTCCTGGCTAATGTCAAGTGGAGATTCGAATGCCTACATAAAGGAAAATTAGAGCTCATAGTAGTTTAATAACATGTTGGAACCAGGCATTTGAATTTTAAACCTACAACTCTTTGATGTTGAACTTTTCAATCATATACAACCCAAGATTAAGGAAATCAAGGTTGACAAATAAACTAGAGCACAAGAGTGTATTTTGAACACATTTTTACAAGAAAGATTAATTACTGGTAGAATAATTTTCTTCCAGTAGAAATTCTTTGAGGACGTGCTGGAAGAGGAATAGAACTTAGACCGGTGCCTCTATTTGAACCGTCAACTTGAATACTCTGTTGAACTTGAATGCAAATAACTTCCAAGATACTTCATACTAAATATAGCTAGTTAAATTTTTCTTCTCGGGGATAAAACACAGTCAAATGATTCTAATCTGCTCACACAGTTGAGTTGGTGTGACTTATAAGAAAACAAAAAATTTCCGTAAATGATCAGTGCATACAGTAAGGGGCTGACAAGACATGTTTAATAAAATTAATCTCAACAGCCTATTCCTCATTCAGTATGTTACTCTAACTCCCCCCAGATACATACAAATTCTGATGTTGTTCATTTAAGGTCCATTATTAGTTAGTCTATCTCTATGAGTCCAACTTCCTGCAGATTGTTTTATATTAAACTTGAGCTTTCATTTTGATTGTCATTTAAACGGGAATCTGGGCTATATATAGATCAAACACATTGGAAATAGTATTTTGCAAGCATCTATCATTTGAGGGTTAGCTTTATTTCACACGAAAAAAAATTATATGATTATTCTTGAGTTTACTCTCTACATACATTATTCATATTCCTCAACAACTCATTTCAAATTATTATTATTATTATTATTATTATTATTATAACAAAACACGGTGAATGGACTTGGTTGTTCCCGAAAGCCAGAACCACAAATAGGCTGGAGAAAATGAAAAAATATATATTTGATATTAAATGAGTTGCCAACAAGCTTACCAAATATAAATACTGAAGTATCGATAATGATTGAGTTACCAAATATAAATACTTTTAACTCGATTAAAAAATTAAAGTCTTACTATTGTATGAACCCAGGTACATAAATGAATTCAATGAAACATCTGTAGCTTACTAATTTATAGATTATAGTACAGCAGTTGGTAAAAAAGATAAAATTTTGGGTACACAATTTACATAATTACTCATGTACCAAATTTTATTTTGTTTTTAAATAATTACTTATTTAAATAAATGATTAGAACATTAGAGTTGGAACACTACTGCAAATAGGACATTTTAAATCGGTTAAATAGTTATTTTAATGTCGGTTTTGAACCGTCGTAATAGCGGCCGTCGTAGAAGGCGCAAATATTTTAAAGACGGTCTTCTAAACCGTTGTAGAAGGCGCAAGATTTTTTATGATGGTTGCCATAAACCGTCGTTGTATGTATATGCGTTTTACGACGGTTGGCAACGAATCGTCGTTGTATGTCCATGCGTTTTATGATGGTTGACCATGAACCGTAGTTGTATGTCTACGAGTTTTACGACGGTTGGCCACGAACCGTCGTTGTATATGACATGCGAAAATGGATTTTTACGGCGGTTGTAAAATAACCGGCGTAGTACGTGCAACATACTAAGACGGTTATACAATAACCGTCGTAGTATTGCCTTTTTTTTAATCTTTTTTTATTTTTTTTTTGGTATTGTATTGACTTTTTTTTTTGCCTTTTTTTTAATTTTTTTCGGTATTGCATTGGCTTTTTTTTTTAATTAATGTATCTATGAGAATTTCTAAAAGAGCAGAAGTATAATGGAGAAACAACAATTAGAATAAAAAAAATGAGTCAAGAGTCAACACTAAAGAATAAAATACAAATTGTATACAGGAATCAAAATGGCCTACTAATTGATAAAAAGTGAAAAGTATATGCTGGATAAAATGATCAACAAGGTAAATATTAAAACATTTTTTTCTTCTTGAGTTAAAGACCAGTCAAGCTTGAAGCCAAAAGGAAAAAAGAACTTGTAGCTGTTCAATGTACTCTCCATAATAAAGTGTGTTCAATGCAAAGTTACCACTCCATTCCATCGAACCTTGAGGATTGATAAAGCCATCAAGATAAGTCTTCATTAAAATTGTTCTTGAATATTGCTTCCATGGTCTTCGAAGATAAGTCCTAACCGGGTTTTGAAACAACAATATTCCAAAAAGTTCCTCGCATATCGTGATGGATGCTTCATAGAATCAGAAGCCTCTTGATTGAAGCTCTCCAGAAGATCACTTGAAGAGGTCCTAAGGATTCTGCATTATTTGTTTTATATTACAGTTGAATTTCCAATCAAAAGTATGACCCATTGTGTCAAACAAAAAGGAGTGAAAGGTCCAATATACGAAATAAACTAAATCCAACAAGACTGAAAATTGAAAACTGATTATGAAGCAATAATTTCCAAGAAAACATGCTAAGATGTACAGAAATGCACTTACTTTGAGCATCTACGAACAACTAGGTTTGCAACAGGAGAGAGCTCTCGTATAAAGTTCTTCCCAGCAGAAGGAGAATTTTCCATCTCTTCAAATTCTTCACCAAGCAACAATTTCAATGATCCTTCTTTTACCAGACCTTCAAGCATATTTCTGGTTTTGCTAGCGACGGGCATATCTTTTTCCTCCCCACTATCTTATTGAGTTGGAATACAAGATACCCAGTACCTAATCTTTCTTAAAGTTCTTGCATTTACTGAAACATAAAAGGTTCCCAAAAAAATCAGTCACACCAAATTGAATCCTCAAAACTATAAAATCAAAATACCAGGTACCAACCAAAAAGGCTCAACCTATCCACTCCCATCTGCATGACATATAGGTTCTCTCTCTAGCTCTCTTTCCCTTTCCATGCCCTTAAATTTTCAACAGGTATATGCAGAGCAGTACCATCTATATCCTTGTAAGCCCCTCCCACAGTTTCATTCTCTTCTATATTCATAGGATAGCCATTACAGAAAATAGATGGGAGGGATTCCATTAAATTATATCATAAAAACATTACAGTAAAAAAATGTTAAACTATATGTGCTAAAAGTTACAATTACGTTTGGATTCTAAAACTTAAATGTCTTCATCTTTTTTCCAGCCAGGGTAGCATCTGACCCAACTTTTTTTGTGCTTCTCTCCTCCTTAAAAGGAGAAGTCAAACCAAACACCATTACAGTGAAGCTCTGGAAAATAAAAGTAGCTTTTAAAATGAACAAAAGCCCAGAAAACAGAGCTTCTATAGAAGCTCATTAGAGGAGCTTCTACTTTGAAGGAGAAAAGAAGCCCAAAAAACAGTAGGTGAAACACTACCCAAGTAGAATTCTATAAAACTAGGTGAGTAATCAATCTAAGCAGATGTATTATGTATATCCAGTCAGTTTTCTTTTAAAGTACAAATCAACAGTGAAAGAGATATACGTTCAGCCACTCCTACAAATATGTCCTATGCCCTACCCCCAAAAAATGAAGAAAGGATAGGAGGAAAAAATAAACAATTAAACATATATACATAAACATACACAAAATGAAGGAAAGGTGGCTTGCATAAAAAAACTTGGAAGTCAAATCAATACCAGACAAAGGGGAAAGCTACAATGTATTTCAAGGTAAAGGTTGATACCTTTCCAGGCCAGTGAGGTACTTGTCATAGATGGGGAACTGAAGGCGAGCACCAGTTGATGAACTCAGCACCTCAAAAAGATTTTCACTAATGATGACATTGGCAATGATAGGAATTGAAGGAGCTATTCGGCAGAAAGCTTCTAAACCAACAGATATGTCCTCATCGACCTTTTAGAAAAATTGAAGCCCATCAATACTCAGAAAGATTGGAGTACTAAAGACACCACAAACAAACCTATAATATAGTATTATATAAGACACAAGAATATAGATCATTAGGAGGGCATACAGTTGATAGTTATTTATATTTATTTGATATGCACATAACAATGGAAACTAACAACATATCAAGTTTAGAAAGTAGGAAAGGATGTGTACAATATGTGGTTTTTCTTTAAAATGATTGAATCTCTAAGAAACTATCTCCATGCTATATGTGGTTTTTCTCAAAGATAAGGATGTGTACAATATGAAGTACTTATCAACTTTAACCAACCATGAAGTTCATAACTTGAAAAATACAATAAACTAGATAAACATAGCTTAAAACAGGAACATAACTTAAGGAATTAAAGGTTTTGTTAAGCGTATACTTTTACTTTTCTGAATTCATGTCCATGTGGGTTACATTAATTTCTTATGATATTATGTTACATGCATTGTTTGCTATTGTGTTCCAAGAAATATAGAAAATTGCACAGGCTGAATACGATTAAATAATCACTAATCTCTCTTGACTATGTCCAACACATGAGTGCAGACATTAATTTCTAGATCACTACATATCTATTAACTTTCCATCATGTAAGGTTAAATGAGAAATCAGCCCAAAATTTGGAATAAAATTCAGAAAGATAGCCTTAATATTTTTCCTGTATTGGCCCCTATAATTTTATTTTTTAGTCCATGATGTTATTTTTTCAGTTCCTATAAAATTGTAAAGTTTTGATGAGTCCTTATATTAAAATTTCATTTTAGTCCTGCAATTTAGGAAACATTAGGCTATTTTCTAATCTCTATTAACACCATGTCATCACTAACCAGGACAGGGATCCAAATGAAACAAAAACATTTTATAAGGACCAAAACAGGAAAAAAAATTAAGAGGACCACAAAGAAAACAACCCTATAAATATTATAGGGGCTAAAAAACTATTTAAGTCTTTCCTTAAAATCTTTAGATGTACTTGTATACAATTATTAATAAAAGGATGTGAAATTTGTCATTACTTGATTCAAGCAGAATAATTTCCAAAATCCAATTTTCCAATGCATAGTGGTTCATTTTTTATATGATAATTTAGATACTTACATTCTATAATAGACCTTTCTTCAATTTTGAAGACAAAGTAGGCCTGCCTATCCTTTAAATTGTAATAGTAAAACCACATGGAATAAACTTACCACCCACTCCTTTAGGTCAGCATCGTAAGTTTCCCCACTGTTTGGATATATAACAATTGGTTTTGTAGTCACCTGAAGATATCATATGTGAATCAAGAATAAGTATTTCACAAAGACAAGTCCCATAACTATAATAATAATATAATAGCTTATTAACACTGACACATTTCTTACATGAAAGTAACACAAAAAAACAAGGGAAAATGACACTATCAACATTTCTAGAGACAAATAGTTTCACATTAATGTGAAAACTGTATCAAGGTATAGGTTAAGTACTTTACTCAGAGAAGTTTCCATTCATATAAGCCATGTTCATAAAAAAATAAAAAATAGTTGAAAGCTATTTTTACAATATCATGCAACTCTTGAATGGTTGACTCTATACAAACTTATCAAAATAAGCCATTTAACTCCATGAGTATTTATTATTCACCCTAATGTACATGACTAACAGATATATATAAGCCATTTTCCATGTGCATTTATTATTCACCCTAATGTACATGACTTATCAAAATGAAAAGAACTTGGCAACGTGAATACTAACAGTTTTAGAACTGAAACAACAATACTAATTATGACCTAAAAGAATAGGAGAGGTTATAAAAAACAAAAAAAGAATTTATGATGTGTAAAAAAATACGTTCAATAATTAGCCTACACACAACATAATTGATTGGAAACGAGAGAACCTAAGTTTTACCCTCATAAGCAAAACAATTAGACCATGTATAAATCTTGGTGGGGTACAGTTGATTCCAACAGCGACAACTTTATTACCTGATTCAGCAATAGAGCCACATTCCATTAAAGAATCACCACTAACAACATTAACTCCATGAGTTAAAAGAAAACCATGCTGGAATCTTTATGTCCTCTTGTTCCAGAAGCTGAGCAAAAGCCTGCTTAGTCAATATAGTTAGATAAATTCGGGAGTCGAGACAAAATAATTGCAAGTGAAGGCTTACAAATTTAATTGTCCAATACTAATATTTAGCTTTAGATAACTATTATTTTGTACCTGTTCCGGGATTTTAATTGATCATATATGCTTGAGTGAGTTACTCATTATAGTTGCTTTACTAGTGATTTTACCCTTTCACAAAAGCAATGGAAACTCCAGAATCGAAAAATTAATGCTTTGTAGTGGTCAAGGGAAGCAAGGCAAAATTTGGGCCAAATTTTGTTGAAAACTTCTTCACTCAAAGAAAACATCCATCAAAAGTTTATGTGATTCACATTTGATGGTAACATGGAACAAAAGCACATCAACCAAAATGAATTATACAAATATAACAAAATTTCTTCAATCATCAAGGATTTGATTTCCGTTCATTATCTAGATTTTAAGGTTATTGCACAAGAAATAAGAATGTCATTAGATAGCCTCGATTATAAGCAAAACAAGTTCCTTTGACTGAATTACCCTTCCTTAAAATATTAAAAATATTATTATGATTTTATCAATCTTCTCTCACTCATAAATATTAATTAAGGGTAAAGTTAGAAAAAAATTTATGATTCAATAATTTTTAAAAGACGGATGACACTTTTAACAGAGATAAAAAAGAACCATGGGGGATAGATTTTAGCATTTGGCTGTCCAAAGCTTTAGGATACCTCAGCTTCAAGCTTATTGGGCACTGTTTCTAATGCAAGCAGGTCAGCACTTGAATCTGCTACAATTTGAACTCTTCTCCGAATTTCCACCGTGATAGCATGACCATAATCCCCACTGTTAGAAACAAAATATCAAGAAATGTGACACTAAAAAATATATAATATCTATCAGTGCTGAGAACAGCAGCAAAACTTTATCAAACCCCAACCTTTCATATCAATATTGTCCTAAAAAAGACCCAAAATCAATCACTTAATTCTTTGCACCTCATCCTTAGGCAACTTGAATCTCTCAGGTAAAAGTCATACATACCTGAGTTATGAATTCAATGGTTTTAATGCATCTTTTTTAAACTTATTTATAAATTTTAGCTCCTGCATGAATCCATATTATAGCAATTAAACCTGCAGGATGACCTGTGATTATTCATGAATGGAAATGTCCTAAGACACAGATTACAACAGAAATAAAATTCAGCTACAAACCTGAAATTCTCAGCAAGAAGGCACATATTAGTGTTTAAGTCATCACCACCAATAACGACGAGGCCATCCAAGTCTATGTTGTTAGTTGCTTCTTTTGATTATTTAACATGCACCATGCAAGTACACTGAACAAGTGCATCACACTTCAAACAAGCTAAACAAGTGGTAAAATTAATTAATCATATAGTAAACATGAGCCCTAACAAAAGTCACCTATTAAAATGAATCTATGAACTAATAATTGCGTTGATCCTATTAAAATGAATATTTTGTAATAAAATAAAACCACAAACTAAAACAATTTAAGCATAAACAATGGAGACCTTAATTGTGCCTTTCATATACACTTAGCTAACCGAACCATCAAGTAGTTTGTTTGCAACCATTAATGTCACATGAAACAATTGTTTGAAATTTTAAACGAAATGATGTAATCACACTAAAAATGTTCTACTACATAATGAAAATCCTCTTTAGCATCCGCTTTTCCTAATACTTAAAAAGAATGTTGCCCATTTCTGGCGAAGTGTGGTGATGGCCTCCACGTCTAACGGTGATCCATCAGAAAACCACTACAAATTTAAGAATTGATGACATTATTAGTAACTTAACAAATATTAACCAAACCTACAATTGTAAGTCCATGCATTACGTATACCTTGTTCCAGTCATCCTTCAATCCACCAGTCACTATGCACCACATCCAATGCATCACATAATATTCGCACTCGTACGCTCCAGTTTGGACATGACTCTAAATTTAACAGTGAAAATTGTTAGTTAAGATGCAAGACTTCAACATGTACAAACGCTTCATTAGAAACAGGTAGAACTTCAATAATTGCTAACCTTTGGTTCAACCCACCGAGGTGCAGGTTGATTAGACATGCCTTCGAAAGAACTGGTTATTGTCTTCATTGCACTAGTAAAAAAAATACAAACAACCATATATATGACAACCATTATTTTTGAATATGTAACAACAGTTACCTCCACAAACCATCATTTGTATATTTGAATAGAACCTGTTAATTGTGGCTTTGATGCTAATGTCTGGCTTCTTCCTCAGAGAACAAAACCAAACAACTGTGTTTTCCCTTGGACACAAAACAAATAGTTGTCAATGTGCCCTAAAGTTGACAATTACAATTAGGTTTTTATTCAAGCAAAAAAAATGACTTTAATTACAAGAACAGTTCAACTTACTGATGCAAGTAAGCTCCTAAGTACAACTGCCTTTGTGATTCCTTGACCCATGTTTGAATGTATTGTTGGCATTGTTCACGTCTGTCCTTAGCATTGTGTATAGATTGAGGCTCCAACAGACCATACAGTGACTGATCAACTTTGCTTCTACCACAGTTATTCATAAAACTATTTCCAACACAAGTCATGAATATTGTAAATGTTTTAGATTCAACAATGTTGGTTATGACGTAATCAAACATAAAGGTTGACGAAAAATGACTTACATGGTCCACAGCTGCAGGATAGATATGTTCAAACACTTGTCACCTGATATTATTTCCGCTAGATCAGCATGTGTGATGAAAAATTTTGCCCCAACATCAGGAAGTCCAAATTGTGTTGCCTCCCACGGCACTTCCACTGGAGTCTTGTACACGTAAAATAATGTCTTCATCAATTCGCCCAATGGATCAGCTTCAGCTGCAACCTCAGCCTCACCAAGACGTCCAACTGGAAAACGCGCATTATGATTTGAATCCTATATGGTACAACAAAATAAGTAGTAAAGTTAATCACAAATGGTGTATTACCAAATTTGTATTCAATTAAATGACATTAGACAGGGCGATAATTATATTACTTACATCAGTTATAGGCTTCACTAGATGTCTGGGCCATGCAATGAATGTGCTACTCGCGTCCCTGACATACTGAATCTCTGAAGTTGGAAACGGGACACTGGCGTCACCATCATAAATTGTCTCAACACAAACCCTTACTACATCATTTGTGTAAGCAACATTGTGTATAATGCCACCAACTCCATACATTTTTCCCGCAGCCACCACCTGTGTACTATCGCCACACACAATGTATAACCCCACAATAGAAGCATCAAGTGTAGACCGCTCCTTAGCAACAACATTTGCAGCAGCCTCCGCACAGCTTTCTTTGGTGCTGACACGTGCAACCAATACATCAGGGATAGACGGTCTAAAAGGAGCTGACTGTTGCGTTTGAATTTGTGATAACTCACTCTTGATCGCATCCAACTGCTTCTGCAATAAGTCGATAGTCCGTTTGTTTTCGTCTTCTACCTCTTTCCTCAACTCTTGCTTTATACTTCCTATGATTTCCACCAATTTATCTGCACTCATCGTTGCCGAAGAAGTGTTGGAGCCACTACCACGCGGTCCATAGTAATTACCTATAGTGACACCATGTCCAGCAACACGAACCCGACCTGGGTGCTCTGGACGGCCAATGGCAGTGTTCAGAATGTCTTGACGACCATGCGCGACAAAAGTTCCCTGTGTTGATTGTTCATGCAAATCATCCTGTAACAATCACAACAAGTAAACTTATAAGTGTCATTACAACTTAAAATTTTTAAGGGTGACATATATTGGGCTTACAATTTTGTCTGCGATTTCTTGAGCTGCAGCAGATGTCATTTGCCCAAATTTGTTAGTTCTAGCCTTCTTCCACTTCACATGTCTTGCAATAGGGGATGGAGGGTCGACGACCACATCTGTATTGTCAGTACCGTCACCTTGATTCACTCTTGACTTTGTTTTCTCAGCCATCAATTTTTTTTCAAGCACGTCGTACCCTCCACGAGACAATATGTGGGGACAGTCGTTGAATTTTTGAATTTCCTGTGCTTTTTTACGGATTCCCTGTCAACATTATTAAATACAAGTCCATATATCAAAACTTTGACAACAATTAAATAAGTTAAATGTTGAGTAAAAGCAATTCAATTTAAACCTTCCAAGTAGGTGTCTGTCGAGTCTTTGAAAATGCTTCCCATGTTTCTCGATCGAAACCATACTTAGCAGATGGATCAATGTTTTGTTGATCATCTTTGTCATTGTATACATATCTGGAGGTCAGGGAGGACTTAAATTGCCTCCATCTTGTCGCAACCGTGGACATAACCTTCTTCTTCGCAGTTAAACCTTCAGGAATATCAAATTTGGCCTAAAATAATAAATACTTTTCAATCAGTAACTACATAAACCAAATTTCCACAGGCATTAAATATACACAAAAGTAAACTCGTTACCAGTTGAGTGGACTTACCAAAATGTCATCCCATACAATAACTTTTAGAGTGTCGGGGACATCTTTCCAAGTAGCATGAACAATAGGGATTTTCGCCCGCGCCACTACCCCCAAGTAACTATGGAATTTTTCTTTATGCGGGCCAGATCCTCTACCAGTACTAGTGTTGACGTGGACAGTTGGTCGTGCTTGATATAAGCTTCCGCTTGATGCACAACCAAGGAGGGAGGTTGTAGATTATTAGCAAAACAGGCCACGAACTATGATTGCAGCTCAAGTTTCCAAATGGATTCATTCCATCCGAAGCAAGACCAACCCTTAGGTTTCTGGGATCTTGGCTAAACTCCGGATACAGCTGATCAATTGTTTTCCATTGAGGAGAATCATCAGGATGACGGAGCAATCCATCTTTGATCCTGCCATCAGCATGCCATGTTAGATTTTTCGCATCTTCTGCATTAGCAAACAATCGCTTAAACCTTGGTATTACTGGAAGATACCAACAAACTTTGGATGGACGATCTTTGTATGTGGTTGCATCTTCACCGAAATCGTTGGAATTCACTTTGTAGCGTGACACGCCACATGTAGGGCAGTTGCGCAGTTTAGCATACTCATGCCTATACAAGATACAATCGTTAGGGCAAGCATGTATTTTTTGGTATTCCATTCCAACAGGACATAATATCTTCTTTGCCTCGTAATGATTCTTCGGTAGCGTGTTATCTTCAGGAAGCATATTCTTCAATAACAACAGTAATTCGTTGAAGCTTTTGTCACTCCACCCAAATCTTGCTTTCAAATTCACCAAAGCTAACACCCCTGACAACCGTGTATACTTAGTGCATCCGACATACAACGGTGTCTTTGAATCATTTTCTAACTTTTCATAATATGGTGCATGTGTTTGCCTAAAACCCTCTTGTCCAAGATCGCGTAGCATGTCTTCTATACGATCACCAACTTCTTCATGAAATCCAACATTTCCAGGGGTTGATGACATTTCTGATAACTCACCATGTCATATCCATCTTGTATAAGTAGGACAGATACCATCACATATCAGATGTGTTCTAATGTCATCCAAAGATTGTCGTCGACCATTCAAACATTTCACACATGGACAGAAGTATACCCCACGAAAGTCTGGAGCATTTTGTTTGGCAAATTGCAAGAAATCTTCAACCCCATTCTCGTACTCTTCAGTTATGCGTGGTCTTTTCATCCAACTCCGATCCATATTTGGTGTACTGTCAAACGAGGTTCATTATCTGATATGCATGCGAACCTCTCTTTTTTATTGTAAAAAGGTGTGACCCTACCTCATTCAGGAAGACAGTTTTTTACTTCATTCAAACAAACAAGTTAAGGCGGTTATGTTAAATTTGACTAAATTTCGGCAGCATTTCGCTTTGGTCTCCAAGTACACGACATCAAAGCGGTGACATCAATTGACACCGCTCATGTATGCACCCAGAGAACAAAGCAAGATGCAGTGACCGAAATATAATAAAAAATAACACAACATACTTGACTTGTAAGTCAAAATGAAGTAAAAAAAAAAATTGTCTTCCCAAACTGTCCAAACGGACAATTCAAGATTCAATACAACAATTAATCCAAATTATCCGTATTAATCGTTGTATTGAAGCTCAAACGGGGAACTATGGCTCACTCAATGAGGTAGAATGTAATAATAAACAATACTTACATCAGGGGCAAAAATATAATAGTTAACCACAGCAGTTTAAGAATGGCATACATACCTCCGAAGATGAGCAGTATGACAGTATTTGTTGCAGTAACAGTGAAGGAGCAAGTACTTTTTGCCAATCCGTAACAGTCGGTACCTACAAATTAAGAATAATTTCATATTTAATAGCACAACAAGATTACAGTTGTGTAACAAAAAAAATTGAAACACACATACAACATATGGCTGTAAGGTAATTCAATAACACAAAAACATTAGTTCATTTTCAAGACTTCAGACTAACTTCTGTTTGTCTTGGGAAATAGATTTAGTGCAATCACATTTTCATGCATTCAATTTATTTTATATTTGTTCTAAATTTCAGTAGTTCAATTTTGAACAACTGAAATTTGGAATTCATTTTTTAAAATTAATTGGTCGAAATAAAATATGAATTATTCAATCTTCATTTGATAGTTCCAAGTTACTAAATGCATTGACAAGTGAACGCAGAGGATATGATCCTCTGCCTTAGTCTTTCAGTCAATGATAGGTATTCTCACACAACCTTCCAAGGTAATTTTTAGGAATTGAAGGAAACGGGGTGATGTAGAGCCTTAGTTGCTTCTAGTTTTAAGAGCTACATGTGAACTTACTCTAGAATAAGGTAAGGTTAGTGGTACCCCTGATCCTGCCACTTTGTTTGCATAAGAATTGACACTTTCACATACATAATTTAATTGACACTTTCACATCCTTTCATTTATAAGAGTATAAGGGCCTTTGTAATATTAGATTCATTATAGTTTCAAAACTGCTCAAAAGAGTATTTATAATGGCAGCTGTGTGTTATTCCTTGTGATAAGGTTAATCTTTTATTTTTATCTTTGTGTAAGTATCTGTGTTTTTCATTTGCTTTTTAAGCCTTGTGCAAGTTTTTTGGCCTATTAACATGTAGAGAATTCTAGAGACAGAGATTAAGTTCTTACTTACATCATATAAATAAAGACTTACTGCACTATTATATCATAGGGAAACTTCTTTATGCAAGAACTATTACTTTCTTCTCCTTTGAGAAAAATGAAAATTTAAAAAAGTATAGACAAAGTGCTTATCACTTTTTTCGTGTCTTTAAAACACGGCCTTTATTTATATCACACAAAGTATAAACAAAGTCACAAAACACTTTAAAAAGATACTAGTAAGCCCATACAAAAGCTCAAATACCATTTATCACTGTTGGTATTTTCCTTACTTCCTCACATCTTATCCAATGTGTGTGTCCAGCTGTTGGTAATTCTAGAGTAAGTTCGCAGGGGCATGTAAGATTATGGATGATAAATTGATAATTAAATATACATTTTTGTATAAAAATTAAGCTTAATGTCACTTTTGTTCTATTAAGTTTATTTTAGTTTCATTTTGATATGTTTTCAACAAAACGGATCGTTTTTGTATTTTTTTTGGTTTTTTTCTAAAACATTTAATTTTGTCAATGTTTTAAATTTTAAAAAAATAAATTTTAAATAGTGGTGATTAATTAAAAATCATTACTATCTTTATTTTATTTTAAAAATTATAAAACAATCTAATTCCTAACCTCTTTTCTTTCCTAAACACCAACAGTCATTACTTCACCCCTCCCCCCACCATGCCCACCACCTTGCCCCCGAGTTCCTCCTCTAGCATGCCTCCCTTGTCGCCTCCTTCTCCCATCAATTTGTTCACAAAATCACAAAACATACTAATCATGCCACTATCATCTTTAAGCTTGTTGCCTAAAGTAGATGACGAAGCAATTCTTAAGACAGACATGGATGGATTAACGGGGGTAAATGAAGTGAATGTTTTCATACCAAGTGACAAAATTGTATTGGTTACCATTGGATTCAATGTTCAAAAGTGTCATTCAAATAAACCAAAGCAAAACTGCCAATTCATGCACAATGGGATGATGGCAGCCGAAATGAAGAACGTAAGTTTTGAATGGTACTAGAACAAAGGCCCTTAAGTATGGCAGTATGGTGCAAGTCTTTCTGCAGGACATTTATTTGAGAGATGCTTTTGGGTAATTGGGAAAGGATGGCAGCTGCAGGGAATTATAAAATAGGTGCAGCACATTTTCAATCATTGTATTGGGTTCAGGTGGTCCCTAATATAATGGGTGCAGGACATTTGCTATCACAGTGGGTGTGGTTGGTGATGTATGTAGAGGCTTCAAGGAGAAAGTACTGGTTTATTGTGATGGGATAATTACCCAATTGCATGTGGAATTGTCCAGCAATCAGCTCCATAGGTCTGTTAAGCCTCCTATTTTTTCAAGTTTTGGAGACATAGCCTTGGCAATTGGAGAAAAGTCTTAGAAGTAGTTGTTGTATGCAATGCCTATGCTTTAGAGTGGTGCAGAACTCGCTGCAGATATATATGCTGCTGATGACAATATGACAGAATACACTAATTGTTTGACAAATGGAATTCTAGAGGCATACTCAGGGATCTTAGAAGGATTTAAAGGTTCCCCAAAGACCCAATTTCTAATGTCTTAAATATGCTCGTTTACCACTGTTCATAAATAAAAGCCGCTGAAATTTGTTTCACAAATTAAATCTTTTAATATAATTTGAAGACCAAATTGATAACTAAGAAACAAAAAGCTAGCCTGCAAATATATTTATTTATGAGCATTCATTTCTGAACATTCCCCTCATTTTGAAGCTGCTGCCTCTTAAAGGTTATTATTGGACATTTGAATGAAATTAATTTTGTCAAAATTTTGTTAAAGAGAGCTACCTGTTAAATTAGGAAACTTAACATAATATATTAATTTTTTGTAAAATTAGCCATGAGAGTTCAAAGATCTAAACGACAACTTTATATATCCATCTTTATGAGTGAAATTTCTTCAAATCTTGAATAAATGAACAAAAGAAGTAGGCAATATAATTAGCTATAAAGAAAGGAACCAACCTCTATTCTTGGAATTGGATGACCTTGAGTTGTGATTTGTCTTTACTTGTCACTATTCCAAATCGTAAGCAATAAACTGAATGTGAGAAAAAAAAAAAAGAGCAGCTTTAGGAAGAAAGCTGAAATATGTTGGCAAGCTAAACATGATTTAAGCATATGGATGATGTACTACTAGTCCGAAGAAGACCAAGATCAAGTTAAAAAGCAACAGAATACTGAGAGCATGATGAAAGAAATCAGAAAACATACTCGATCACAAATGATCCTCCCTGTTTGAGTGTTTGGAATGAAAAAATATCTTAAGTTTATCTTTTTTTAAATTATGTAAAAGCTAATTTTAAAAAAAAAAAGATGATATGTGACCAACTCTGTAAAAGTCTTTCACTGTCTTTGCTTTTATGTTTGCCTGATACATGACAGTAGAAGGCAGAGCTGAAGTAGTTTTTTTCTTCTTTTTTTTAGTTATAAAAAATTACAAATAAAATTGTATACTGAGTGTTTTTTTGGGGCTGTATGTAATTGTCTTTAATTCTAATTCTGCCTATTTGGGAATTTCTCATCTTCAAATTTTTTAATGTTATTTTAATTTATTGGTTCCTCTTGTCCTTCGAGGGATGATGTTGTTTGCTAAGACAGCCATTGTCGTGGTTGGAGATTTAGGTGATACTTTGGGCAGTAATACTGGCCCTTTGATTCAGGAGAAGGCGGAAACAATTTTAATATGTAGGAAACATATCCCATTTAGGAGAAACTTAACTCCTCTAATTATGTGTGATTATTACTATCAGTCTATATAAACAAGCATATGTTGTGTTCTCCGACTCACAGTTTACACACAAATATCCCTAAGTTTATCCTATTTTACATAAACAAATTAATTTCCTATCCTAAACTAGAATATGACTACATGAGATAAAAAATTTCTTCATAAACCAATGTCTATAGCTGAAATCACGGGCAATGGCAGCAAAAGTCTATAGGTCTAGTTGTGTAGGGGACAAGGAAAGAACATGAGTACTGCCTCAAGGGAAGAACAACAAACAGAACTGAACGCAGTCTCAACAAGGACATTGTATTTTAGCAGATACCAGGTTTCTGCAACATGTCAGGTTAATTTTGAATTTTTTTAATTTCTTGGTTTGTCAGCAGGTGAAATGCAAAACCCAGACAATTGCATAATCTCAGTGATTTGATGAGTTTTTTTTTTTTTTTTCCGGATCAGGATATCCCTGATCAGAGTTATTGTCAATCAATTGCAAATAAAATGAAAATACAACAAGAATTCAGCATTCTTTTGTCTTTGTTTGTGGCATTGTTTTGATTATCATCTTATTTATTTTGGCCGAATTCTCATGTGTCTATGAAATATCTTTTGTAGCTTCTCCTCTGGATTCAACTGCACAGACCGGACAGTCAAGTGGGGGTGGGGGTGATTGGCAAGAACAAGTGTATCAACATGTAATATGTTATTTTCTTATAATTTTTTTCCTTATTAAATTAAATGTGTGCGGCAGGAAGTGCTTTAACCAAAACAAATTTTTATTTTTTGGTTTTCCATAAGAATCATTTTTTTTAATTATTATCATTTTATCCTCGGACTCAGTTGTAACAACGGTAAACATAGCTATCAATGTCAAATCCAGTATAACATTGCGAATAAATAGTGGAGAAAATTGCTCAAAATTCCTGCACTGGTAGGAGATTGCAAGGTTTCTAATGCATTGATTATTTGTTTCTGGCAGATTAAATCTATGAAAGAAAGTTACTTGCCAGAGTTGAATGAAATGTACCAAAAGATTGCTACCCAACTTCAACAGGTATGATTTGTCAGACAATTTTTAATAACTGCTATTGATAAATAATCTTTTTCCATTATTGTTATTCTTGCAAACTCTAGAGATTGTAGCATGTTCTAAGCCTTATATCAGGTCATCACCTTTCCTCAAAGGGAGTCCTTTATTGTTGTTTTTTCCTCGTAAATTATTTTTACTATGTTTAACCCTGTATCTTTCCTTTATCAGCACAATTCCCTTCCAACACAACCAAAGTTAGATCAACTTGAAAAGATGAATGTATTTAAAATGCTGGAACGTATTATAGCATTCCTTCAGGTTTCTAAGAGCAACATCTCACCCAATTTCAAGGAGAAACTAGGTTCATATGAGAACCATATTATAAACTTCATAAATAGAGAAACTAGGTTCATATGAGAACCATATTATAAACTTCATAAATAGAAAAAGACATAAGAAAGCTATGCCTCCAATGCAGTCAAGGCAACTTCCCCTACCTCATATTGATTGGCAATAAGAAGTGTATCAAAAGGTAAGGTAATGTACTTTTTTGTTATCATTTTATTTCTAAGTGAATTGGATTGAACAGCAGATATTTGTCAAATGAACAAAACCCAAAATGATGAAGAATGATGGCTTTTATTGTGAGAAATTATCAAGAAGAAAATGAAACTCTTCAGTAGTCTTTTAGGAAAAATAATGAGAACTCTTCTTAAATCCATACTACTCAATGTTTATATATGTTGATGGACCTTCACATAATATTTGAAAAAATGTGTAATGTAGCAGTAGAAATTACTTGTGCTTTACCCAATAAGGATTTTTTTTTTGTTTTTTTTTCTAGAGTTAATTTCTTTTAGTGCTGTCGTTTTATTCTCTATTGGTTATTTGTATTGAGAATATCTGGTAATTGTTAACATGTCTTTGTGTTGATATGAATGGTATTTCTTTAGTGAGATTTTTGAAGTTTTCAATTTAATATTCAAAGTCATGGTTGGTGTGCTTAAGTTCCACATCTAGTAGTATGGTACGCTTGATGGAGTATTAAGTGACTTGGTTCTCCAAGTGTTTAGGTGCTTATCTTACATGCATGATGTGTGCACAATTAAGCATGAAATTTATAATGCATTACAAAATGAGAAATTTTTTATCATCCTTCCTTAGTGGAACAATGGTACAAATTTTCTTGCACAAGAGACGACAAGGTTTCTAATTAACCGATCCCTATTTGATTTGGTTGATTTTATTTTGCAGATTAAGTCCATGAAAGAAAATTACTTGCCAGAGTTGAATGAAATGTACCAAAAATCTGCTAGTAAACTTCAGCGGGTATGCTTAGTCAGATAAATTTTTAACAACTGCTCTATGAATAAACCAGCCTTTTCCATTATTATTATTATTATTATTATTATTATTATTATTATTTTGGTAATCTCTAAAGATTGCTAAGCACTATTAAGTCATCACCTTTCCTGAAAGTGAAAGGGTGCCCTTTATTATTTTTTTTCTCATCAATTATTTTTAATGTGTTTAACCTTGTACCTTTTTTTTTTTCTTTATCAGCATACCTCCCTTCCACAACAACCGAAGTCATATAAACTCGAAAAGTTGAAGAAATTTATGAAGATGTTGGAATGTGCTATAGCATTCCTTCAGGTTTCAAAGAGCAATATCTCACTTAATTACAGGTTGAAACTGGATTCATGTGAGAAGCAGATTATAAAGATCATAAATATAAATAGACCTAACAAAATCGTGCCTCCACTGCAATATGGACAATTTCCCCCACCTCATATGCAGTCTCATTAAAATCAAGTGAACTCTCAATTGCAAACAACAAATATGCAAGGAGGCTTTGTAGCAGCAACCCAGTAGAATAATATCACAAGCTTAAGAATATGGAATTGAACAAAGTTAACAAAAATGGTAGCATGCAGCAAGCTTCATGTGCTTAGGATACAGTAGAACATGAAAGTTTGTATTAGAGTCAAGTTGCGAACTCAACTCATTTCTAGACTTTTTTTTTTCTGAATTCTCATTTAGTGTCAACTATCCCTACTCTAATTTTATTTATTATGTTTTAATATTTAATGTTCTATACTTTTGTAGATTTAATTTATTGTTTTAAATATACTATAGCAATGTGTGTGCGCACACGAATTTATGCATTTTTAGGTTTGGTGTATATTTTTTATCAACAATTATTAATATACCTCCTCTAATTGTTTACTTTTTTTTTAATCCCAAATTCAAAAGCTAGCCTCCATAATTCTATATTGGGTTATCCGATTTTAACCTTTGCAATCATATTTTATTGTATTCTCAATGTCCCTTGGTCCATATGTCTCTCAATTGAACACGAGAGTAAGAATGTGTTATTCTCGTAAAGTTATGATCATTGATTCTTTTATACTTGAGTGAAAGAGTAAACACAAATATGTCAAATATCACATATTGGTATGCATGGTCACACATATTTCATGTTCTACTCTATCGAGAGGTCCAATAGCATAACTCCATATGTAACAAATCTATATATGTGACTGTTTTACTTAGAGTATAGTCTAAAAGGGACATAAAAATCTAACTTAGGAACAATGATTTGAATGAAACAAGTGAGTAATAATGTTGGAAGTTGAAATTACAAAGATAGATACCTGGAAGAGAATGTGAAACGCAATGAGGACGAGAGAGGCACTTGCAGAGATAGATACCAAACAAATGTGAACCCTAGCACAGATCTATATGAATAAAGTAATTTTCCTTAGTAAGGAACAGAATTCAATTTGCTGCATCAGGAATTGTAGCAAGGGATAACGAATTGGTGGAAATAATATAAAGAAGGGTGAGGGTTACTTACGTAGACAGAGTGAGTGGTCGAAGAAAGAGAGAGGAATGGACTGCGACGGAGGTGCAGCGGAGGACGGAGGTGACGGCGAGCAGAGAACTAAAGATGCGAGACTGCAATGAAAGGGTAGCAAGTCTGGTTCAGGGTTTTGATTATTAAATTGAAATAATTAATTTTATTGTACAAAGTAAATGAATAAATAAATAAAAATATCTAAAATAGTTATAATTTTAAATCAAACTGAGCTAACAACTGCTCATAAGTTTGGTTCGGGTTCAATATCAGTCAAAAATAAAAGTTTGTATTAGAGTCAAAGCTGCGAACTAAACTCATTTCTAGACATGTTTTTTTTTTCTGAATTCTCATTTAGTGTCAACTATCCCTACTCTAATTTTATTGTATTGTCAATGTCCCTTGGTCCATATGTCTCTCAATTGATTATTAGTGATCATCATTGCTGGGCAATCTTACAAAACATGAAAACACAATCCATTGACAAGTGGAAGAAAGCCTTAGCCAAGTAAAAGCCTTATTATAAGATAGATTCATTTAGCAATTAGCATGATACAAAGTAACTTAGGCCATGTAGTGAACAACTAAATGAAAATATGAAATTAGAGAAAAGGGCCCCACTTTGCTTCAAAGATATAGAGAGACATAATATGCAAGATACATGGTTCCTGGCCCCCGAATTGAGGCAAGTGCTGAGGTGCAGAACTGAAATTACAATTATGTTGTATAGAGAGCAATAACATGTATTTTCCAATGAATTGTTCCCCCCCCCCCCCCCCAGTCAACCACAGGACCCTCCGAGCACAATGCACTCAGCTTTGTACAATAAATCAAACTGAATAGCTTTTTAGTATTTTAGACTCGCTAATTTGAACTTCTGGTCTAGAGAATACTATAGTCTGAACAGCTTTGTACTATAAAATTTGCCAAAACCTATGCCAATGTTCCTTAGACCCGAGCACACATGCAGCTTATAGTCAAAGGCTACTAATATAGAGAGGCAACATTCACATATCATTTAATCTTCTCTCAACTATTATCAGAAAAAGTACAACTAAATCAGCTTTAGGCATCCCAGGCTTATCAACCCACAAGCAGAATATCTTTTGCACAGTAAGGTGATAAATTTATCAACATATAATATGTTTATGTGGAGATACCTGGATTTTAGCTCCACGATATGTGATGACACCTGGGATGCAAGTTAAGGTGGTAAACTCATACGAAGCAACCTATAAACAAAAACAAGTAAAAACTTCAGAAAGTTCTTTAATACAAACTAAACTTTAGATAATTTGGAAAATTATTATGCTACCCACCACCCAAACCCAATACAAAGATAAAATCACCCTGCATGCACATTATAATTGATTACTTAATGAACATAATGCATAACCTCTGTTGCATTATTAGAAAGAAAAAACAGAGCACTCTAATCCTTCTTCAAATCATACAACAAAACTCAAACGTAAACATCAACAAAAACCCCAAAATAAGTTAGGAAACAATCTTATACCAAAGTATATAAAAAATACACTAACTGAAAAGTGAAAAGACATGCATTTTGCTTAGCCAAATACACTGCATACCAGCTGATTAAGCACACACCCACAAAGCACTGCAGTGTCTCTTTTCCTTATAGAAACTAAAGAGCCAAAATATGACTTGACTAGAAGCCAATATTGGAATCAGAAGTTTACATGATGATTATTCCTTTTTATGTTCGATCTTTTTTCTTTTCTTGTTTTACTATATGGATAGTTTACATGATGATTATTCTTGTTCCACTATGAATAATAAAATTTATCATTTCAATATAAGTATATTGGACAACAATATGCTCCATTTACCAAGTGAACATTTTTTTGGGTGAATTTTACCTAGTGATTAGTGAACTATTAAACCGTGCAAATAGGACATGCAACTTCCTTCACCTGTCTTGCACATCCATCAGACTTGGAACCTACAAACAACACCACTTAACAGAGTTATAGAGATAAAATTCAAAATCTAAAAGAAAATAAAAATTCAAGCCATCTCAACTAAATTATCTATTACAACAAATTGCTTCAAACCTGCTTACAAGTTATGAATAAAAAATTAAAATTCTATATAGTAATTACATTACCTGATGCCTTTTGATTTCTCTCTAGTTCCTCCTGCCAAGACATTCACCAACAAGAAAGATTACCAAAGTAACTAAAAGTCTATTGGGTTTTACTATGTAACTATGCTATTAACTAATAAACATGGGGAACAATTTGTTCTTGATTGCTGATTATATCTCTAATCTTTAACACTACTTGTGCTTAAGATTAGCTTTTTACATCAATATAATTGTTTGCTTATTTAAAAAAAAACATTGACTTGTAATCAGTAAAATTGTCGATTTTCATTTGACCTGTGATCTTGTAATTCTGGCTTAACTTAATGTCCAATGAAACACTCAGAGACCCATTTTTTATTTCACTCACTTGAAAGCAATCTTCAATCTGGTTCTAATCTTGGAATTCATATAACAAATGTGATATCAAATGGGAGAGAATTTTTTTACGAGTGAGATTATTTTTTTTTTAAAGTTACTTGTTGTTTCGATTATTGTTATTTTTTATACCTAAAACAATAATAAAATGAAATGTGATTTTCTTGGTGTGATTAGTACCATGCTGACTCAACTGAGTGAGGCTTAAAATAAATTTTATGAGGTTTTTTTTTCTTTTAATGAGAAAGTTATATGTTTGAGTTTTTTTTTATAACATATGGTCTTTTTTAATTTTATAAAATTAATGAAAATATTATTTTTGTTGGTGGACCTTAAACTTAGGTCCTGATTAGTATTGTGTGACTTAGATGTATCTATCAAAATTGATTTTGATCCAAACTTATATAAGTGTACTGGTCAACAAGTAATAAAATTAAAGAAATGGTCATCTCATATAGATCAATTAGCATGTTCTTATCACTAAGTGTTAATTTAGTGAATCAAAATACAAGATTGTCATGGTTAGTAGTTAGTGAAAATTGAAAATCTAATAGCCTATGAAAGACATTTGGACTAATCAAATATTCAAATACTCAAGAAACACAATGACTGAAGGTGGAAAATGTAAATCAAGATCCTATACTCCCTTGTTCCTAAATTCACTCACTTGAAATCTTAACCTCACACATTAGATGAACGTTCAAATGTTGTAGTAGAGTAACTAGTCTTAATTCCTTGTAACTATAATTTTATGAATTATTAAATAAGAGCTTTAATTCTGTAAGCACTCTCACTTAGCAAGTCTGCATTAGGTTCACGATTCTAAAGAATGCAAATAACCATATACTTATATTCCTAAATCTACGTAATAATGCCTCTTAATTTTAATCAGTTCAACCTTAGATCCAACTTTCCAAGTGCAACTAAAGACATTGAGAAAAGAGAACAAGATTGAATCACATTATATGAAATACAATTGAAGGAATCATTCACAAATTTAGAACAGAGTTTTATTCATTACAAAAAAAAAGTACATGAAAATGAAATTAAGAACTTAGCACAAGATAGGGGCATGGGGGATCCATGATTGTAATCCATTAAAGCTCCCCATTCATTCCTAGAGTACAACTCAATTAGTGAACCTTCAAGAATCTAAACTCACAGACAAGAAAGATTACCAAAGTAACTAAAAGAATTGTAGCTTTCCATGGGCGATAAAACCAACACAGAAACAAACAATATAATGTCCCAATTAGTTACCTGAAGTTTCTTTGCAAGATCCTCGTGACTCTGCAATGCAGGTTTACTTGATGACTCTTTTGCACTAGTCAACCGCTGAGTCACTTCACCCTATACAACAATGGAACTATAAGAAACTTAACAACATTGCTTCTTCAGTTATTAACTATTTAGGCAGCAAAGGAAAACAGAGGATCATGACATTAGCAACAAAGCACACAAAAAACATATAATACTTAATTAAGTTATGGAGAAGTCGGATATTAAACTTTGAAAAAATAAATACAAAAAAGCTCTATGAACAGAATATTTGATGTACATGTGTATCGTTATTTAACGGAAGAAGAATGCTTATAGTCTTCATATATTTTAAAAATCAAGGTAATCCTATCCCTATTTTCCACAAATGCAAATATTACATAATTATTAGAATCCACAAAATTAAACACCATGTTAGCTGGAAGGAATAAAGTAATATATATGGTTAATGCCAATTGCAAGACCCACCCACATGCTCAATTTTATTATATAATAGTCCAAAAATATTCTGATTTCATGAAAGGAAATAGACAAGGACATGACAGAATGATAGAGGGCCTTCCTGATATACGAAACCAAACTCGTAAAGATTGACATAACATCCAAAAGAGAAAAAGAGAAAGCCATTGGAATTGGAATGTCCTATAGTATTATTAGTATATGAAACACATAAGCTGGAAGAATCAAGAAATTGCTACATTAAACATGTGGGTACAACCAATCGATTGCTATGTTGCCAAGCTTTAGCTTTCTGGTTCCCCAGTCAAATAAACTATTTGCTATACATAAATGCCTCTTCCCCACTCCACCAACCCCTCGCTTTACTCTCCCTAGCTCTTACGCTCCTTCCTCCCTCCATCCATAACAAATTTATTTGCAGTACTCCAATTCTACTGTGAGAGCCCATTGTCATTTGTCAAGGACAAGAATGTTCTATTAGCTTCCACTGCCTATTCGTGCTCCCCATCTTTCTCCAAAAACTTTCGTATTCACAGCTTAAATATCTTTTTCTGTTTTACATCTATTAATTAGGTCCTACTCCTTCCAATGGATACTTCCAAACCACAATCTGCCAAACAGCTAAAAGAACATCTCCAACACAACCAAGAGCCTTTTTCATTGCAAAGTTACCTCATCAAAAGAAGTTACATGTTCAAGAACTCCAGCTCTGATAGTAGCAACATTCAACACCTTTATTCAGCCAAGGATCTGAAGTGGTCCATCAAGTATGATTTACACAAGATAAGGAAAAGGTTATTACATGCTTCAGGGATACTAAGATCACTATTATACAAGTTCATTCCCACAGAAGACAACCAGGAGTTATCAAATGAAGAGCACAACAGTGATCTATATTATGTGCATGAATACTTAACAGCACACACTCAGGCAACTCAACAAACAGATTCACTGAAAACCTTAGTTGTGTCGTCGTGTCATTTTACTAACAATGATGTTCAGGACAAGGTTCTGCCGGCAAACATGTTTCGGACACTCACACTCCCCAAATTGAAAAGATCAGAGGTAAGTAATAAGGGATTCATACTCAATTCATACCCAAATTGTGTTCCCTTGAATCTGAACTAATTTTGCTCTCTACATGGCATACATATTATAGTGTCTATATCTTGTGAGAGTTCTATGAATGGAACTTCTACCTAACAAGCTGGGTTGTTGGATATGCCAGTTGATTTAGTCACATTTTGCTTTCTTCCTTGTCCTCATCAATCGAACACCTTTATTATTAATATTTCATTAGCAACTCTAATTGGTAGATAAATGATTAATTCTGTTCTATTATAATTTAAAGGTTGAAAGATGACTTTTTCTGGCTTGTCCTATAACATTTTTAATAGTAGTTAGAGAAAAATATGAAAATTTATTCCTATAATATTAGATTAGAATACACTAGAGAGCTGAACTCTCACCCCTTTAGTCTCCTACTATTTTAATTAGTTTGTGTTTGAGTTTAAGTTAAATAATCTAGAATCACATTAAAATGCAAACACATAAATCTAATGGCAGATAATTATTGTCCATAATGGACTACTTGATAGGTGATATCCCGAAGCAATGACCAATAACAGATAATTCAATTTAACCTAATAATTTCTTTTACTTTTTATGTGTCAAAAAAAGCTCACAGGGACTACCTATAAGTGACCCATCAAATGAGGCTGGCTTTGCACCTAACACCTAGAGTGTCCTTGTACAACTATACAGATGCAGGGGATACCATGTTTCAAGCTCCGAATCAACGCTGGGAATTTACTCAACGCTGGAAGAAAATAACAATGCCAGAAGGAAATAACATGTGATGAAAGGAAAACAATACATCAAGTTTCTCTTCGTAAATCTTCTTAATTTATCTTTGATTTCTACAATTTAAACAAAGAAAGATAGCCAACAATTCGTTGTTCCCAAAGATTCCCACCATACTGAGCACACAAATATAAAGAATAACCAAATCTGTGTTCAAAGCTCAAACTTTAGTTTCCTTTTTGGGCTGAAACAATCACGATATATATGCATGTTGGGGAAGCAAAGATTAGTCTACATATCACTGTTATGAAGTGAGGTTGCCACTTTCAGAGAACCATTTACTGAACAAGCAATGTGCTCACTTCAAAAAGCTGTAATCCATAAGCAAGAACACATATGTAACCATTCAATGGAGACAGAGATTTAGGGGTTTAATGACTTACCTGTACCATGACCTAAGACAGCCTTCGCGGTGCGAGCTCCACTGCTTCAGGGAGATAGAGATTTAGGGGTTTGGGGTTTGACGGCACTGCGGGCTACAGTGTTTGGGGTTTGAAGGCACTGCAGGGTAGAGTGTTTCGGGTATCACTTAGGGCACTGCGGGGTTGAGTTCGAAATGTGAGCGCGTATAGCAAATCAAGGAGTGCGGGGGGACGAAATATTACTGAAAATACAAAGACGATCTTAGGCTTTACCCGTCTTTGTATTGTTTGGGCAGTTACTTTCTAAGGTGGTTTTGTGCAACCGCCTTAGAACCCGTGACGTAAATTGCAAAATTTGTATCCCAAATTACAAAAATGCCACCGCACTCTTTTTTAAGACGGTCATTTAGAACCGATTTAGAAACGACGTCGTAAAACATAGCTTTTCTAGTAGTGGAAGTTAAAATTGCCTAAGTCTTGTCTTGTCAGCTAAATAAATGCTTAGAGAAATTGGCTCAATTTGTATCTATGCAGCAACCATGTGAAATTAAGATATATGCCCTCTTAAAAGAAAAATATGCCATACATAATTAAGAATGGAAAGAGGATAATTTAGTTTGATAACTTGGATAGGATGTTTAATTTCCTTTAATATTGACAAACTCATAGTCCTCCTCATCGTATTTCACACACTTGTGTCCTCTTATATATTACTAAAGAATGGTCAAACTTTTAAGTTTTAACTGTCTAATGCTTTTATCACTGATGAGTAAAAATTTCAGAAACATTTGTTTTCAATAACCCTATTTGTTTTCAATAACAATATAAAAAGAAGAGGTGAATTAGAATCTTAGGGCGAAAGTGCGAACCTAAAACATTTGTGTTAGGATAACAACCCCTGTGAATCTTCTTCAACACGGTGGTTTCGTTGGAGACGCAATCGCGACCCTTGTAAACGACACCGTATGTTCCTTCGCCTATGTTCTCAACCTTCTCATACCTAAAAAATTCACAAAACGCACACATACAAATAGTAGAAGGAAAGAATGGAAACTCATAAGTGAAAGTGAAGCTATGTCACGCAATGCATTTTACTAACCTCAAGCCATGGAAGCTTGGGATCTTAACTTTGTGGTCCTTGAGTGGCACTGAGCTGATGGCTAAGGCAAAGAGTCAAAGGGGAAGCACGAGAGAGTGGAGGGAGAAATGAAAGGGATTTCAAAAGGAGCTAGGGATTTCAAAGTACACGCGACAGTGGCAATTCTATAATTAGGGAAACGAAAACAATGGCATTCTTACATATAAAACCGTCATCATTTTCGTTCCCCTAATTACACTGTAGTATATTCTAAGACGGTTCCGTAAAATCGTCATAGAATGTGCGCCATAAAAAAATCATTCTCTTTAATTACAAAACTGTCACCGCATGACATTCTAAGACGGTTACGTATAACCGTCTTAGAATGTGCTTCGTAAAAAAGTAATTTTTAGTAGTGGTCGTGGAATCTGAATCCATAGATGATTCTTGATTATGTGCTATTCTTAGGATCTGTTATGGAACGGATAATCGGCTAATAGTGTCACCGGTGGCTTCATGGTTCTTCCTCAACCGAAACCTCTTTATTCCTTAATAGGACATTTGTAACTCTTTAGATGGGGAAAAGAGAAACTATATGTGACGGCTCGGTATATTGAGGACCATAGCCTTCTTATTGTGTGTTAACCTAATAGGGTTCTGATTATCCCCTAATGGACCAACACTGACATCTGCTCATTTAAGTCCATATCATCTGATTTAGTTGTCTAACGGGCTCACTTAATTTGATCACATAAAATAAAACTCACTAATGATAAATAACTAATACAATTTTCTTATAATATTAGCCCACATTAATTATTGGAATAGAAAATTCCAACAATCTCCCTCTTGGGCTACATATTGTAACAATTATATCAAAAATCCTTAAGCATGCATCTGTATACTATTTACCTTTAGGCTTCCACCTTAACAACTTGATCTATCTCATGTATCAATAATGAAATCATTGTAGCTTTTGTCACTACAACAAATGTAATTAGACCCCAATGACCACCACATCAGTACACTCAATGACATAGGTCAATATGGATAAGCAACATGAAAATTACATGCAATGTGATCTTAGTCATGCCTATTTCCAACTGGTCCAAACTTTATTCTTTATAGAGATCTATCCAAACACAACATAAATATTGCAAACAAAACAAGTTGATAATGAAATGATAAGCTTCAACTTTATTTCTGCAGAAAATCCAAACAACAAAATGTTTGTAAACCATAAGATATAGAACATAAGTAAAACTCCCACTAAACTAAGGTACTATAAGGAATTACACACATATGAGCAATGTGCTCATGAAAAACTTTAAGTGTCATACCTTTAGTAAGTGGATAAGCTAGCATGGAATGAGTCCCTATATTTTCTATACAAATCTATATCTTATGAATTCTTTATTTAACAACCAAATACTTTATGTCAACAAACTTTTACTTGATTAAATCCTTAATAAGACCGATAAGATATTGTCTCAATAAACACCCGATGGCTACTAAATGTTGGCAACAATAGGCAAGCTAGTTACAATAATTTAGCAATCATAAATTCTAGTATGATGTCTCATAGCAAAATATTAACTCCACCAACACGGTTAAATGTGGATCCTTATATGGAGTGATTGTTATTAAGACAATTCAAAAAAATCAAAGTCAGGATACCCAATGATCTCTAAACTTCTAGACTTTCGATATGAAAACATGTAGTTTCTTGTTCTCTTCAATTAACGCATAATGCACTTTACTACTTTCTAGTGTTGCATACCAAGATTACTCATATATCTCCTTAGGACTCCCACAAAATATTATTTCAAGACAATAAAAAAATAAACTTAAGCATACATGATAAATTGTAATATAACTATTTTGCAACAATAAGTCATATGATGATAGTAGGATGTCATCAACATATAATACTAAAATAATAAATTTATTTCCATTAAACTTTTAGCACACACAATCATCAACCAAATTTACCTCAACACCATGAGAGATAATCTTGATGAATTTTGTAATACCATAGATGAGAGACTTGTTTAAAAGAATAAATGGATTTCTTTAGTTTGCATACCATAGACTTTAGATCATCTTAAACAAGATTTTTTGGTTACACCGTATAAATTGTTTCATTAATGTTGTCATTTAGAAATGTAATCTTTACATCCATCTACGCAAAACAATTATCAAAACAATCTATAGTGTCATTATAGTTCTATGAAAATTTTTCTAAGAAATCAGAGAGAAAGTTTATTTGTGATCAATGCCTTCCTTCTTGTAAAACTTTTGGCGACAAGACAATCTTTATATATCTCAAAATTACCCATTGAATTCCTTTGGACTATAGATATTTATCTATAACTTATGTGTTTTACTCTTTCAAGAAAATTGGCGATATTCCAAATGTGATGTTCAATCATCGGTTTTATTACATCAATTATGACATCAATCCACTTGAGAGTTAGAGCACAACATGACTTGACTAAGGTCAATTAGACCTTCTCAGTCAACCTAATGTCATATTCATGTTCTTAAAGAAATATGACATAATCATATCAAATTATATTTTTCCTTTCTCTAGTGGATCTTCTTAATGACATTTCTTGAAGTTATTGAGTTTGAATTTTAGGTGGTGCTTGAGATGGAATCTTAGTGTTGTCTTGTCTTTTAATAATGTTAGGAGTAACATCATTATTTAATTACCATATCCGTTTCTTGAACAATGGTAAGTACAAAGGCATATCTATTGTCAATAACAGATTATTCTTTAAAGATAACACTCCTTATGTTTCCTTCCCCTCCAAATTCAATTTCCTCAAGGAGTCTTGCACGTCTCAAACATGATCTTAAAGTGGAATTGTAAAATTTATATATGCGAGAGCTTTAAATGTAACAAAAAAATTTATAACTAATTATCTTTAAGTCCAACTTACCTTCATGCAGCCTATAAGACATTGCTTCGACTAAACATCCCTAAATGTGTATATGCCTAATGTTGGAATTTCCCCGACTCATACCTATAGGGTAGTGACTACTTTAATTGGTACCCTAAGAGGATATAAATTTCATTTTTTAATTTCTTTCCCCAAAGCGACTTTGGTAGAGAAGAATTAAACTTCTTACCATATATGTACAAATCTAGTTTCATCATTCTGCAACTTTGTTCATGCTAGGTTTGCCTAACATTACATGTTGTAAAACAATTTCACAATTATTGAAGAAAAACACATGGGGGACTCCAAACGTTGTACCTTATGTCATATATACCACACTATTCCCCATGGTCACATTTGACAACCTTAATTTTCTTTCTTTTTCTTAGTTGAAGTTCAACTTCATGTTTGAAAGACTAAATATCTAGAGGCCAAAACTTCTCATAATTTAAGTAAAGACGAATCATATATGAACATAATAAAATACATTTGTTCATTCCATGAATCCATAAGGAATAGAACACAAATATATGCATGTATTAGTTCTAAGACATCCTTATTTCTTTCAGCACCTGAATTCCATTTTGTTTGTTTATTTTCCCTTTATATACTCAATATAGACTATAAGGTCCAACCAATATAAAGGATCCAGAATTTCCTATAACACAAGCATCCAAATTCCCTATTAAGAGATATGACTTAAGCGCTTATGTTATAAAGTAACGAAATTCTCTTTTAATTTTAAGTTTTGTACCACCCAAAAATGTTTGCAATAGGAACACTCAAATATCCATAAAAGAACTCATAACTTGCATCATTTGAATCACACCAAAGACTAACTTTATTATTTCTAATTGAACAAAATAACTTAATTTGTCCAAATTAGAAATAAAATTTGGGTTAATAAATAGTTCAATATATGTCTCAACCAAATTCAAATGAAATTGAATCTTTTAAAGCAACAAAAAAATTCTCATAACTTCAACTATAACTTTATGTCATCGCCCACATAGAAGAATCTTTCATTATCACTTGGCGGATGACTTCATAGGTAGCATCATATAGACATGTTTTTGTGAGTAGTAGAACCAAAATCTACCCACTAACGTCCTTCGGTACAAAACTAAATTAACTTTAAAACATACAAAAAATGAGAAGTTTACCATTTTCACACACTAAATCGTGTAAATAAGACCCTTTTTTTTATATGCCTCGTCCTGCAAAAGCAAAAAAGAAATTCCTTATCTTGTTCTCTTGTTTCTTCTCTAGAAAAAAAATATGCAATATCTTCAACTCTCAACTGGCTCCCCTCAAACTCTAAATTTTATACATGCAACTTTGGGATTTAAATAATGAGTAATTTAAACAGTAGTAGTAACAACAACACCAATTGAAAAAAAAGAACAATAAACATACAATGCACAAATAATCTTTATGGTAAATTTCAACCCAAAGAAGATATCTATCACATCATTAATCCTCAATCTTTAGATTGAAAAAGACTAACTGCAAGTGGTATTCTCAACGCATTGATCAAACATTGGTGATAAGTCCTGTCAAACAAATGTTGTCTTTGGACACTCCATTGCTCACATGGAAAACTTATAAGATGATTATTCCGATCAAATAATGATTGTCTTTGAACATTTCATTATTCACATGGAAAATCATATTATTTATAATCACCACATGTTTACCATCGCAAACATGTAATTATTTTGCCAAATTCTATCGTCCTTTGGGCCGAGCACAATTCGCATGAATAATTCCATGCAACATCCATGCAAATTCAATCAAATCAACTTACACAATGAAGGTTACTTTGACAACGTGTTGTTTCAATCAATTTAACCAAAAAATACAAGACAATCTAATATATAAAACGAGAGGTCTTAAAATTACACAACTTTCACATATAATTAAGTTATATAAAAATATAAATATAATAGAATGTGCAAATATTTTACATAACAAACTCATCGCAAGATACCTAGCAAAATATTAATTCCTAGAGAAATTAATTTATAATTGATATTAATTGGTATTCTATCAAGACACTAAATTTTTAATTTTTTATAAATGATAATAAATATATGATATACATAAATTTATTTTATACTTGAAAATTATTGAAATTAATATATCATTAATATTTTTAAACTAACAAACCAATATTTTACAATAGTTTATAAAGCATAATAAATATATAATATTTTTAACTATACTAAGATAATTTTTAATAAAATTAACAAACCAATATTTAAATTATTTGAATAAGATAAATAAATCATGCATAACAATAGTCTTTTAATTTTTGTTTCTTTGAAATAATTATTTATTTTATATGATCATTTAAAAATTATCATAAATAAATACCCTTTATATTATTAAAATATGTCATAATCAAATTTTGTAAAATTAAGTATTTTAAAATACAAGATATAAGTCTAACACTAATGATTCATTAAGGTTCAATATGATGTAAGTGAAATTTATGTATTAGTGAAGATCCAACTTGACTTTGTTACAACATGTGCACTAACCACGGCCAATATGATGCAATGTGTAACTTATGCATTGACTAAAATCCCAAATTGACTTTAATTTAAGGCTTATTTGCAAAATTCATCCCCCTATATTTCAATATTCTCTGATTAATGTTAACTAGATGTTTCATTAAATTTTAATCGTTGACTAGAGTAGAGAGAGAGTTGACCAACATTTTCTTAAAAAATATGAACTTTAAAAATGCTTGAAAATGGACTAAAATCATAGTTCTTGGAGTAAGAAACACACTCCTTTACCACTACACTCAGGTGCTCATTTGAATATTTGGTACAAAATATAGTATTAATATAAGTTTTATGCAAAAATAATTCAAAATTCAAATTTTATTTTGTTTTAATTTATCATATTTTAACAATCTTATATATTATCTTTTAAAATATAATATATAAGATTAAATTTTATTTTCACATAAATTAGAATATGTATATTTATATAAGTTGTTTTAAATATTATATTTTTATTTTAAAATAATGCTTGTGATTTAGTGATAATATTTTTTTTATGTATATTAACATATTCATATTATTTATTGTAGTATAGATAAAAAAAATACTGTCAATAAATCACATACACAAATATTTTTAAAAAAATTAAAATATTTTCATTTTATTTAAGTACGTATTTTTATTATATAATTTAATTTTTTTAAAAAATTACATACCTCATTAAATAAAGTTAATTATAAATAAAAAATACTATTATATAAAATAACAGGAATATCTCAATACAAGTAAAAAAGTATTATCATTAAATCACATATATAAATATTTTAAAAGATAATAAATTAAAAAAGAATAAAATTTACATATTCTAATTTATGTGAAAATAAAATTTAATCTTTCATAAAAATATAATAAATTAAAAAAGAATAATTTTAAATTTTGAATTATTTTCGCATAAAACTTATATTAATATTATATTTTACCCCAAATATCTAGATGGGCATGTGGGTATAATGATAAAGGAGTGTGTTATTTATTTCAAGGACCATGATTCTAGTCTTTCTTCAAGTGATTTTTTAAGTTCTTATTGATAAACTTTCTAGTATAGTCAAAATAAAGACACAAATTTTGCAATTAAGCCTTAATTTAACATATTCACTAACCAAGGCTCAATAATGATTTATTCATGTTCAATGTGTAACTTATTCATTCACCACTTTCCAATATATATGACTTTAGTGCAACATATACTAATGATTGATTGAAACCCAACAAGAACCAATCAAGATCCAATATGACTTTCATATAACTTATGCACTAATAATTGATTGAAATCCAATAAAGCCCAATAAAGACGCAATATAATATATACGCAAACAAAACTTAATAATTAATGATTGATAAATTAATAATTTTTTTTCATTTTATCTCACTTAGTTTTAAGATACCACTTTGTTTTTTTATAATGATAAAAAAGACACCATTTTTTTTTAGATACCACTCTCACTTTATTATATAAAATAGTCAAGCTCAAGTTTTTATTTATTTTTAGTTTCATATATTACATGTTAAGCTCTTTTTTTAATTATCTTGTATAAAAATAATTATTAAATATTATATTGATAAAGATATAAAATAATTTAAGAAAAATTAATAAAGATAATTGAGTTATACTTAACTTATGAAAAAATAATAAAAAGAATTAAATTTTACTCCGGAGTTCTACCACTTGTTTCAGTTAGTGTTGATTAAATTATTATTAATATATATAATACTATGTATGTGTATATATATATATATATTAAAATTAAAAAACTAATAATTATTTTTTACACAATTAATTATTATTATTATTATTATTATTATTATTATTATTATTAGTCATAAAACAGTGGTAACACATTATAAGTTAAAGAATTTTTTTTTTCAAATCTCAAATTCCTAATATTATAAATTATAATATAAAAATTACAAATATCATTAATTATAAAAAAAATTAAGAAATTAATTGAGTGTATGTAAAATCTTAAAGGTCTTACACCTAGAGTCATTTGGTGTACGTAAAATTCCAAAAAAATACCTACAACAAATTAGTGTAAGTAAAATTATAAAGCCTTCTACATACAAATGATGTGAGAACACGTAAAATCTCAAAGAAGTTATATCTACAATCACTTGGTGTAGGTAAAACTGATAAAAAAATATACATATATTGATCTAATCATGCAAATCAATTTAAATGGCATATTCAGATCAAACAACGAAAATTAAATATTTTGAGCGTACTTCTAGCCATTGCAAATCGAACACGAAGTGGCGCATACACGAACCTGAAGGCAGTTTGGTTCTTCCAAACCCTTACTCGCTCTGAATAGATGGTGTATTTTTCTGAATAGAGAAGTGAGTTTGGTGATATGAAACTGAGAGCACCTTATCCTATTTATAGAGTATGTCCATCACAGAGCTCAACCAACTTGTTATCAGAACGTGGGCTTGAGGATAGGTACGTGAGTTTGTTATTGAAGGTGACAGTGATAAGGGGGTTGAATGTGGATGGAAAATGGACCAGATACAGAAATAACAAAATTCCCAAAATTTGCAATGGGAAATAACTAAAACAAAACGTGAAACGTGGGGAAAAATAAAGCTTGAACGTGGGTCACTCCATCATTCTCCCACTTGGTCCATTTAACTCAACATCAACCGTAATAAGAAACATAATATATGAGTCATGGTGATAGGTCCTTTGGTGATGAGTAATATCTTCCATGTACCACAATATATCAAGTCTCTCGACACTAGCTCTCAACTTAATGAATAAACCATATGTTTATTCTATATCTAAACCGAATGATTTTTCTCAAAATAAATAAATATGTGCACAAAACCATATGAGAAAATATCTAACTGAATAAGAGTTTCATTGAAAATAACAAATGTATGTACAATGAAATTACACCATGGAACCAAGTCCCATTGTACTACATGATCCTTAAAATTCTTTGGTGGCATGCCTTTAGTTAAAGGATCAGCAATCATCAACTCAGTGTTGACGTGTTCAATGACCACTTTCTTTTCTTTAACACGTTCTCTTATGGCTAAGTACTTGATGTCGATGTGCTTACTTCGACTTCCACTTTTGTTGTTTTTAGCCATAAACACCGCAACAAAGTTGTCACAATACAACTTTAATGGCCTAGAAATAGAGTCCACAACTCTAAGGCCAGACATGAAACTCTTCAACCATACACCATGCGAGGTAGCCTCAAAACAGAAACGAACTCAGCCTCCATAGTGGAAGTAGCAGTTAAGGTTTGTTTGGCACTTCTCCAAGATACAGCTCCACCGGCTAACATAAAAATATAACCAGATGTTGATCTTCGTGAATCAACGCAACCAGCAAAGTCTGAGTCGGAGTAGCCAATCACTTCAGACAATCAGTTTGTCTGTACATGAGCATGTAATCCTTTGTTCCTTGAAGATATCTCATCACTTTCTTTGCAGCTTTCCAGTGGTCAATACCTGGATTACTTTGATATCTTCCCAAGACTCCAACAGCGAATGCAATATCAGGTCTAGTGCAAACCTGAGCATACATAAGGCTTCCAACTGCTGAAGCATATGGAATATTTTTCATGTGTTCCCGCTCAAAATCATTTTTGGGGCATGACTCAAAGCGAGTTTGTCACCCTTCACAATGGGAGCTACACTTGGTGAACAATCTTTCATGTTAAATCTCTCTAAAACTTTGTTGATATAGGTTTCTTGAGACAAGCCTAAAATGCCTCGAGATCTTTCTCTATGGATCTTTATGCCTATGACATAAGATGCCTCTCCCATATCCTTCATATCAAAGTTCTTTGAGAGAAATTGTTTCACCTCATATAGCATACCCTTATCATTAGTCGCAAGCAGAATATCATCTACGTATAATACAAGGAAACAAATCTTACTCCCACTGACCTTCTGGTATATACAGTGATCCATGACATTCTCTTCAAAGCTAAATGAAGAAATGACCTCATGAAATTTTAAATACCATTGGCGGGAGGCTTGTTTCAATCCATAGATGGACTTATTAAGCTTGCAGACTAAGTGCTCACCAACACTAGATAAGAATCCTCAGGTTGTTTCATGTAAACCTCTTCTTCTAGATCACCATTCAGGAACGTCGTTTTCACATCCATTTGATGCAACTCAAGATCAAAATGAGCTACTAATGCCAAAATTACTCGAAGAGAGTCTTTCTTAGATACAGGGGAAAAGGTCTCTTGTAATCGATTCCTTCTCTTTGAGTGAATCCTTTAGCAACAAGTCTTGCCTTATGTCTCTCAATGTTGCCTTCTGAGTCTTTCTTTGTTTTGAAGACCCATCTACATCGATGGCTTTTACACCAAAGGCAACTCAACGAGATCCCAAACTTGGTTAGATGCCATAGAATCCATCTCATCCCTCATAGCATTATACCACAAATTTGATTCCTTAGAACTCATGGCTTGTGAAAACGTCTCAGGATCATTTTCGGCTCCAATGTTGTAGTCTGATTCTTGTAGGTACACTACATAATCACTAGGAATTGCTGTCTTTTTACTCTAGTAGATCTTCTTAATGTTGCTTGTCATCTTGCTGAGGAACTTGTTCAACGTTCTTCACCAGTTTGTTCAATATCATCATGTTGTTCCTCACAAACAACTTGATCTACATGATCACTTTCAACAGCTTGTGGAACTTCAATCACTGGTTGTCTAACACCCATTTTAACTTGAGGGGTGGGAATGACTACCAACCTATTACTTGTCCAGAAGGTTCAGCTTCATAGTGATCCCTTTCAGAAGAAATGTTCTGAAATTGATCACTCCCACTAATCAAGTCATTTTCAAGAAACTTTGCATTCCTTGATTCCATAATCCTAGTGTTGTGGGATGGACAATAGAACCTATACCTTTAGACCTTTCAGCATATATAATGAAATACCCAGTAATAGTCCTAGGGTCTAGTTCCTTCTCTTGTGGATTATAAATTCTTACTTCAGACAGGCATCCCCAAACGCGTATATGTCACAAACTTGGTTTCCAACCCTTGAATAACTCAAAAGGTGTCTTTGAGACAGCCTTGGTTGGAACTTGGTTTAATATATACGCAGCCATGTTAAGAGCATCAATCCACAAAAATTGAGGAAGCTGGTATGATTGCAAATCAATTTAAATGGCATATTCTGATCAAACAACGGAAATTAAATATTACGAGCGTACTTCCAGCCATTGCAAATCGAACGTAAAGCGGCGCATACACGAACCTGAAGGCAATTTTGTTCTTCCAGACCCTTACTCGCTCTAAATAGATCGTGTATTTTTCTGAATAGAGAAGTGGGTTTGGTGATACAAAATTGAGAGCACCATATCCTATTTATAGAGTATGTCCATCACAGAGCTCAACCAACTTGTTATCAGAACGTGGGCTTGAGGATAGGTACGTGAGTTTGTTACTGAAGGTGGCAGTGATAAGGGGGTTGAATATGGATGGAAAATGGAGCAGATATAGAAATAACAAAATTCCCAAAATTTGCAATGGGAAATAACTAAAACAGAACGTGAAACATGGGGAAAAATAAAGCTTGAACGTGGGCCACTCCATACAAATGGTGTGAGAATAGGTAAAATCTCAAAGAAGTTATATCTACAATCACTTGGTGTAGGTAAAACTACTCTTATTATATAAATAAAATTATTTTTTATAAAAAAAATTACTTGTAAATGATTTTTAAAATATATTATTTTTATAGAAAATTGAGAAAGATAATGAAAGATGAAAAAGAAATTGATAGAAATAAAGTACCAGTTGGGATTGAAGGATCTGAGTTCGTAGAAATGGAATCATCGATGACGGCGTAGTGCGACTAAGGTTGAGAGACAAAGAGTTAGCTGAACATGGTTCAAGTTGTAGATCGACGAAGTTGATGGTCCGAGCCTCTAAGGTCGACGACGCTGAAGTTTGGACAACAAAGGTTAATCTCTTCCCCTCCCCCCCCCCCCCCCTCCTTCTCTGATTTAGTTTGGTGGAATGTTAAGGTCCATTCTAATTTGTGCGTGGTTGAAGAGTGGGTTTGGGTTTACTGGATGGGGATATGGTGAGATCGTTGTTTGCAGTTCGATTATGTGTTGTTTTGTGTGATTTTAGGGGTAGTTCGTGTGGCTTATGAACTTTACATGCCTTGCTCCCATTTTATACAGTACAATTGCAAAGTGAACATTTGTGGTAGCTGCCCCTGCTCTATTTAAAACTAAACTTCATATTGTTCTGAGAAAATTTATCAAAGACATATGAAATCTTAGAAAGCATTTTTTAGGGAAGTTGTTTGAGATGTTTCTAACTTTGACTTCGATTGTAAATTCTCGACAGAGCATGAACTATTTTTGGGCAATTTTGATATTTCACACTAATGCTGATCCAGGGGGTTATCTCTATAATATGTTGTGTACATTGTAACTTCTCTTGGATTTGTGGACTAGTCCTTTGAGGTCATTGTCGATGGCATTAAGAAATGCATTATCTTGGCCCATGAAAATCTCTACCCAGGATCAATATTTGTCAATAAGGGTAAGGAAAAAAATTGCATACTTTTCTTCTTTCCTCCCTAGGCTCTTATGCACAGGTACAATACATGCATGCAATCCAACATCCATAACTTTCATATCAATTTATTTTACAGATGGTAGTTTTGCATATTGTTGAAGAAAATAAGGATCAAGATGGCTTTCTTTACATGACTTATAGTGGAGAGAACACTTTCAGATCCCACTAGGCATAATACATGTTAACATCTATAAATAGCCCCCACAAAATACAATTTCTCTGCACCCAATTGGTTTTCAACATTGAGCTAGGTGGAATCTTAATTTATGCCAGTGTTGTGGCCAACATAGGAATATCTTTTCAAAACTTTATGAATCTTGCATTTTGAGCAAGTTTGAATCCAATTTCTCCCATAAGTTGAAATTAATTTATGCAACTCAACTTTTTTAGAAGCACCTTCATTTAACTCATTCATAAATAAAGGTACATAAGATAAATTCAACTTGTGAGAGAAGTTTTGCTGACTGTATCTCCTTTTTTTTTTTCATTTTCTTACAAGTGCTTATTGAAAAACTTCTCCAAACTAACTCTATTGTTTTCATATGTAAAGAGTGAATATTTTTGAGTGCCTGTGCCATCTGTAGTTTCTTTGTTCTGATCCTTTGTCCAATGAGAATCTTTTACATATTTGGTTTGACCGTAGTTGTTTTAAATGTTTGTCAAAGGAGCTCAAGGTGGGTCTGAAACAGTGTTGGTGGCTTGAGAGATTAGGAAGCAGCGCAGTCAAAAAGCATTCGATGGACTGAAATTTATTGGCAGCGAATCCAATGACCTTGTTCTCTGGAATAAGGTGCAAAGCAATTTCAATAGTTTTTTTTAGCAGTAATTTTTTTTTTCTCATGAAGAGTTTTGGATTATTTGTGAAGAAATTGTGCTTCATCCTGTTGATTAATTGGACCTATATTTAATTAGAGTGTTTTGAACCAAAAGGGTAAACTATTCTAAATAACAAGTGAAATCTTTGATGAGAAATTCTTCTAGAGGCAAGGCAAACAATTTCTAGAATGTAGAATTCTTTAGCTATTCAGTCATATATAATAAATAGTTCTAAGTATTCTCTAACACAAATAGAAAATAAATAAATTAATAAAATTGGTTGAACTGCATAATACCAATTACCAAAGCATGCGAGTTTCCTAATGCTTACTTTTTTCCTACTTCCTTTTCCATCATTCAGGCTTGTCCAATAAATGATTAATGCTTTCTTTTTTTTACTATTATCCCCTTATCCTGTATCATGTGGTTATTAGTTGTTAAGTTTGGATTCAGAGCTTTCAGCTTTGTTACTATGAACTGTGTAAGCTATTCACATTAGTTGAACCAGACAATACTAGTGAGTGAGCACTTTGGCTATACACTGAATTTCAGCTTTGTTATTGTGAACTGTGTAAAAGATTATTGGCCCTATGATTCAAAAAAGGAGACTGGCTATGTTGGACTTAAGAACCAGGGAGCTACATGTTATATGAATTCTCTACTCCAAACTTTGTACCATATTCCTTATTTTTGAAAGGTCAGACATTGTTTCTCTTATTGTTGCTTTCCTTCTCAAGTTTTATTTTTTTACTAGATAGAGACGAGGAAGTTTGGATTTGGGTCCTGGATGTCATATTTCAGAATCAAATTATAAAAGTGGCAATGGTCATGAAGAAGGCTAGTGCAAAGGGCCAGATCATGATGATATTGGGTTTGTTGGTGCTGTTCATTTTCCTCTTTATCTTGGTTTTCTTCACGTAGTCATTGAGAAAAACCTTGTCAATGCTTTGTTCATTTTCCTCTCTATTCCTCTCTTGTTTTATCAATTTTTCTCAATTTCGCTCTTGTTTTATCAATCTTTCTTTGCAAGATCTGATTTTGAAATCACCGTTGTCTAATGTGATTGTAGAGTACAAATTTGTCATTCATTTTATCTTTAAGATTACTCTTGTTTTTTGGTTTTTTTTTCTTTTAGGTAGAAGCAAACAAAATTGAGGAAGGCTAAAGACTGCTATGCAAAGGTTTTATTTGTGATTGAACTTTTTTGCTTTAATTGATATTTAATTTAATTGCTATGTAATGGTGAAGTACCTATATGACTAATTCCATTTTCCCTATTATGAGAAATTGAGAAATTCATGGTATATAGACTCATTGTAACTACTTATTCTATTTGTTTCTTATAGAAATTATTAGGTGGATATTATGTTTTTTTTATTGAAGTCTTATTTTTTATTATCAGCTATTTAAGTCCTATTTAGAAGATTAAGCTCACAGGTTTCCTTGTAAAACAGAGGTGCCATTGGACTAATTCAACTTGTCTAGTTTAATTACTAATTTTAAAAGCTTGAACGCTAATTATCAATACAAGGTTTGTTTTTATTTAAAATATTATATATATATATATATATATATATATATATATATTTTAAATACAAATCTAACATATTTACTTTGATCAATGATATTCCATGTGTTTTTGAAGTTGTGAGTGACATGAAACCAGGTAAGGACAAGCCAACTACGAATAGTGGAAGCAAGTCTAGGGGAAGTGTCAAGGTTAGTGTATTTCTTTTCTAGTGTAATTGTTTGTTTGTTTCTTGAGTAGCAACACTTTTTTAAATACACTTATTAGCTGAAATTGTTAGGAAATCACAATTTTGTAGGCCATATTTCTTATTTAATTATACAAAAAAATATCCTTTTAATATATTTTTTTATTATATAAAATGTGTTTGATTCTGTTATATATAAAACATAAAAAGTTTTGATTAGACATATCGTTTCAAACCCGTGATGACTGAATCATGAAAAAAAAATTCAATTCTTGTTGATCTTAAAAAAATATGTTGTTTACAATTTTTTTTCTTTTTTTGAGGTGAAAATAATACAGATCTTGCAAAGTGATATATATATATATATATATATATATATATATATATATATATATATATATATATATATATATATATATCACCAAAGATCAGCGGAAGGACGAACAGATAAGAAGTAGGAAACAATTTTAATAAACAACAGATAAAATGTGTAGGTAAAATATGCAATTAAATAAAAATAAAAACTTAAAGAGTAAATAAAACCATAAAAGAAACCTGAAACGATGGTAGTCCGCGCAGAATCAGTTAAGGAGGAAGAAGAGAAGAAACTGAAATGGCGGTAGTCCGCACTGAATCAATAAGGAGGGAGAAGGGAGATAAATAAAGAAACTTCAAAATTTATTTGATAACGAAGAAAGAAAAGCTTACAAAGAGTGTTTCCAAGAGCTTATCTCTCTACAATCTATCTGACTATTTCTATCTGAAAAGGGTATCGCACAATAGAGTTGAGGACTCATTTTATAGAAAATTTTGAGGTATTGTAGCTATAGTGCGGGTGACAAAACCAGAACTATGTCTACAGAAACCGGTAAAATTTATACATTATCTAAACAAATACCAAAATAATCATCTTCGTTTTTGTAGAAATCATCATCATTTTCTGAAGAATTGGTGTCTTTTTTCTTTGAGGAAGAGCTCCCTTCTTCTTGACTTTGGAGTAATTTTAAAACTTCTTTTAATTTTTTGGTGAGATGTTCCCTGGAGTTGGATCCCGCCAGGAAAGCAGCTAGTTGGGACTTCTGATTGAGGAATAAAGAAGTATCTGGATCAGTCGCTTTCAGGAACTCTGGATAGGCTTTAAACCAGATTTTCACCTTATCTGGTTCGGCCTTTGATGCATCAAACTGGTTCCACCACTTGGCAAACACATGTCACTGAAGGGATGGAAATTGCTTGTTGTTTTCCGTCTTGCTATATCTGTATTACTAGGAAAATATCCAAGACAAAGAAAAACTAGAAAAATATTTTAAATATGCAGGAATTCATGATTCTTGAGAATTAAACATCTTGTTGAATTGAGGAAATCCATGTTGAACGTGCTCTAGGAATATTTCTAGAATTGGACAAAAAAAATCCCACCACTGAAGGAACCAATTTAAAAATTGTAGACTGTGTTAGTCTTAAAGTAAATGAGCCATGAATGCTTGTATTTGTTGTTTTGATGCCAAAACACTTTGGTCCAGGCATCCATATAATCCTAGTAGCTTTAACCTCTAGGATCAAAATGTACATAATTTTTTTTTATTTCATGTAAATTGGGTCCAAATTGTCTGGGTTGCAGAACTTTTAATATTTGGATTATGGAATAGGTGTTTAATAGAGGGTCATTTGGGTCTTTGAAGTGTTTAATAGACAATGAGTTTGAATCAATTAAAATGAATTCATAAAATATTCTGGTTTTATTGATAGTTGTTGGTTTAAAATGGAATCCAGAAGGAAATGCCTTGGTTGTGGCCTTGAAGGGATTGTTGTCCCAGTACTCTGGCTCCATCTACAAAACAGTTGAAAATTTGTTTTTGTAAATATAAGTGTTAGTGGATTTTGGGGCTGGTGTTGCCCTTTGGGTTATTGGGGTCAATATATGTTCCTCTTTTGAAATGTTATAGACAACTTTGGATTCTTTGGTTTTTTGGATAAGGGTTTTTAAGTCAATTTCAAATTCATCATCTGATTCTGAGACTATGTCAGCCCATGTTTTCTTAGGGAGTTTTGTAAGGCCAATTTTTTGGAGGGCCAAAAGTGTCTCGATTGGGAAGGCATAGTTGGCCCTGGTTTGTTTTAATGTTTGGTTTTTTTAGGGTTCCTGAGTGGATGGCTCTGGTTTAATTGCAACTAGTTGGATAGATGACCCATCTTGTTGTTTTGGTTTCTGGGTTGATGACCCAGATTGGGTTGGTCACCCAAATTTTGAGGGTAAAATCTTTTTTGAGGATGGCTCTGATAGAGCCAACTTGAATCCTTTTTTCGAACTCCTTCCTCCTCGTAAGGAGGTGCTAGATACCTTAGGTGGCATGGCAATTTTTCTGTAAGAATTCAATGGTAAGATAATCAAGTAGATAGTTTGAAGTGCCCTTGAGACACTCTATTTCGAAATCAAAAACACTTAAAATTGCTTGTCATCTCGCAAATATTTGCTTTAAGGCAAGATTTTTAACATCATTTTGTAAAATATCTTTGGCTTATTTATAGTCAACCCTGATTAGAAACTATTGATTTAACAAATTAGATTAAAATTTGAAAATGCACAAAACAATTGCTAAAACTTCCTTTTTAACAATTGAATATTTTTATTGTGTAGAATTCCAATGCTTTGATGTATATGCAATGGAATTTTCTTGGGTATTGTCTCTTTGTTTGAAGATACCACCATAACCTATGTCAGATGCATCTGTTTCAACAATTTTAAATGTTCGCGTAATTAAGAGATACAAAAATTTTATAAATTGGACTTTGAGTTTGATTTCTTTGACTACCTGGGTATGAATATCAGACCAAGGGGGAGGATTTTTTCTTAACCTATCATGTAGTGGCTTGACAATATTGTTTAAGTATGGTACAAAATCTCCGACATAATTTAGACAACCTAGAAATCTTTGCAACTGAGTTTTGTCTAAGATTTGGTTTGGGAATTTGTTGGCAAACTCAATTGACCTGTCAATTGGTATTATTGTTCCTTGGTGGATATTATGACCAAGGAATCGGATCTTCATCTAGAAAATATTAATTTTGGTTTGGGAGACTGCAAGACCATTCTATTTAATGATATTAATGAAGGTATGTAGATGTTTAAAATGTTGTTCAATGGTTTGAGAAAAAATTTTGAATATGGATGAAAAATATCATTCATAATTTTTTGGAATTTTGAAGGGGCATTCTTCATACCAAATGGCATAACATTTTGTGCATATTGCCCAAAGGGAACTATGAAGGTTGTCTTGTACCTATCAGTTTCCTTTATTTGGATTTGCCAATATCCTGACTCCATGTCAAATTTTGAGAATATCTTTGCAGAGTTTAACCTATTGAGTAAATCTTTTTTGTTTGGGATAGAATGCCTGATCCATTGTAAGGCTTGGTTAAAAGGTTTATAGTTTATAACTAGACGAGGTGTTCCCCGTTGACATAGAAAGCAGCACAAGACCAATGGCTTTTGCTTTTCCTAATTAATCCCTTATCAAGGAGATCCTTAATTTCTTTTTGGCAATATTGAAGGAGTTCTTCATTCATTTGGATTGGTTTAGCTTTTGTGGGAATTTGTTTTCCCTGAAGTTTTTCTCATAAGGGAGATCAACTATATGTTTTTTTCCGATTCCAGAATGCGTGTGGCAAATCGAAACAAATGGTTTAATGGATGTGTTGTAATAGAGATTGGATTTTCTCCTTTAATTGGGAATTTTCTAATTGGAAAGAAACTTCATCTTTTAAAAAGTTGATTTGGCTAATCTTCTTTTCTATGAAGTTTATGTTTCTTACAATTGGTTTAGTTGAAAATTCAAATGTGATTTTTCTTCCTAAGTGCCTTGTGGTTATTCCTCCCTTAGATATTTTGAGGGGGAACAAAGATCTTATGAATGACGTTCCTAGGATAACTTTGTTCTTAAGGTTTTTTACCAGAAGAAAGTTTGTTTCAATGCTAAGACCCTAGTTTTCTATGATTGATTTTTAGTTGTGAGCCACTCGTCGTACTTAGTTTCTCCAGAGTTTTCTCAAAGAATTTTGTAGGAATTAATCCTTCTAAAATACAGTTTGAATCAGGCCCGGTGTCAAATAGGGTCATTGTATCTAAAACAAAATCATTTATAATGATTCTAATATTAATATAAAAATTTTGGATTTTAATCTTGTTGATTAATCCCATGAACATCTCATCATCTTGACCTTCATCTTTTTCTTTTTTTTATGTCATTATCTGAATCACTGTGTTCTTCCAAATGAGAAAGGATGATTTGATTTCTTGTTGTTGTTTGGGCTCTTTTACTTCTTGTTTAAGGTTATTAATCTCCATTTGAAGATCATGGATTGTGGTTGGTTTGACGGAAGTATTTTCCAATCTTTTGAGTATGTCACTAACATCAAATTTGTTATTGGTAATAAAATCTTTTGGTTTAGGTTTGGCTTCCAAAGATTTTTTAAGTTTATTCAGGAAAACTTTCTTTTCCTGAGGGTCAGGTATGGAATTGATTGCTTCAAACAAAAGATCATGTTCTCTTGTTAAAGTGTTGATATCTTGGATATCTTCTTCGTCCATGGATGATGGTTGATCATCCTGTTGAATTTGGTTAAGATTTCCTTTTGAAGATACCTCCCCAGTTTCTTCCTTTGAGGTGCCAATGAGTAGATTATTAATCTGCTCTTCTATGGATGAATCTAGATTGAGGTTTCTTAATTTCTTTTTCAACATGCAATATTTGCTTAGGTGACCTTGTTTTCCATAATTGTAGCATACTACTTTGGTCCTAGGTTTCATAACCGGTTTTGGCATATTGGTGTCTCTGTTGGTTGAGGGTTTGTGTGAGTATTTCTTGTTCGTAAATCTCTTTTTATTGAAATTTTTGTTCTCATGAAATTCTTTTTTGGGGTTTCATTTTTTCTTTTGTTTTGGGCAAGCTGGCAATCCAAATTGTTCGTAGAAAGACCCCAAATCTCTTTTAGCTTGGGCTTTCTCTTTGGCCAGTTATTTATGAATTTTGTCATCTTGACAAAATTTTAAGGCTACTTTCTAGACATAGGAAATTAATTGTCCATAACTTAAACTGTCATATGGAATATCTCATTTGACAGATTAACAACGGATTTTATCTCTAACCTTATCTCGTAATGATCTTAGAAATCCGGCTAAAAATTTCTCTTTCCAGAAAGGTTGTTGGCTATCTTCTCTAGTGTAAACTCTAGTTAGGAAGGTGTCTTTATACCACCTAAAGTCTGCTAAAGTCCTACATTAAGGTTGGATAGTAATTCGGCTAACCTATCTTTCCAAAGTGATGGGTCACCAATAAAATGTTAGGCTATTGTAAAAATAAGGGTATTGCCAATGTCAGGGATCTCTTCATTATTATCATTTGTAATGACTTTCCCATTGGGATCCATTTTAATAACACTGTAAATTTTTTTACTTTTCCTCTATAGTTAGATAATTATCCCACCATCTTTTTAATTGACCAGAGAATCCCGCCACCAGAATGTCTACAATTGTTTTTTCTAGACACTCATGGGACATTTGGTATCTAGTGGCCACCATGGTCATATGCTGAAGGGTATTCATGATGTTGTATTCTGTTTGAGCATCTATGTTCCATTCATAGATGTTGTTTGCACTAAAACTTTTAAAGCTATTTTTTCCTTTTTCTTCTAGTAGAAGATCAGGGGTGGTTGGTCTTTGGTAATAAAGTTTGGAAGGTGTTTTCCAATGTTTAGTGTTAATTGGATTAATTACCTTTTCAGATACTGAACCTTCTTTAGATACTTGTTCTGAATTATTGTCACTATCCTCATTAATGGCATTAATTAGTTTGGAGGTATGTCTAGTCCTTATTTTGGATGATTCCTCCGAAGGTTGAGGGGTTTCAGGGATGGTTTTAAGTAAACTATTAATCTTACTTAATAATTCACTATTGCTATCACCTACCTCCTCAATAGGGAATTTTTGTTTTCTGAGTTCCCTGAATCCCTGTTTGGCTTTTTCGCTAACCTTAAAAGGTCTGAACAAAGGTTTTTCCATTTGAACAGTTGATGATGACGACCCATGGTCCTTTGGTTTAGTAAAGACCTTTTCTTTACTAATAGATTCCCCTAACACCTGAAGGTATTTGTTGGTGTAATTAGCTTGTTCCATTAGGCTCCAAATATCCTTCGGGGTTATTTCTTTGTTGACATCCTTCGTCTTAAATGGTGTGGCCATGACAGGTTTATCATTGTTGTCCTTGACCTTTGGCAGTTGGTATTGGGTTGTGGGAGGTAATTCCGATTGGATTACCTCATCATCTTTGATCTTCCAGTTGGTAATAACATTGGTTGTTGGATCTCCAATTAAGTCATGTTGCCAAGGGTAATCTATATTTTCTTTGACAGTATACGCATGGAACCAATCAAAGAAAGGAATATTAGTTTTAACTCTTTCGACAAATTTATAAAATTTGTCATGAATTTGTTGCCTTTTTAATCCCCTAAAATGCTGAAAAAACCATCTCCTCTAAGGTTCATTCTCTTGAGAATAATTTTCTAAGGGTTTCCTTATCAATGCTAAATTCGTTAGATGACATCATAAGGTTCATGGATAGAAGAGTATGTTGAAGATTGAATTGATTTTTGATCATCTTACGGTTCCTGATTATGCGTGGTTCTAGGTATACTAGAAGTCATATCTAAACCTTGGAGGTTTATGTAGAGAACTGGTTATGTGACTCAGATCTAGATAATCCTACTGGAATTGATCAAGTCCTAATTGAGAAGGACCTCCTTGCCGATTCATATTCAGATTGTCTAGAGGCTTCTATTCTGGATGAGAACGAATTTCTCCTATTGAAGGTTATTTCCACCTTACCAGAATTATCTTGTTTGATTTGCTCTATGGTAGGGGCAAGGTCTGGGAACTAAAGGCGTAGCCTTATCCATGACCCATTTTTCAGGAAAAGTTACCCCATCCCATTTTATAAGTTTGGGGAGAGAAACATTAGCCTTTGTCATATCAGTGATAAACAATGTTGTCTCTCCTTTTTGGGGTTTCGGAAAGACTCTTGATGCACAAGTGTTCATGACCTTGTATTGGATTCTGTAAATTAGAGCTGCCAGAATTGAACCCTCTTTCATGTCGAGGCCATGAAAATGGATATTTAGGAATAGAGAGTCAATGATGTTTCTATCCATTAGACTCACCATTTCGTTTGGGTAACAGTTGAAATAAACTGGTCCTTGTCCTAGGCTTGTTTCTACGGTTCCTATTAATGAATCTTCGAATTTGTTGTGTCTAATATCTCTAAGACACACCAAGACACGGCGGCGTCTATACCAATGTCAATTAATGGTTTGATTGCTACCTGGACACATCCTATGTGTAGATATTTGTATTTTCTACTATGTTCATAAATTGAATTTTTTGATAATAAATGGAATTCTTCCCCTATATCTTGTCCTAGAGGAATATTATTTTCTACAGTCTTAATTATGTAATCAAAACTGTGTTTGTTTTTAGTTGTCTCAACAACATATAATGTATTTTGAGGGATTTCTGGAATACTCTAGTCATCCTGTTTTGGTTTATCTCTTCGAAGCGTACTTCTTCATTGAAGAGGTTATGTTTAGGGGTGACCTCGTGGGTCTAATTGTCTTGCTCAGTGAGCAAATTTAAGTTTCTTAAGTTTGAGTTTGAGGATGAAGATGACGAGTTGGAACAAAAAGAAATACGGAAAAATGATTGTAAAAGATGAGACATAATAATTTTCATCCTCTAGTATTTTTGCCTTCATGTGGTTCCATAGAAATATTTCCATAAGGTTATATGTTACTAAATTTCCTGAATCTGAAAAAATAAAAAAATATTTAACATCATGATATATATATATATATATATATATATATATATATATATATATATATGACATGCCTGAACTAAGGTTAGTATATTGCATACTAATTGAAACGACGGACGATAAAATTACATTTTAAAATAATCGTATTTTTATATATTTTAAAATTAATTATTATGTAAATTTTGACATGTATCAATCAAATATCAAATAAGTTTAGATTAATATAAGATTTTATAGATATAACATATATAGTAAAAAAGTTCGATCTAATGATAAATTGTAAATAAAATCAGGACATAATAAACTGTAGAATTGTGTAATTTAGTTTTGTCTTGGCTAAAATTTAGTTTTGTCAAAAAATAGCATCGACTTTAAAAGTCGAGAATGTAAAAAAAATAAAAAATGAATGATCAGCACATTACTAAAATAATAATATTGCACAATGCTCCAACCACGCCGATTTTCAATAAGCCTGCAGTGACAATGTTGTAATTAATATGAAAAGAGCAACATCGGTTTTAACAATAACGACGTAATTTATTCTGTTCAACGCCATTTTTTAAACAAAATTGTCGTGGTCTTTTGGGATTCTGCGTGCAATAATATTCTTTTTTATTCTTACTCGCTCCTAGAATATGGAAAGGCACAATGTAGAACCAGAACCTACCAAAAGCTGCCATAGAGAAGAAGCACCATCACTGGCAGCAACACCGTAACCATATGCTAGCGTGTGCCGTGAACCGCCCTGGCTTCAAGGACTGGGAGTTAGGCGAATCAACGTCACCCATACAAACTTCGATGCCACCACCACCTCCATAACCCGACCCATACGACCTTCACTCAAACCACCGCGTGACCTTCAGATCTGTCTTTCCACGATGGCTCCCTCGCTGACTCGGACACCACGGCCATGTCCTTGAACACGCCAATGTTGAACTCCGATAGTGTGTCGCCGCTGGTGCTAGGCGAACCAATGGACGGAGGCACAGGTTCAAGTTTGGGTTGGGTTGCGGTTCGATGCCTCTATTTGTCCCAAGCCTATGCGTGGGCATCTTGCGGTACTGTTTTTTATGGAGTGGTTTGAGAGAATCATCGGTGATGAGGGTTTATTCCTTGAAAGTGGAGTTGCTTTTCTTATTGTTACTACCCATGGGGTGTTGTGGTGGAAGACTATGTCGAAAGAAGAGTCTTTTTTTTTTTTTGAGATTTTGTTTTCCTTTTTTGGTTTTTTTAGATATGTTTATTTTTAGTATTGATTTCTTATGAGAGTTTTTGTTTTCCTTTTTGGATTTTGGTATTTATGTCTGTTGATTCTTGTCTAAGATGTTTTATTTTTTATTTTGAGATTTTTTTTCCTTTGATTGGGATCTCTTGAATTTTAGCACACGATGTTTCTAGTGTTTGATTTTTGGATTCGTGCAATTCATAAACAATCTCCAAGTTTTATCTCAGTTTCAATCTGTTTGGAGAATAAGCATAACCTTTTGTTTCTTCTCAGGGCCTTTGCAAGTTACACATTGGTTGAGCTTTGTGTCAGGTGGCATAGTGTTATCCTTAATTATTCTTGTGGTCAGTATTTCTCTTCTTTCTTTCTTCTTTTCTAATGAGCTTTGATTTGTATAACTGTATAAGAATTTGTGATTCAATATATTTTTTCTATTGTTAGCTTTTTAATTTCACTTGTGACTTTATTGATTTCTATTATTATCATGTTTTAGATTTGTTTTGAAGAAACTGTGTTTAGATTCAATTTGAAGCATAGCTAGTTCAAGCTTTCTTAAATGATTTACTATGTAGATTGCCGAATAATCAAACTCATATTTGTCCTAATTTAGTTTTTTTCGAGGATGGCAATCTCAATTCTCAACCTCTGAAATGTGTCTTCAACTTATTCTGAATACTGATCTAAGCTTCTATTTTATTTTCTATAACTGAAGAACCAAAATAGAAGCCTGAAATCGGAAGTACTAGCTACAAGTACAATTTAATTGTGTCCTGATATTTTTGTTTAGAAGAGTTATAGTCATAATACTTCAATTTTTTTTTTTTTTTTTTGATTTGTGTCTTGAACTAGTCATGAAAACTTTGCAGAACTAAAAATTCAAAAGAACAATGACTCTGTTTTGATTTGTCAACAATTTCTAGGCCTCACACTCTAGATCCAGCACTATTGCGGCCTGGGCGATTGGACCGTAAAGTTGAGTTTGGCTTTCCTGACTTAGAGAGTAGGATGCAGATATTCAAGATACACACAAGAACCATGAACTGCGAAAGGGATATTCGATTTGAACTTCTGGCTCGGCTTTGCCCAAATTCCACTGTACCAACATTTTTTTGAAACTGGAAAATTTATAATTTATCTTGTACTTTTGATCATCAATCTATTAAGGATTTCAACATTCTGCTAGTATACTTATTGGTCAAACTTGTTTATGGTTAAGGGATTATTTTTCTAATTAATATAGGCGCACCTGTGCACTTTTCTTTTGTGGCTTGTGCCAAACTACAGCCTTGGTCATTTTTGTACCTTCATCACTATAACTTTATGAATTTATATCTATATAACATTATTGTCTTGGCTAATGTAGCACCTTATACAGCTTGGCAATATCAGGTATGACTAACATTGATTTCTTATCCACTTTATTGTTATAAATTATGATGATATTTAATTAGTCACACGTTTTGTTATATATTAATAATTAATAATGGACTCATATTGATAATTAAAAATTAATAATGTTATGCAGTTGAGAAAAATAATGTATGTACTAACAGGGTAAATGATTTATTATAAATTTATTAATTTTATAATAATTATCTTAAAAGTTATGTAAATCATGCTTTCTTATTAATTATTTTAAAAAGACTTGTTCTGATTCCATCAAGATATGATCTATATTGATACTATTGATCTTCTATTATATGTGCATTGATTGTTTCCTCTGCTTTTGCTGTTAATGGATATTATTTGGCTCAAAGATAATTGGTTTTATTTATGTCTCTAGCTACAAAAAAGCTGGCATACTTTGCATTTCTCCAAAAAACATTGGCTAATTTTTTCTCTGATTTGCCATGAAGAGGGCTTTAGAGGAAAATAAATTAGCTCGTGAGGAGGCAAGGAATGCTGAAAGATTAGCAATGTAAGCTTTTCAGTATAAGCTTAATATGATAATTATTATTATTACAAAGACTATATGGTACTGTTGTAGTTTAATTAAATAAGTCCAGTTATAAAACTTCAAATTAAAGGATCTTTTAGTGCTAAAAAAAAAATCCTTTGATTGATTTTAGGATATGATATCCTTTTAACTAAATAAACATTTAAAGAATTCATTTTATAAATAGATTTAGATTATATATCTTGAGTCTGATGTGGTCTAAGAGATAAATTTCTAAGGGAATTAAACCATTTTCACTCTTGTAAAAGATCCTTTTGGACAAATTAATGTGAAATTGGAAATCCTTGCTTGAACACAATAAAATTAGAGGAAAATATACTTGTTAATCCAATTTGTGTTAAGGTCTATCTTCTTTAGCTTTCAATTTCAATAAGTTGGACCGGTTTTGTTTGTGACATAAATGGGTTTCATTTTCGTAGTTTGTGCCTACCTGCCTTATGTAGTCCACGATTGAAAGGCTAGCCTGTGGACCAAGAATAAACAATAAAATGTAAAAACTAATAATAAGTAAACTAAAAATTTGAAAATTTTATAACTTATATTTTTATTTTTAATTGATTAAATTTCATAATACAGTAAATATATCAATAAAACACAAGTCAAATAACTAATAAAAAGTCTGAACCAAACACTAAATATATACTAAAAGTAAATAAACTAAATATTTAAGCACATCAAGCAATATTGAAGTAACTAATTAACTAATAAAAATCAACTTATTCAATCACTAACAAGGAAACGTAAAAGGTTATATATTTATACAAAAAGAAAAAAAGAGGCCAACCTACGTAGCTTGTTAAAAGTTTAAAAAGGATTTTTATAATTCAAATAATTCTCTTAAATGCTTTTTGATATATTATTTTCAAACACAAATAGTTTTCTAACATTAATTCTATCAAAATCTAAATCAAACAAATCTATATAAAAATTTCGCATTTGTGATTACAGCCGAATGCTCGAATTGGTACTGTTTAATTCTTTACCTTTAACTTTGATTTGGGATACAGCAATAATTATTTTTTAATTTTATATGGTGTTGCTTAGGACTTCTCAGCTTAGGAATGCTTCTAGAGAGTGGAGAGTATTAATATTTTGTATAGTCAAACTTATTCCCACCATTTTTGTCTTAAGCAAATAATGAAAATAACATCGACAAAAAACGATGGCCGATGACTTTCACAATCAGTACTATTATCATGATCTGAAGGTGTAGAGGTCATGTTATGGAAAAAGTTAGTGCAAAGCACAAATTCAGAGTTCTACTTGATTCTACATAGCTATTTTTCTTAAGTTTCAAGCATTTGTATGGTTGCTTAGTAATCATAATACCTTCCCACATCTTGCACTTGCAGTGAAACGATGAAAAAATTGTACTCCAAAAGGAAGTGCTCCCAAAGAAAATGATATACCATTTCTACCTTAGTATTTGCAAAATTGGAGTGTTTCTTTATTTGATACATGAATAATTTCCCCCTTTGCAATGGGAACTTAGAACTTCGTAATTCTGGATTTATTACATAGTAGTGTGGTATTCATGTAAGAACTTAGAAGCAAACCATATTCATATTAATTATTCTATAACTTATTTTTGCAGCTGAAGTTAGCTCAATACCGATTGTGAACAATAATGATTCATTACTTGATATATATTCAAGAAGGTAGGAACTCTCTTTCTCCTGTGTCCACATGTGTGTGATTCTCATTTTTATACTTAAAAAGGGGCAGAAGATGTTCCTCAAGCATATGTGTCTATGTGATATGTATTGATTTTTCTTTTCAGAGATATTATTGCATTGGTTAAAGATAAAGTGTATGCAAGGATAAGTCTGAATGGGTTTAGTATCCATTAGGTAATTCCTCTCTCTCTAGTTTATGTGTTAAAATGTCTACTAGGTTCTTCATTTCAGTAGATGCACCATGCTAGTAAGTTATCTTTTTTGAGTATGTGCTCCTTTAGATGCACCATGATAGTAGGTTCTTCATTTCAGTACATTGCATTTGAATGAATTCGTCTTTTCCTAATGCATCATTTGCCTGGCCTGCCAAGGCAAATAATATCTGACCATAATGCTAGTTAAACATGATATTTTATATATTTATTATCCATTAATACTTTGGAAAACTTTTAATCCATTTGATATTTATTTTAAGTAAACATTCAATTCAACTGGTAAGAGTTCTAATGCATGGATATATCACACATTAATTTAATGTACAGTCATATTTTAAATTTTATTGAATGGTAGTCATTAAAATTTAGGTAAGAAAATTTGGTAGTCATTAATTTGAATTTCTAAAAACGTCTTAAAAAGTATTTTTTTTAAGATGATTATTATCTGAGACCGTCTTAGAAAATCTTAAAAAGAAAACTTTTTAAGATGATTGTTACCAAAAAATCGTCTTAGAAAGTTCGATTATTCTACGGTTGTTTTATAACCATCGTTAAAGGTCTCAACTTTTAACGACGTTGGATATAAAGATGGTTTGTAACCTTCGTTGAGAGCCTCTATTAACCGTCATTAAAGGCCTTTTTGTAGTAGTGGCATTTTTTCTCTCTTCACAACTATCTGAACTTTGTTTTTTGGTCTGCAGCTCCCACTCATGTGTCTTAGGCAATGGCCCCTCCAGTCTAGGTCTAAGTTTGACCTTAGTTTTAAGCACATCAAATTAAGTATTATAAAGTTAAAGATAAAAATGAGTTACTAAGAAATGATCTATACTTGAAATTAAATAAGAAATTTCTCTAAGCCTTAGTGTCTTTATATTGGAATTTTGAATTGATTTCTATTTGAGACTCAACTTAATTGTAACATTCATAAATGTATTTCTATTACTTATATTTATCAAGATTAGAAAACATCTCATAATTGAGGGGTCCCTTTCCTTTTCCTTGTTATCTATGTTTTAGAACCTATCAAAAAATCTATTTAAGAAAACTTACATATCTTCTCACATGTAACTCCATTTCCCAACTAAACCTTTACTTTTAATGGAAGCAATAACCTTGGCAATTCTTTTATCACTAACGAAATCTGATTGAATTCAATTTCACACTTCATACAATCTTTCATTTCAATCACGAGTCATGATATTAACAAGTATAATATGATTCCAAATCAAACACATTTATGTAAGGAGTTTTTTAATCATCTACAGGTTGAAACAAAACCACATCTATGTACGAAGTTTTTTTCATGTAGTCAATCGTGTGATGGCTAAGGTAGTAACATCAAAATTAGATAAATAATAAGCAACCAAAATTCATAATTTATTAAAAAAATAATGTAAAACATACTAGGCTAAACCCATCACTTATATGTGAAAACACCTATAAAAAATTAACTAATAGTATATCGTGTGTGATAGGGCATTAAGTTTTTCTGGAAAAATAAAATGAAGTGACCAACTGACATGTTCTACATGGAGATAGAAAAACATTGAAAAAGAAAACAAAAATGATCATAAGTGGTGATTTCATTGATGTAATAATATGTTTCTTGTGTGTTTGTATGTACAACATTTGTATATTCAGTTTATCAAGCGAGCTCCTAGTACATCAACTACCATAGCGGATGGAATTGAGCACCATGTTAAAGATACTTAGGTTGATCGTCCTTATGACATGTCAAAGGACCATTGACTCCTGGTTATTTTAGTTTTATTATTATGTCATGTTAGTTATAAATTTAAACTTTATTAAAATTTGAAAACTTTGAATTTGCACTCTATCAATATTTAAATTAGAACTTTGCTATTAGATATATTTACTCATTATGAATGACCACTTTTATATAGAAGTTTGATTATACGATTTAATTAAAAATTATATGTACAGTCAATAATTATTAAGTAGATCAAAATGTAACATGGAAAATAAAAAATATAGCACATTTTTGTTTAGTGACCGAAATGAGATAGATATTGTATTTTTAATAATTTAATATTTAAAAATTAATTGAATAGTGATTGAGTTAGCAACTGAATTGCATTTTATTCTAAAATTAATTATTTACTAGCGACCGAATTTGCGACTGAAATATTTTTCTAATGTATTTATTATAAACTTAGCCATCGAACTTGCGACTGAAAGTAATTTTTTAAAATTTAGTTTAAAAACTAATTATTCAATAGTGATTGAAAATTATTTAAATTTCATCTATATTTAAAATTAATCATTCATTAGTGATCGAAATAGCCACTGAATATTATTTTAATTTATTTTAATTTATTTTTTATTATTTATTAGCAACTGAAACCGAGACAAAGTATCTTGGTTGCTGAATTGGTCTCAAACAAAATAACAACCAAATATGTAGTGATCAAATTTATTTTCTTGCGACTAACTATTTCGGTCGCTAAATAGTGACAAAAATGAATTTTGGTGACCAAAGACTTATGATTGGTTTTTGCGATTTACAATATTCAGTCGTTGACAATTTTAGCGACCGAACTGAACTTCTCGGTCGCTAAATCATGTTGTTTTTGTAGTGGTCCACAACGTCCCTTTGCTCAATGGTCAAGTGAAGTTCAATGTTGAGGATGTTTGAGATGATGATACTCGAGTCCCTGTACCCATTCAAGAGGTTCAGTTAGTGGGACATACCTTTAACACCTTCCTTGCTTGACCGACACATCTTGTACAACCTTTTTCAGAATAGTTATTTCCTTTTGTTGTGTTTGTTATTATTAAAAAATGATTTGTTACAAATAAAGTGTTGATTGTCATTGACTTATGGTTATCAACTGTGTAGGATAAACAAAGAGTTGAGGGACTGGCGAAACCTGTAAATAGGTCGGAGCCTGATGATGATCCCACAGCTTTTCCTCAAACCTATGCAGGTATTTTGGGATTTAACTGTGTTTGGGGTGTATGATGATGAGTCCCCTTGTACATAAAGCATGAAAGATCTTTCTAAAATAGCACACGATGATCAATATCTCAACATCTTTGTTATACAAATGTGGATTTTATAAGTCACTTTATATTAAAGTCCATTACATATCTAATTGTTTTAAATTGATGAATAATTTACTTTATTTTAACAACAATAGGCATATGAATGAGTTAAGTCTACAATTGGAGAATGCCTTTGTGTATGGATTCCTTCAGCTATAGTCCATACAGAGATTTGAACAATCACAATTTGAGTCTAAGAATTATATTAAGAAATGAATCCAAAATTCACATAGATACCTACCTAGGAGCCTACTTGAATGGGTAAGTAAAACTAAACAAATCAATTTAAATAATGTATGCACTATAATAACTTAATGGTCTCCAATGCAATGTACATTGAAAATTGGTTGTTATATGTCCTAAGGACAATATTGTCGTTTGGTTTTGTTCCTTGCACAATAAGCCCAACAACTACTTGAAAGGAATTATTAATATGCCAGTTGTAATTTGTAAGACATTTACTTTATCATGCGTAAGACTTCAATATTTTAATTGTACAATATGCATGCATGTTTCTCTTAACTAGTGCTTTGGAGGGATTCAACATATTCAAGGAAGTAAATCCAAGGTTACTACTAAATGGATTTCAGTTAAAGTAACTCATTTAAACAATGGTTGATGTCTTAAAAATTTCATTTTATTACTGTGTTAATAGGTTTTCGGTTAACTTTCAATATCTTATAGAATTTAGTATAATAAGCAAATAGGAAACATTGAGTGCGACTATTATGTGATGCATTGAATGTCAATGATAGTCCTAGGAGGTTTCAAGAATAATTGAGAAATGGTGATTGTTTACTTCAAAACTAATTTTACTTGTTATACTTGTTATTATTTATACTGATTAAGTTATATTTTATTATATCATGCAGTATTTTACTGATCCAAGACTATTTGGAATTAGAGACATTAAAGCATTTTTGCATTCAATAAACAAGATGTTATCTCGAAGTGAAAAAAGAAACAATAGGTGTTTAAGGAATTTTACAATTGAATAGATAGTTTAATTAGATTCGGTTTATAGTAGAAGATTTTATGTATTGACATTATTGTTTTTTTTTAACTATTTCTTACAATCAAGAGTAATTATTCATTAATAATATAAAAATTTGTACTGTGAAACTGCTTGGATTGGTTTGATTTTTAATTTGTAGGTTGGGTAATATTAAAAACAACAAACAAGATGTTAAAAAAATAGCAAAAAACATCAGTTTTTTCTTCTTCCAAAAATCGATGTTGTAGTACATAAATCAACATGGGTTTTTTTGAAAATCGGTGTTGTTTTATTTCTGACAACATCTCACATCAATTTTTAGAAAAATCGATGTCGTCAGGTAGATGACAACATTAGTTTTTTTAAAATCCGATGTTGATTTATGTATCACAACACGGTTTTCAAGAAATCGATGTTATTTTTTTTTGCATATTTTACATTTTTTGCTCTATTGCTTATTATATGACATCGGTTTTTTTACAAAAATTGATATTGTGTAGTGTATGTTAACATCAATTTTTTGAAAACTGATAACGTTGGTGGTTTCAACATCGGTTAAAAAACCGATGTTGAAAGTCAAAAAAATAATCTTAAGAGCCTATTTTCTAGTAGTGTTAGTTTTGGTTTTGGTGGGTTGTTTCATGTTGATAGAAACTTTTTTAGTTTATGAGTAGATGGCCTTGGATTGTGGTTATTATTTATTGGAAAATGTTTGATAGATATTTAATGTGTTATCTAAAACTTAAAAAGAGTTTTAAAAAATATAGATATGATAGAGTTTATGATATGATAAGAAGAGAGAGATGAGGAAAAAAGAAAGGTATTAGTGGGGTATTTAAAATAAGAGTTTTGCTAACCAATACTCTTAAGCATCTTTAATGGGATTCTTGAGCTTAATAACCCTTATCCACCAAATTTACTATTATTTTTCTCAAGAGTTCTCTATGCTAAAGGTTGGATTCTAGGGGAAGAATTCTCAATAACTCTTTTTTTAAAAAAATAAATATTTTTCTATACAAGTAAAATCCAAAAACCAACAAAATTTTTTACCATTAGAATAAAAATGACAAAAACTCTTGCATTTAATGTGATATCATCATACCCACAAAAAATGGTTCAAGAATTCAAAATGGTGTATTAATTAAAAAATTAAAAGAAGAAAATATTTATTAAGGAGATAGCATGAGCACACGAGTTAACCTTCGCTTTAAAATAAATGGTGATTATGTATAATTACTGTTATTTATTTATGTGCAACTTTGCTTATAAATAATTTGTAACCAATTAATTCTTTCGGCTTATGTATGACCACTGATAGCTGGACCACGGTTTTTTTATGGTACTCTGTTTCAAATTGATTGATTTGAAGACAATTAGTATTTATTGGGGGATAGTTTTATTAAAATATTCGTGTTTTTTTTCTTAATTTTAATAAATATATTATTAAATTTTTAACATAAAATTATTTGTTATGTGATAAAATTAGAATAAATGTTTGAATATCTCATTAAATTGTGAGAATAATAATGCGGCACATTAACAAAAGTGGGGCAAGGAGAATTCCTCGTGTTTTTGAGTTTCACATATGCATATGCACATAACTCCAATCCACGAAGTGGAGCACGGAGAATTCGTCATAAAGAATAATCAACTTTTACATTTTAATGAGCCCATTATAAACCACTTAACAAAGTGGGGCACCGAGAATAATCAACTTTTACATTTTAATGAGCCCATTATAAACCACTTGACAAAGTGGGGCACCGAGAATTCATAATCAACATTTAGAGGTCAAGACAAACCGCGATCATTATTGAGATTCACATATGCATATGCACATAACTCCCGTTGCGTTCACATGTTTAGTAGTTAGTACCTTTATGAAAATATGTACAATTAGATGACTAAGACTCTGAGGATATTCACTTGTCCAATAATTAATAAACCGGATTATCTTATTATTTTATTTTGATTTAAGCAATATTTTAACAGCATTAATTAAAAGTAAAAAATATTTAAAATATTATTAATATACTCTTCCGTAATCTCTATCAAATTCCTAACATATTTCTTTACAAACTTCTTGTTACTTATTTCTTAACTGGTGTTCGAATATTAGTTTATATATTTTATTTTACAAACTGATAATAAAAAATACTTTATACTTTACAGTCGTTTTAGAACCTTTTTAACAAGGTATTGTTATTTATTATATTTTTATATATCTGTAATATTTTAATAAAGTTCTTCATTTTAGCTTGTAATATTACATTATTTTCTTATTCAAATTTCTCCTTTAACATTAAATTATTTATTTTAATTATTACACTATTTAGCATTTTAGTTTTCAATAAAAAAATTAAAAAATATAAGAATTTAAATTATATAAACTAAAAAAACTAGTTATATAAAAATATTTTATCAACAAAATTGAGGATATATTAAAAATTTATAAATATATTATTTCATTTCATTTTATGTTTATTAATTAATTCAATAATTCATTTTATTAAATGCATATATCTATTTTTTTTTGTGAAAATACATATATCTAATTTGATAAATTAACTTGGTAATTTTAAAATTTAGTTAAAAGTTACTTTTGCAATTGTGGATTAACCTTTCAACTTCTAGCTAACATTAACTACTTTCTCTTGAACATGCATGACCCATCTACTAATTAACTTCTAGCTAACATTAACTACTTTCTCTTGAACATGCATGACCCATCTACTAATTAACTTATTTATACCTAAGGATGTGACGCCTTGTAATTTCCGAATTATTCATAAGGGATATCCTTGTCAGACCATTCATTTCCGCAAGATGAATGTTAGAATTTTTTTAATATATACATTGTTTTTACTAAAATTATGTAGGGTGCATGGTGCTTTCCACTCACGTAGGCGATCTCTTACCTTTATTCCATCATTAATAGCAACACAAATTTTGCCATGACTGCATTTTCTTAATCCATATTATGTTAGAATTAATGTGACTTATGTAGGTATTAATAAGTAAATAATTAATGATTAAGAGTTAAATTGTAATTGAGCTTAATAGGAAAAATTTCTAGGGTTATCTGCTACTTGATGGGAGTAGTGGTTATAAAAGAGGCTTAATATCCACTAACGTGAAACAAAGTCCCCTTCCTGACCACAGAAGTGTTCTTTGTCACTCATAGCTATCACGAACGGAGAGAGATAGAAAAGGAAGGCCTAAGGAAGTGAAATCTTATTTCTCTCATCTTTCAAGGAAATCAAAGTACACCAAAGAGAAGTATTCCCATGGAGAAAATTACGCATTATTATCTATTTATATATTATTTGTGAGAATTATAGGTTTCAAGATCCTGTTGGTTTTCTATAATTGATAGTCTAAAAAAAACCCTTAATCATTTACATATAGTATCAGAGCATATGTTATGAAATTTATGATTCTCCAAGAATGATTTAATTTTTCCCAATTATGCATAAACCCTAATTATGAAATTTAAGGATTTTTAATTTATGTTACATGTATTTTCAATTACATGTTTTGATAACGTGTATTTCGTGTTAATTATATTTTTCGCTGAAAAGTATGAAATTCTGTATATATAAAACTTCATGAGAAAGCTTCTGCCGCGCCATTTATGCACGTTAAGCATTTAACTAGAATGAAAGTAGAGAAAGCCATTAATTATTTCTAATGGAGAAAGGATAATTCCAATGTTTTGAAAAGTTGTGTGGTCGTACAGTAGGTTACCTTTAATTCTAATCTTTTTGAAAAGTTGCGCAGTGTAAGTAGGTGTAGGTACGTAGGATTACTTTTAATTATAATGTTTTGAAGAGGCGTACCAAATAAGTCCTTGCAGGCAGAATGAATATTTTGAAAATTGCTATTTGTAATCTTTGTTTGTTATTTCCAATCCCGCTTGCCTCCTTTTTCCTTTTAATATTATTGTTGAATATTATTGAAAGATTGAAAGTTTATGCCTTATAATTAAATTAAAGTGAATGTTTTGAAATTATTGGTGGCAGTAAATATGTATATGTTACATATTCCTTTGAATGTGTTTGAATGCAAAATACAAATAAATGTGAATATTATTTTAAGGCCTAGAATGAAATTAATGGAATGGCTATGAATTATTAATAGCAATAAGTATGTGCAGACCATATATATTTGGTTGGAATTAAATGTATGTTGAATTTGTTAGTCACCAAAGTGACCAAATTTGTAAGGTTGTTTAATTTCAAATTAATGATTATTTCAATTACTCGTAGAATAATTGATGCTAAATTATATGATTATTGGCTTATGGATAATTGAAATTCATTGTTATAAGGCATTTATGTGTCGCCCAAAGGTTGATTAGTTGTTCTTATAATTAATGAATATACTTGTAGGTGATTTGTGTGTATCATTAGTTTTATTTATATACCCAAAGAAAATAGATACTACTAATTGGTGTATATTTAATTGTCAAGTAATGTTAAAATTTGATTAACATCATCATGTTTGTATGTTGTGTGTTGGTGTATTATCCAAAGGAGAACATCAATATACATTGATTGTTATCTGAGTAAATTATATATATATATGACTTGCATTTTATGTACCAAAATGCTTATGTGAAGTTTTATTATGCAATACTTGTTCCCAACTCATTGAATTCTCATGTATCATCTGTACCAATTTTTAATGGACTTAACTTCTCTGACTGGAATGCGCAAGTCTAATTTCATCTCGGTGTTTTGGATCTTGATCTTGCTATATTGGAAGAGAAGCCTGCTACTATTAATGATGCTAATAGCAATGAACAGAAAACTCATTATAAAGCTTGGGAAAGATCTAACAGACTGAGCCCAATGTTCATGAGAATGACTGTTGCAGACAGTATTAAGACAGCTCTCCCTAAAACCGATAGTGCTAAAGAGTTTATGGGATTAGTGAGAGAGTGCTCTCAAACAGATGATAAGTCTCTTGCTGGGACATTAATGAGTACACTAACCACCATGAAGTTTGATGGTTCACGCACTATGCATGAACATGTCATTAAGATGACAAACATTGCAACAAGACTTAAGACCTTGGGAATGACTGTGAATGAGAACTTTCTTGTTCAGTTTATTCTAAACTCATTACCGTCTGAGTATGACCCATTCCAAATGAGCTATAATACCATGAAAGATAAATGGAATGTGTATGAATTGCACAGTATGTTAGTTCAGGAAGAAACGAGACTTAAGAATCAAGGAAGTCACTCAATCCATTATGTAAGCCACCGAGAGAATCAAGGAGCTGGAAAAGGATTTGTAAAGAAACATGATAAAGGCAAAGGACCATTAAAGATCAAGGACGGTTCTATGCAAATCCAGAAGAAAGCATCAAAGAGCAATAATTGTCATTTTTGTGGAAAATCTGGACACTTCCAAAGTCTTGGTTCGAAAAGAAATGTGAGCTTAATGCTCTTGTATGTTTTGAATCAAACTTAACTGAAGTTCCCCATAATACATGGTGGATTACGACTCATGTTTCTAACACTATGCAGAGATTTCTTACAATCCAAACCATAAGCCCAAATGAGAAGTTTGTCTTCATGGGGAATAGAGTGAAAGCTCCAGTAGAAGTGGTCGGGACTTATCGTTTAAAACTCGACACTGGATATCATTTAGATTTACTGGAAACTCTTTATGTACCTAGTTTATCTAGGAATTTGGTTTCATTATCTAAACTTGATATTACTAGATACTCTTTTAATTTTGGTAATGAATGTTTCAGTTTGTTTAAGTATAATCATCTCATTGGTACTGGTGTTCTTTGTGATGGTTTATATAAATTGAAATTGGATGATTTGTATGTTGAAACTGTTTTAACTCTGCATCATAATGTTGGCACTAAACGTGGTTTAATGAATGAATGATCTGCTTTCTTGTGGCATAAACGTTTAGGTCACATTTCTAGAGAAAGGATAAAAAGATTAATAAAGAATGAAATTCTTCCTGATCTAGATTTTACGGATCTAAATATTTGTGTGGATTGTATCAAGGGAAAACAAACAAAACATACAAAGAAAGGAGCTACAAGAAGCACTCAGCTTCTTGAAATTGTGTATACATATATTTGTGGACCTTTTGATGTTAGTTCTTTCGGAAGGGAAAGATACTTTATCACCTTTATTGATGATTATTCACGTTATGGTTATGTCTACTTACTGCATGAGAAATCTCAAGCAGTAAATGCTTTAGAAATTTACTTGAATGAAGTAGAAAGACTATTAGAAAGAAAGGTGAAAATTATTAGATCTGATAGAGGTAGTGAGTATTACAGAAGATATGATGAAACTGGACAACACTCAGGTCCATTTGCTAAGTTTCTTCAGAAACGAGGCATTTGTGCGCAATACACAATGCTTGGTATGCCATAACAAAATGGTGTATCAGAAAGGCGTAACAGAACTTTAATGGATATGGTTAGGAGTATGTTAATCAATTCAACATTGCCCGTATCTTTGTGGATGTATGCTTTGAAAACTGCCATGTATTTGTTGAATAAGGTTCCTAGTAAGGCAATTCCAAAGACACCTTTAGAACTGTGGACAAATAAGACACCTAGTATAAGGCACCTGCATGTTTGGGGTTGCCAGACAGAAATAAGAATTTATAATCTGCAAGAAAGAAAATTGGATGCAAGAACAATCAGTGAATATTTCATTGGTTATCCAGAAAAGTCAAAGGGGTATATGTTTTATTGTCCTAATCATAGTATGAGAATTGTCGAAACTGGAAATGCAAGGTTCATTGAAAATGGTGAAATCAGTGGGAGTACAGTTCCACGAGAAGTGGAAATTAAAGAAGTTAGAGTGCAAGTCCCTTTAGCTTTTGCCTCTAGCAGTAAGGTGATCACTCCTTCAGTTATTGCTACAAACAGTAATGAAGAAGTACAACACAATGATGAGCCCATGCTACATAATGAACCCATTGTGGAAGAACCGCAGGAAGTAGCATTAAGGAGGTCTCAAAGAGAAAGAAGACAAGCTATTTTGAATGACTATGTGGTATACTTACATGAAACGGAAACAAACTTAAGCATTAATGATAATGATCCAGTTTCATTTTCATAAGCTGTAAGTTGTGATAATTCTGAGAAGTGGTTAAATGCCATGAAAGAAGAGATAGATTCCATGAAATATAATGGTGTTTGGGACCTTGTAGAATTACCAAAGGGTTGTAAGAGAGTTGGTTGTAAGTGGGTCTTCAAGACTAAACGTGACTCTCATGGCAACCTTGAACGTTATAAGGCTAGACTTGTTGCTAAGGGATTTACTCAAAAAGATTACATTGATTATAAAAAGACGTTTTCACCGGTCTCACGAAAGGATTCTTTCAGGATTATCATGGCATTAATAGCCCATTATAACTTGGAGCTACATCAGATGGATGTGAAAACTGCATTTTTAAATGGAGATTTAGAGGAGAATGTTTATATGGACCAACCAATGGGGTTCTCAGTTGAAGGAAAGGAACACATGGTGTGAAAATTAAAGAAATCAATATACGGTCTTAAGCAAACTTCCCGCCAATGGTATTTGAAATTTAATGATACCATCATTTCCTTTGGATTTAAGGAAAATATTGTTGATCGGTGTATATATCTGAAGGTCAGTGGGAGTAAGGTTATGTTTCTAATCCTGATGTTGATGATATATGGCTTGCAACTAATGATCTTGGTCTTATTCATGAGACTAAGAAGTTCCTTTCTAGTAACTTTGAAATGAAGGATATGGGTGAGGCAAGCTATGTGATAGGAATAGAAATATTCCAAAGTAGATCACAAGGATTGTTAGACTTGTCTCAAAAAGCATATATCAATAAAGTACTAGAGAGATTTAGGATGGAAAAGTGCTTAGCATCTCCCGTTCCAATTCAGAAAGGAGACAAATTTAGTCTCGCACAATGTCCTAGAAATGATCTGGAACGAAAGCAAAAGGAAGCAATTTTGTATGCATCAGTTGTTAGGAGTATTATGTATGCTCAGACCTGCACTCGACCAGATATAAGCTTTGCAATTGGAATGTTAGGAAGATATCAAAGTAATCCAGGAATGAAACATTGGAAAGCTGCAAAGAAAGTTCTGAGATACTTACAGGGAACAAAAAACCACATGCTTACATATAAGAGGTCTGATCACCTAGAGGTGATTGGATATCCAGACTCAGACTTTGCTGGATGTGTGGATACAAGAAAATCCACTCTTGGTTTTGTATTTCTCTTAGCCGGAGGAGCAATATTGTGGAAGAGTGCAAAACAATCAGTTGTTGCTGCATCCACCATGGAAGCTGAATTTGTAGCATGTTTTGAGGTTACAATTCAGACTAATTGGCTGCAAAACTTTATTTCAGGGCTTCGAATTGTCGACAGTATTGCTAGGCCGCTGAATATGTACTATGATAACTCCGTAGCAGTATTTTTTCTAAGAACGACAAGTACTCTAAGGGTGCTAAGCATATGAAATTGAAGTACTTTGCTGTGAAAGAAGAAGTTCATAAACAAAGAGTGTCAATAGAACATATTAGCACAAACCTTATGATAGCTGACCCTTTGACAAAGGGATTACCGTCCAAAACATTTATAGAACATGTTAAAAATATGAGCATTATTGTTATTAATGATTATTAAGTGTAATTTACCTTATGTGATTTTGCTGACACTCCGAGCTCATTTATGATATGTTTCTGATTACCTGTTCTCTCTATATTTGCATGCATGTTTGTATTAGAATAATGTTAACAGGTTTTGTCTTGAATGAAGATATTATGTTGGACCGATTATGTACTCCTAACTAATGGTCATATTAAGGAAAAGACTAATTTGTAGTACATGGAATGGACTATGTCGATTAGATGATGTACAACCGTCATGACTCAAATTAGTTCCTATTCTTAATCATGAAATTATGATGTACCCAATGTATAGAGCAATTTAGTCATTTTTAATGCGCATTATGTTAGTTTATCTATTTATTTATTTAGTTCATAATGCTTATTAATGTCACAAGAGCCAAGTGGGAGAATGTTAGAATTAATATCTCATGTAAGAGACATGTGACTTATGTAGGGACTAATAAGTAAATAATTAATGATTAAGGACTAAATTGTAATTGGGCTTAATAGGAAAAGTTTTTAGGATTAATTGCTACTTGATGGGAGTAGTGGTTATAAAAGGGACTTAATACCCACTCACGTGAAATAAGATCCCATTCCTGACCAGAAAAGTGTTCTCTCTCACCCATAGTCATCACGAACGGAGAGAGGTAAAAAAGAAAGGCCTAAGGAAGTGAAATCTTATTTCTCTCCTCTTTCAAGGAAATCAAAATACATTGGAGAGAAATCTTCCTATGGAGAAAGATATACATTATTATCTGTTTATCTATTGTTTGTGAGAATCATAGGTTTCAAGATCCTATTGGTTTTCTATAATGGTAGTCTAAGAAACCCCTTAATCATTTACATATTATACTTTTTATGAATAAACAAGCAGAATACTTGGCCAACGGCGTGGAAATCATGATATGTAACTGTGTATCATATTGTATTTTTTTTTGTATAATTAATCAAACTATCCTTGTTTTACCTGAATTGATGAAAAGGAGTGAAGTATGTGCCTTTAAAAATTTATAGTTTGATTCATCACCATACAAAAAAAATTACAAAATAATGATAATTTGATTCATCATTCTCAAGCTTGCATATGCATTCAAACTCTACTTGTGGTGGAAATACATATATCTAATTTGATAAATTTACTTGGTAGTTTCAAAATTTTAGTTAAAAGTTAATTTTGCAATTTTCAATTAACCTTTCAACTTGTAGATAACAACATTTTTTTTTCTTGAACATGCACGGCACATCTATATTATTAATTAGCGTATTTATACCTAAGGAATTTTTTTTACTGGATTTATACCTAAGGATTTTTTTTTTACTGGATTTAAACCTTAGTTTATTCCTAATTAATAGAAATACTTAAATTTTATCAAAAATTCTAACTGCGTTTTCTAAATGCACAGTATTATACAACATTTTATGAATAAACAAGCAAACTACTTGGGATTAAGAAGAAGGATTATTACCCGCTCTAATATTTCTCTCTAAATGCTCGATATAATAATTTATAATATAATTTGAACCCCATGTCTCAAAAAGCGAAGCAATATGGTTTACCATGTAGAAAATTAGCTCTAGCCCTTTTATTTATTCCTTTATACGAGTCGAGTTGGAGGAGTAGAAGTTAGAATCCAACAATCCATTATTATTAAGAGAGGATACATAGTTACATTTCAGGCTTCAATAAATAGAAAGCAGAAAAGCATACATATAAATGTTCACAATCTCTTCCCCGAAATTTGTCCAGTTCAGTAAATGAAATTATTCTTGCAATAAGGAAACATGCCCAATAATCGAGACACAGCACAGCAACAAAGTGGAGAGAGAGAGGAAACAAATTAAAAGCATTAAAACACGCAAATAGCTCGGCGCGATCACAACCTTAGATATTCATTAGCAACCCCTCTTGTAGATGGCACAGTTTCTCGCTCTACCTTCAACTTGGGCCAGACAGCTACGATAAGCTTCTCCGATTTTACATCCCTTGAAGGGTTTATCAGGAATTAGTGCATCGTTGGTAACTCCATCATATTTTCCAGCAAGGATTCTGCGGAAGTGGGAGCTGGAGATGGTGGGAAGAAGCTCTGAGTCCAAGTGGACGACGTTGAGGCAGTCCTCTACGGAGCCATCGCACACGGAAATTGTGCCATTAGACTTAGACACAGCTGCAATGATGAGATGTGCGTGAAGCGATATCACCATAACCCACATCAGGAAAGTGCTTGATGCTTGCTTCTTCATATCCGCTACTCTGCTTCTCGCTGCTACAGAATCTTGAGAGATATTATATCACAAAAATAGACACTAACTATCCACCGTTGATTAAATTAATATATAGACCCGTCCGGTTCCTCTATACGGCTATTTAATTTTAGTACCCGACAAGGACAGGTACTATATATATATATATATATATATATATATATATATATATATATATATATATATATATATTAGTAATATATCTTTTATTAATCATCTTCAAAACTTACTTACGGTCTCTTTTCCTTCCATTCCTCTCCTTATTCATTCCCTTCACCATCATTCCATTGTAGAATGTAAAAATTAAGATGAAGAACAATTTTTTAACCGATTGATGTAAGCACTAATGCCATGTAAACTGTTCACTTTGTTCAAAACACTACCTACATTTTTTTCTCTATTCATTATTCTCTCTCTTTTCTTTGTACGCTTCAATTGCAAAGTTGCAGGCCTTGGTTTCCTTTGGATCCAAATTAATTGAGCAAGAGCAATGGGAGTGATGAGTGTTAGAATTAATGTCTCATATGATAGACATCTGACTTATGTAGGAACTAATAAATAAATAATAATAATTAAGGATTAAATTGTAATTGGGTCAATTAGAACAAATGTTTAGAGGTAATTGTTAATCGATGAGAGTAATGGTTATAAAAGGGGATTAATATCACTAACGTGAAATAAGGTCCCTTCTTGATAGAAAAGTGTTTTCTCTCATTCATAGTCATTACAAACCTAGAGAGAGGCACAAAGAAAGGTCCAAGGAAGTGAAATATTATTTTTCTCCTCTTTCAAGGAAATCAAAGTACACATGAGAGAAGTATTCCTATGGAGAAAGGTACAAGTCTTCCTACGGAGAAAGATACGCATTATCTGTTTATCTATTGTTTGTGAGAATCATAGATTTCAAGATCTTGTTGGTTTCCTATAATTGATCATCTAGGAAATCCCTTAATATTTTACATGTGGTATCAGAATGAAATTTATGATTCTCCAAGAATGATTTAATTTTTCTCAATTATGCATGAACCCTAATTATGAAATTTAGAGATTTTTTTTCGGTTGCAAGTATGAAATCTTATATTGAAAATGATATAAATACGTAAAATTATATTATTTTGATTGCGTTTAATGAAGAAAAACTTATGATGTTTCTCCGTAGTGGATACTTTGAATTGTATATATTAAATTTGGAGAAAGATTTTAGATTTATCCTTTTGTGTTATCTAATTTAATTTGATTATAATGACTAGTGTTGGTTTTTCCTTTAATGTATTTTGAATGTGGAAAAAGTCATTGACGCTGCCAGTTTTTATTTCTAATGGAGTTATGGACAGGATATTAATCATCATCATGTTCCCGTGATAGTTGCTACCATGTGCGCTTTTTTTTTATCTTAATGGAAGAAAAGTAAGAAAAAGCGAAATCCCTCTATTTGTCATCAATGGTGGTTGGTGTTGGTATTTTTTCCCCCTTTAACATATAATATGGAGAAAGTGACCCACCGCAAGCTTCCAATGCTTTTTGAAAAGTTGTGAGGAAAATTTGAAAATTGCTATTTACAACCTTATTTTTGCTATTTCCAATCCCACTTGCTTATTTTTTCCGAAAAATGATTATTAAACGTGATTAAAGGATTGAAAGTTTATGTTCTGTAATTAAATTAACGTGAATGTTTTGCAATTATTGGTAGCAATAAATATGTATATGCTGCATGTTCCTTTGAATGTGTTTGAATGCAAAAACATAAATAAATGTATGATATTTATTTGGCCTGGAATGAAATTAATAAAATGGCTATGAATTGTTAATAGCAATAAGTATATACAGGCCATATATTTGGTTGGAATTAAATGTATGATGAATTTGTTAGTCACCAAAGTGGTCAAATTTATGAAGTTATTCAATTCCATATTCATAGAATAATGAATGCTAAATTATATGATTCTTGGTTTATGAGTAATTGAAATTCATTGTTATAAGGCATTTTTGGATCGCCCAAAGGTTGATTAGTTGTTCTTATAATTAATGAATATAATTGTAGGCGATTTGTGTGTATCATTAGCTTTATTTATATACCCAAAGGAAATAGATACTACTAATTGGTGCATATTTAATTGCCAAATAATGTTAAGAATTTTTATTAGCATCATTATGTTTGTATGTTGTGTCTTGATGTATCACCCAAAGGAGAACATCAATATACATTGACCATTATCTGAATGACATATATTTTATGTCTCAAAACACTTATGTGAATTTTATTATGTAATACATGTTCTCAATTCACTGAATTCTTATGTATCATCTGTGCCAATTTTAATGGGTTTAACTCCTCTGACTGAAATGAGCAAGTCCAATTTCACCTTGATGTTTTGGATCATGATCTTGTTATGTTGGAAGAGAAGTTTGTTACTATTATTGATGCTAGTAGCAATAAAGAGAAAGTCCATTATAAATCTTGGGAAAGATCTAACAGACTCAACCTAATGTTGATGAGAATGACTGTTGCAGACAGTATTAAAACAACTCTCCCTAAAATTGAAAATGCTAAAAGGTTTATGGGGTCAGTGGGAGAGTGCTCTCAAACAGCTGATAAGTCTGTTGTTGGGACATTAATGAGTACATTGACCACCATGAAGTTTGATGGTTCACGTACTATGTATGAACATGTCATAGAGATGAAAACATTACAGCAAGACTTAAGACCTTGGGAATGAATGTGAATGAGAACTTTCTTGTTTCAGTTTATTTTGAACTCATTATCGTCTGAGTATAGCCCGTTCCAAATGAGCTATAATACCATGAAAGATAAATGAAATGTGCATAAATTGCACAATATGTTAGATCAGGAAGAAATGAGACTTAAGAATCAAGAAGTCACTCAGTCCATTATGCAAGCCACCAAGGGAATCAAGGAGCTGAAAAGAAATTTTTGAAGAAGCATGATAAAGGAAAAGGGTCATTAAAGATCAATGACGACTCTATGCAAATCCAGAAGAAGGTATCAAAGGGCAATAATTGTCAATTTTGTAGGAAATCAGGACATTTCCAGAAGGATAGCCTAAAGTGTAAGTCTTGGTTCAAAAAGAAAGGTGAGTTTAATGCTCATGTATGTTTTGAATCAAACTTAACTGAAGTTCCTCATAATACATGGTGGATTAATTCTGGATGTACGACTCTTGTTTCTAACATTTTGCAGGGATTCCTTACAGTCCAAACCTTAAGCCCAAATGAGAAGTTCGTCTTCATGGGGAATAGAGTGAAACTCCAGTGTAAGCAGTCGAGATTTATTGTTTAAAACTCGACACTAGGAATTTAGTTTCATTATCTAAATTTGATGTTACTGGATACTCTTTTAATTCTAACAATGGATGTTTCAATTTATTTAAGCATAATCATTTCATTGGTACTGGTATTCTTTGTGATGATTTATATAAATTGAAATTAGATAGTTTGTATGTTAAAACTATTTTAACTCTGCATCATAATGTTGGCACTAAACGTAGTTTAGTGAATGAACGATATGTTTTCTTGTGGCATAAACGTTTAGGTCAAATTTCTAGAGAAATGATGGAAATATTAATAAAGAATAAAATTCTTCTTTATCTAGATTTTACGAATCTAAATATTTGTGTGAGTTGTATTAAGGGAAAACAAGCAAAACATACAAAGAAAGGAGCTACAAGAAGCACTCGACTTCATGAAATTGTGCATACTGATATTTGATATGGATGTTTTATTTATATGTTCTTAGAAAATAAAAGGATGTTTTTTTTATTCATTTGATATGGAGTAAAATAGAGTTCATTTTTATAAAATAATGAAATAAAGAAAAATAGAGTAAATAATAAGCTAAGAGTACCTTAACTATAAGTAGAAACATATTGGGTCAGTTTTTACAAGTACGATAAGTCTCTACGCTCTCTCTTCCTCTCAAATTCGTTTTCCTTTCTCCCTCTCCCAAAATCTTTTCTTTTTCCCACATACACCCACACATGTCCCAGTAAAACTACGATTTTGGACTTGTTAACTACTGGATTGTGGTGAAATTTGAACACCAGGTTCATAACTCATTTTCACACATCCCCAACATCAAGATTTGTGAAATAATATTTATGGAGAGAGAAATGTCCCTCGCATAGAGACAATAAAATGGAAGCTCTAATCCCTTCCCCTTCTTTGTAACGCTTGAAAAGCCTAGCAAAGCAATCAGAGGAAAAGCTTGAGGAATCTTAAGGAACTACTAGAGATGCTACTATCACTGTTGGACTGCACACGTGAGCCCTCTTAAAGGTAAGAGATGAGTTTATTGCAATTGGGGTTAAAATGAACATGTGTAGAGATCCTTAGAGAATCAAATTCGGGTTTATTTTGGGATGTTTGTTATATTGCAATTCTTCCTTTACAATTATAATTACAAGATTGTTGTGTTTGATAGACCAATTGATGCTCCGATGTGAATTGGTTGATAAAATTGAGTGCTCTTATTGTTTTCGTGTTTTTGACTTATGATTTTAATTCCTTTTATTTTGATATGATTAAGTGAAATTGTTTGAGGGGTTTTACTACTCATGTTGTGAGAAGCATTTTTGTATAATTTGTTTATGTTTTGGACAAAATTTACTAGATTAGCGTGATAAATTGATATATTGGGATCATGGAATTATGATTGAAATTATGTGTAGGGGATAAATTGAGCATGTGTTAATGTGTGGATACACGCGAACGTGTGATTGTGGATTGTGACATTGTGAGATGTTAAATTGTGGACATGGGATATGATTGTGAATAAGTGTGTGGTTAATACTTGATGTGACAATACTTGTGTTGTGAGTTATGAATTATGCAATGACTCGACTGGTGTTTACCTTGAGAAAAGTGTTTATGTGTGAGGTGTTAAAAGGAAAGTGTAAGGTTCCAAGTTAGGAACCTGAAGTGCTTAATTGTAGCGTAATGTGTGTAAACGTGTTTGAAAACAAGTGTGAGGTCGTGGGTATTGTATAATTCATGAGCAGTGTTAGTGTGCAAAAGTTATTTTAGGGATTAGACCTGAATTAGGAAAGTGATGCCCTATCAGATTCTTCGAAGTCTAGGTCTTGAGGGTAAATACATGCGGTTTAAGTGTTTTTTTAAGTTTATGTTGATCCCATATGGTTGGAGTATTCTTGCAAAATAGAGTGACCTTGATTGATTACCTTATGATTTTGCTTAGTGACAGTGACTTGACATACCCATTGTGTGACGCGTCTTGTTATGTACTCCTAAACTCCCTAGTGTTGTTTTTCACTAACATGGTATCACATTGCATATAAGCTTGAGTCTTAGTATAATTGTTGCATAATGCCTATGAATTATTTACTATGAAATTGGTGAGTGTTGTTAAATTTTGAGTCAAATGTGTGATTCATGTGAAATGTAATTGGTGATTGAAAATGTATTTTAAATGATAAAGTGGTGAAGTGATGTGGATTGTATTAAGTTGAACTATGTTATAAATATTTCTATAATTTATTTTGCTTATGTCTTTGTTTATATGTATTTTATTTAGAAATGTGATAACTCACTCCCTATATGTTGTTTGTGTTTGAATCCTATGATAATCTCGAACCTTGTGTTTGTGAAAGCAGATGACTTTAAAGAACCTCATACTAGAGGACACTGAGACACAATGCTCTAATAGGATGTGACATTGGGGCAAAGGTTTCTGTTTTAATTGCATGATGTTCCAAACATGTCATTTTACTTTATTTTATTCTGTTGTTAACTTAATTTCTTTTGTAAACTTGGACGACCTTGTTTTGAGCCAGAGATGTTTTTAATAAGTTTTATTTGGTAACAGTGAAGCGAATGTGACCTTTTTACCCATGTGAATTTGTTCAAGTGATTTGAATAAAAGTGATTTAATTAAATTCTGAATTTTTATATGTTTTTCTTAATTATATGTGTGTTGGGGTAGAGGGTGTCACAAATTTGGTGTGCCTCTCAGGAGTGAGGATGTATGATTTGACAAGAAGGCTTTTAGCATAACATTCTTGGGCTTCCATCTGATCTGCTCTAATGGTGATGATGTCGCCATTCAGGTTGGGGAACTTCATCACAAGATGCAACGTTGAGATGGTCGCGCCTAGAGCATTTAACAATTCTCTTCCAATTGGAATGTTGTAGAAAGTGTCGACGTCAACGAGAACATATTGGATGAGTAATCTTCTTGAAAAATCTCTCATTCCAAAGGTCTGAAACATTGGGCTAAGGTTGTGAATGAATCAATAAATCATAAGGGTAAGCGTTGGTCCCTTGAGGGAGGTGGGGAAAACCTTGCACAAAAAAATGTTGTCATTGGAATAGAAGTTTACTTGAGTTGTAAATGCATTTAGATGTTCATCCGAATCTGATGTACCATCATATCTTTCAATATTCAACGACTTCTAGGTTATGGGCAAAGGTATACCCATGATTGAAAACGGCTAATTATGAGCATTTTAGGGTTAAATTATATAGAAATTTGTAATTTCTCTCTCCTAATTCTTCATTTTTGAGCAAAAAATTATTAAATTAACATCATTTAAGTTTTTGTGCTGAGAATATTAACAGTGGCGAATTTATTATGTTTGTGAGTAAAATAAAGCCCAAAAAGCAGGATAATTAAGGAAAGTATGACTAAAAGAAGACTAATTAAGGAAAACATGACTAATTAAGGAAAATAAACTAATTAAGAAAAATAGACTAATTCAAGAAGTAAAGACGTGCTCAGGGCGAGAAACCTACTTAGTACTAAGCTAATCTGCACCTATAATAGAAGAAAAGAGAAGAACTAAAAAACACAAAAATTCCAAGAGAATACAAATTCTTATAGAAGACAAAGGTTGGAAGAAGAAGAAGTAATCGTTAGGAGTTATTCCTTCCTTTCATCCCCTTTTCTTATCTTATTCTCCTTCACTAAATATTCCCTTCTTGCAATTATAAAACCTTCTATGACTATAAGAGGCTAAACCTCTCCTTTGTTGGGAACTTGACCGTCAACTATTCTTAATGTAATTTCTCTTTCTATCTATTTGTGAATATTATATTTGCATTATCTTTTCTTGTACTTAATATTATTGTTTGCGCCTTGATCACCCATTTGCATGGTAAGTTTTAGGAGTAGCGTTGAGAGATGTTATTTTCTAATAGAACCGGGAAAGAGTATCTAAATAAAGTCATCACTAGGAATAAGTTGATATTTGTTTAGCCTGTTATACATCTCTATTCTTAATGTAATTTACTATTTTAGCTCTGCAAAGGGATTTGGAAGAGAAAATAGATAAATTAGACTCTTTCATGCAGGGAACCAAAGTTATAGTGTATTAGTAGATGTAGGGGTAAATTGGAATAATTATAAATAGAAAAAAATTATTAACATTACATCAAAGAATAGCTCTGATAGGTTAAGTACTTAACATTCTCATCTTCTGAATTTACTTGGTCCTGCGCTGGGCGCCAATTGTTCCTGCAAAGTTCCAGAAAAGTTGTCTGTCTTTCTTCTTTCTCTCCTTGTCTCACTAGGATCTTTGACCTCCTATCCTAGTGTAAGGTGAGATATCTACAAAAAGGACTCCACCATTAAGTCAAATGAGCCCAAGGTGTTTAAGTATCTGTATGTAAAGTAATTGAAAAACATACCTGGTGATCTTTTCTCTAGGTTAATATATACATGTCTGATCTTGAGGAAGTTACATCTTTCAAGGAGTCACATTGACTAGCTGCTCTTCTAAGTGTCGTGCGTGATCATGGAAAGTTGAGGGTCACCACGGTGCAAGTACCTGTCGAGTTCGTGGGTTGTACAATACATGTCATAGTAAAGATCAAAGCCACAGTTGCAGATTGTCCCCTTTATGCGGATCATAATGACCTGATTGAGAGGTGAACGATTGTCATTGTTGGCAGTTTGGCTATGTTGATCATGAGAAGTGTAAAGGTTATGATTAGAATCAAAACAATGGCCAATCATGTACATGGCTGCCGCCATCGAGAACCTACGCCTACCTCTTTTGTGTCTACTATACATATGAGAACAATTTGTTAGCCTAGACGACTACACAATAAGATGGGGCATAGAAAAGAGATTTTACGAAGGAATAGGATTAAGGCCATTAAGGATAATGTATAAAAGGTAAAGAAATGAAAATGATTATTTTAAATTACGTATCAATTTTTTAGTGATGGGATAGGATTTGAGACACTATTTGCAAAGATTATTTAAATCCTCTCACATTCATTACGCATCAATTCTTTTAATAGTTACTCTCCTTTGTTTAAGACAATTTTTTTGGTCATTGTGTGACTCCATAAAGTCTTTTCTTATAATTACATTGATGATCCACGATATTTCATTAATTTCTCTTGATCTTCCTATATTTTATTTACTCCCACACCAATTTCTTTAATTGCTTGAAAAGTATTACATTTATACTAACTTTGTTAAGTGTTTTAAAAAAATCATAGATTTTTATAAGAGTGGTTGCTATAACTTTAAATATAAAAAAGAATTATATAAGAGAAGCTATATTTCAAGAAACGATAAGAGTGCCAGCTATATTTCATACACTTTAAAAGTCAAGCAATTTTTGAAAGTAAAGCCTGAACCTTTTCAAAATTAGATTGGTTAGTGGTGTCTGATCCTAAATCCATTTATAAATAGTCTAGTTACCTTAGCCATGGCATACCTCTATTTAAAAGTAGAGCTGCTCACTAAAAGAGCTAACCATAAACTAAAAAAGAGCCATATATGAATAATCATTAAGATCTGGTTATCAACGCCCTTTTAACAACCTAATGGAACACCATTTTAAAACTAACTGTAACTCAGTGTCAGTTTAGAACTACTCTTACAAAACTAACTAACTGAGTTGCACAGTATACTTACAGGGATAGAATTACATCACGGGTTAGTAAGACTCCAACCCTAAGATAAAACAGGCTTCTATATACCTGTGAAGGGCAAAATGACGTCATGGGATTCCTTTTACAAACTTATTTTCAAAAGAGGTTCATTTTTAAACATATTCCTCAAGGGGTTTGATTTGTAAAAAAAATCACGTGATATCGTCATTCTCATCAACGTAATCCCACTTTTCATGTCAGCAAAAAAAAATCACATGTGTCAAGTGTGTTTCACTATCACCACTGGCGAAACACACTCCTTGCGTGACATGCATATCGTCAACTCTAATTGCGTAACACCACTGATCATGCAGAAAAAACATTCACGTGTCATCTGGGTTTTGCCAATGATAATAACAAAACACATTGTGCATGTTAGCTGCATCCCCATGGTATGTCATGCATCGCGGCACCTTCCGTTCCGTCAACAGTATTGGCGAAAAGTAACATAAAGTAACACGGAAAGATTTAGTGCATATTTTGATTTCAGTTTAAAATATAGTGCACGAATCGAAATAAATTTAATGATTCACAAATTTAATTTTACAAAAGAAATAATCAGAATGCTGTAAATTTCATTTTTCTCCAAACGTCCCTTTATAACTGAAAAATAAATATGCACTTAGTATTGAACAAAAGTTTAATTATTATAAGAGAGTTTATGTTGTAAGTATTTAATTTAGAAAGTTTATTTCCATAATTATACTTGTGATATGAAATTTATTGAAATAGATTAAAAATAATTTATAAAAAATATTTATCATTTTCATATGCTTAAAAGTATTCTTTTTAACTTTAAACTTTAAGTGTTTATGATATTATAAGCTCAACTATATAACTTTCATTGGAAAAAAAATGTTACTACATACCGAAAGTTAAGTGCCGGGTTTACCTTGATTAAAAAAAAGTGCCAGGTTTACCTGCAATACTATAGACATTATTTAATGGAAAATAAATTGTCTGTCAGTCTGTAGTAAATTAATACATCTTAAATATAAATTAAAGCATCTTAAATATGTGTTCTTAAATTTATATTACTTCATTCATCCACTTAATTTTACTTTCAATATTTTTTATAGGATGTTAAATTAATGAATCCCATAAAATAATTATAATGGAATAATTTGAGTTGTTTTAGTGACAATTATTTTTTTATATTTGAGTTTTGTTATTTAGTTTAATTTTTCTATTTAAACTTCTTGACTTCAAGAAAACAACATTATCAACTTTAAATTTATTGTTGTATTGAAAACATGCATATTTTAATTATTTATACTATGAATAAATTCCATATTACAGAAATTTGATTTAATATTTAATATTTTTTTAATAATATAGTAATATAAAAATAATAAAAATGTCAATATAATTTTTATACAAACAATAAATCTCAATATATATATGTGTGAACAAATCCCTCCTTAAAGTATTCCAGTAAATTGTTTAATTTTCATGCACATCAAAATAAAAAAATCCCTCCTTATTACGTATATACAAATAAATACATGTTGCATTTTCCTTCAATAACCTTTTAAAGCTCCTTGTTGGCCACTGCAGTCAAATTAAAGATGCACTAAATCTTTCTGTGTGTCGTCTTTCCTTATTATTTTATGTTACTTTTCGCCAATGCTGCTAGCGGAACGGATGCATGGCATGGTCATGGGATGCTACTACATACACAGTGTGTTTCGTTTCTATCATTGGCAAAACCCACATGACACATGAATGTTTTTTCCTGCATAAACAATGTTGTTGCAGTGATGTTACGTAGTTGGAGTTGGCAATATGCATGCCACGCAAGCAGTGTGTTTTGTCAATGGTGATGACGAAACACACTTGGCATGTGATTTTTTTTTGCTGACATGAACAGTGGAGTTACGTTGATGGGAATGACGATATCACGTGATTTTTTTTTTACAAAAAAAACCCTTTGAGGAATATATTTAAAAAGGGATCATTTTTTAGAATAAGTTTGTAAAAAAAACCCCATACGTCATTTTGCCCCTGTGAAGCAACATATGCACATTCAATGATGCCAGCATCTCCTCTCAGAGTATGAAGGGATGCATCTGCAAATTTAACAGCAGCATATGCATGCAGTTTATTACAAGTTGGACATTACATTTGCATGAAACGAAATACCAATGCTATGAATTGCAGATTCTATAAAACAAAGATGAAATTTCAAAAAACAGGGGAACAGTCACGTGAATTCATACGCACAAAAGTAAAATTAGAATACTAACCATTGATAGTGTTGTAGAACCAACTCCAGCATTGGCCAAGAGAAAGCTACAAACTGTACAAATCAAAATGCTGATGTATAGATAATCCATATCAATGGAGGAATCATGTGTAGCACGAAGTTAAAGTCAAAAGCTACTAACCGATGCAATCCACAAAGATAGATTAGTAATTACTTTCAAACATAAAAACTCAAGTGTAAGTTTCCCTGCATATAGCAAAGCTTTTGACATAGAATTTTGCAGCAAGCCACTAGGTCTGGCAAGAGGGCTGTGGAAACCAAAAGGCCAAATGAGGCCTTTGTCTTAGGCCCTCAAGAGTTTCATTTTTTTTTTACATTTTTAATATTTTTTTGTCAATTTAAATTATTAAGCGGTAAATTTTGTTAAGATATGATTTATTGTTTGTAATCAATTTAAATTATTAAGCCGTAAATTTTGTTAAGATATGATTTATTGTTTGTAATCTCTCTCTTCCTAAAGATTAGTCAATTAATATCATCTTTTTAAAAATTAACCAATATCACAATTAATGTCATTTAAAATATTTTATCTATCCCAAAAAAGTAAATCCCTATTAACTTTCCTTTAACCCATCTTAATTTCCTAACTAACGTATCTCACTCTCGGGACTCCATTCTTCACGTTTTTTCATCTCCTCATCTTCTGTTCATAAAAAAAATATATTCTTCTCCTTCCCTTGAATGAAACCTATTGTCTGTTGATCAAATTTTGTTTCCACGGCTCAACCTCTCTGGATTTGACATCGTCTGGATTCTGAACGCCTATAAACCGCATACATCCCGACGTCCCGCGTACAGAGCCTTTCATCTCCATCCCGGATTGGTGAAACAATTCATTTCACGGGCATGACTCTAGATACGCAGCAATACACGTATCACGTAACACCCTTGCGCCTGACACAACATCTAAACAACAAAATCTCTATTTGTTTCCAATTCCAGGTTCTATCGTTTTATTCATCGATCATCATTTTCTATATTTATTTTAGAGTTTAGTTTATTTAGATTTCTTTAATATCTAGTTAATTTTTTTATTTTGATTATTTACAAAAGAAAATGTCAAATAGAAAGTATGAATCTGGTTATGAAAAATTGAAGAAAAAACGAAAAATTGAAAAGCTAATTGAATCTCAACATGGTGCCCTTGATAAATTTGTTATTATTCATAAAATTGACGAAGAAGCAAGTTCAATAGGTAAAAATATAATAGAACAACCACTGATAGATCATACTAACAAAGAGAAAAATGTTATAGAACAACCACCTATAGATAATATTGACAACGGTGTAGAACAACCACCTAGAGATGATACTGACAATGGTGAAAACGTGATAAAACAACCACCTATATATAATATTGACAACATAAATAATATCGATGGTCTTGATTTATTTTCAGAATTGAAAATATTAAGAGAAGTGTTAAGAGAAGAAATTAATACACCAATAGAAATATTGAATTATATTAAAACTTTAGATTCTTTTTCAAATGTTTACATTGCATATAGAATTTTATTGACAATCCCTATAACAGTTGTTACTGTTGAAAGAAGTTTTTCAAAATTAAAATTACTTAAATCATATCTAAAATCAACAATGTTACAAGATAGATTGAATGAGTTAGTTATTTTATTTATTGAAAGTAAAGTGTTAGAATTGTTTAATTATAAAACTCTGATAAATGATTTTACAGCTAAAAAAGCTAGAAGATTAATATAAAGTTTGATATTTTATATAATATACTAAGTCTCTTTAAAATTCTTGTAAAAAAAAGATCCCTTTAACATTTTCACCTTAGACTCCAAAATGTCTGTACATAGCCTTGTCTGGCAAAAGCCACTAGGTCAATATATTGACTAAGTGATCACTGGAATTGCAAACTACCAAGTAAAATAAATAAATGTAAAGAGGATTGGAGCAAAGTGATCTGCTCCCACGTGAAATTTGAATCATGTTAGGCTTAAGCAAACCCATATTCAGTTAGCCTTTATACGTCTCCCACTTTGGTGGGAGACCAAAGTTGCCCACAGGACCAGTTTATGCTATCTCACTCTCATTCAGATATGATTTAAGTCAACAGATGCTATACGTTGATCATCAAGATCCTCACAGTTGATGGATAAAGGAAACATGGATAATGATTCAAGTTTGGAATTTTAGTAATTGAGATAAAAGTAAACAGATTTTTGTTATAAAAAAAACCATATATATAAATGTTCACCTCCACAACTTCAGTTCCACCGTTTGTATGCGATCAGTCAGGTACTCAATTTCTTTTGGGGTGAAAGAGCAAGGAAGTTTAATCTGATAATTGAGGGATCTTGAATGTTTACAATTGCACTGCTTCTTCTTCGGGGTAGCTTTTTAATTTCAAAGCCAGGCCTCGGTCTTGATATCAATCCTCGGTCTTTTTCTCTATTTTTCTCTACATTATAACTTTCACCAGTATAATTTCAATGATGTTTCTATCTCACTTAGCTACATCAAAGAAAATGACTTACTCCATTTCATTCATAAAGAAATTGTTAAAACTCATTGTTTGTAGCTTTTAACAAGGTTGTTACCCAGAGTACAGAAGTCTACCAAATTCAAGATACGCAAGACTACAATAATATATCCATCTGAACTCGATAAAGATTTCAGAATATCTTCTCAAAATTCTTTATCATTGAGGACTTCAGAATACATTAAGTTTGGTTCTCTACCATCCATCACCTAAAAACCATAAGGACTAGTCATTCTGCAGTACCTACATTATCTTTAATATTTATCGTGGTAAGTAATAAATGAAGCAGAGAAATCTTAGTGGCAATGAGTCAAATAATTTAATTTATTAGAGGCTGACACAAAATTAAAAGGATCACCCGAATTTATTACTAACTTTTTCAGGTCCATGTCAATGGTCAATAATCATTACATTCTCAACAAGAACATTTATTTCCATTGCTTCTTATATAGTTGAGAGTTAGCCTTTTAAGAATTCCTAATTGGGAAAGAAAACAAGGAACATATTCAGGCTAACTGGCCAAGTATAGAATGCTTCAGCATTATGGTCATAAGATAGTACCCCTCTCAATAGATGGTGAATTTTGTTCCTTCCACAGTTGACTTACCTTTCAGAAACATCTGAACTGACCAGAGATAAACATAGGCTTGTAAATATGAAAATCCCAGAGATGAAGTATCCAGCAAATTTAGAAACTGCTGAATAATGAAATTAGTTTGAAAAGTCAGGATATTCTGAAGTAGAGTGTATAAATTAGATTGGGAGATTACCATGCAATTAAACAAGGTTCAACAAGGTGAAAGATTTAAGACCCTTTTGTGAAATATATTTCATCTGGTTGACACCAAATGACCAAAAGAGGCAGGAGAGCTGCTATAAGAACCCAACGCTTCACAAAACCATGAATGAACCAGTTTATGAAACATTAATAAAACAGGAATGCCCTCTGCTCTAAGCAGTGTTGACTAAAGACCATTTTGTGTCATCATGTGTAATGATAGCCTCATACAGCTTTGAACAAAATTGTAAAGTGGACAGCTAATGGTTGTTCTTGTTCTCTTATACATCTAATTAAATAGTATGGAATGACTATATGGCCATGTAGTATTGAAGTTAGTGAATAAAGGGAAAATAAACCTACACTAAATTTGCAAGCAAAAGAGATAAGTGTTATACCTCATTATCTTTACAGCTAAAGTATTGTAAGCAACGCTATATGACATGATTCCCATTCAGATCCTTAATAAGAGCAAGAAAACCAGATTGAATGACAGACCACAGCATTGCAATTTGTTTTCTAGAGTCGACAGTCATGATCAGCTTCTGAACCACCCGAGGCCTGATACAGCAACACTATCAAATTTAGCATGTCAAAAAGAAAAAGAAAACATGTTCATTATGATATAGGAAAAAAAAAAAGAACAATCTTTCAGTTCAACAGAAGGATCCATATACCCGTGTATAACTACAGGATATATTAGGAAATTCATATTGTGCTTGACAACTTAAAATATGTAATATAATGAAAGCACAAAAGAAAATACCTGAATTTCAATAAGGAATGTCCGGGACCCATCCATGATTACAGCAATAGCTAGTCCAGCTAATATTTCTGAATCCAGGAGCTGCTCACTGAGAAACATTTCAATGGCATTTGAAACAGCCTGAAGTCCTGAATGTGACATCTTAAAAACCCCAAGCTGACCAAATAAATCCAAGACAACTCAGATCAAATGATATTTTTTTACCAGATCATACTATATTTTGTACTAATTGTCTTAAGACCATACAGACTGCTGAGAACATTAAGTACATCTTATCACCCCCAAATCAAAGAATAGAAGAAGTTACATTGGATCTCTGTCGGTGGGTCATTGGATGATGGTAAAAACCTAACTATCTGTCGTGTTATAACCAAACTAGTATACTGCAGTGATTGCCAACTGATCCAGCTTCTTCTACCAAATTATTGTGAAAGGCGTTAATGACACCCACTTGAACAATAACACTGTCAGTCTCACGTGCGACCTTGTGGTTCCAACCTCCAGCGCCAGCAGAGCCCTTTACTCCCGTCCGGTCAGATTTCGGCAACCGGGAAACCGTTTTCCGGCGAGCTTCACCACATTCTTTTCCTTCTTTGTTACCAGCCTCAACCCCTCCTCAATCGGTGGCGGCCTCACCTTCGTCCTTTCGTCTGATGACGACACCATCGGTGAAGCCGGCGGGTTTCTCGGCCTCAGCGGTGGCGGCGGCTTCGTTGCTGTGGAGTTTGATACACTTATGGTCATGGAGTTTAAGGACCTTAATGGAAACCACGTCGGTGTGGACTTAAACAACGTCGTTTTGAGTGAGGTTGGTGATTTGGCGAACATTGAGGTCAATCTGAAGAGCTGTGACCTAATCAACATGTGGATTGAGTTTGATGGATCGAGCAAAGGGTTAAGCGTGTGGGTTTCGTATTCCAATCTCAAACCAAAAGATCCCATTTTGACGATGAATCTCGACCAAGGCAGTGACAAGCGTCGATGACGGTGACTTGGAGGGTGAGGGAGGGGAGGATGACAGTGTGGGTGGTGCCGGAGTGGAGGATGCGGAAGAGGGAGAGGTCGAAGCCAAGGAACTTGAAGGGGAGGAGTTTGGCGGTGACAGCGGAGCAGAAGAGGGGGGCATGGTGCTAGGAGGGGGTGAGGCCGTGGGTGTGGTCAGAGTGGAGGTGGGTGAGGGTTTGGAGGAAGTAAGGGTGAAAAATGAGAAGGGATTGAAGGAATTGAGCGAGGGATGGAGAGAGAGTGACAAAATGAAGGCTTATACAACGACTGTTTTGCCTGAAAACCGTCATAGGTGGAAAGCAAAAAATATGCCAACAAAGACAATTTTTGCATCAAATTTTAAGACAATTTTTTAGGAAATCTTAAAATACTATTTTTATAGTAGTGAATTAACACTCTTCTTTCTATTGTTACAATTCTATTTCAGTTACCTCTGTCACAGGAAAGAAAGATTATCAAAACAAAATTTGATAAATAATCATTAGACAAACCTTTATAGAATCCACCTAATTAATACACACTTCTAAATTGAAACCACTTCAAGATTTTTACATTGATATCTCCATGCCACATAGTTTTAGATTCATCTAATTTCAAACTATCCATTTTGCTTATCTTTAACCGCATACTTGGCCTGAACTTGAATACTGCTCCGATCTTTATCGCCCCTCTGGATTCTTAATCTCAGAGAAAACATTCTCCGGGATCAACCTGTCAGATTCCTTACTGCCATAGCTCGTGGTGTTCAATCCAGTGCTGTTACTATAATTCGAAAGTTGTATACTACTATGGGTACTGCTAAACATATCCTCACTATCTTCATAATCCCCACCACTGACCACCACTCCATTAACAGCACTGTCCTGAAGCTGCAGAACAAACTCCAGCATCCCAACGACGTCCTTCATGGAGGGCCTTTGAGTCCCATCCTCAAGCAAACAACTCAGCGCAACCTCACCAAATTTGTGTATACACTCAGTTGCTATCTGGCCCTTCAGTGCAGGATCCACAATCTCACCCAGAGATCCCTTTGCGTAGCGATGCTTTGCCCAATCAACCAGTGACATCTTTTGCTTCTCTGCAGTGCGGATCAAGGGCTGCCTCCCAGACAATACCTCCAAGAGCACCACCCCAAACGAGTAGACATCAGACTTCTCAGTCAAACGCTGTCGTTTGTAATACTCTGGGTCTAAATATCCAATGCTACCTTTAACCTTAGTGCTCACATGGGTCATTGAAGAACCCGTGGGCCCAATTCTGGATAACCCAAAGTCTGAAACCTTGGCCACCCATTTTTCATCCAATAAGATATTGGTGCTCTTGACGTCACGGTGAATGATCATGTGCTTTGCACCTGTATGCAGATAGTGCAATCCTCGTGCAGCACCTATGCAGATCTGGAGCCTTTGCTTCCATGAGAGGGAAGGGTTATCGGTGCCGTAGAGATGCTCACAGAGGGTTCCTTGATCCATGAAATCATAAACGAGTATCATCTCATTGCTCTCGTAACAGTAACCTATGAGGGAAACAAGATTGAGATGACGAAGTTGAGACAGCATTTCGATCTCGTTCACAAACTCCTGCTCACCTTGCTGAGAACCGGGTTTGAGCCTTTTGATTGCGACATGTGTTGAACCTTCGTCTATGTAGCCTTTGTACACGTTGCCAAAGCCTCCCACACCAACCACTAAGAGTTCGTCGAAGTTATTGGTAGCTGCTTTGATTTCTGCTATTGAGAAGTGACGGCAGAGGTTGGCTGGTAGTGAGCCACCCCCTTGAGAAGTTCCATCTTTTTTATTGGAACCTTCGTCGATGGCCACGTTCTTCTTGCGTTTGATGAGGAAGAAAGCGACAATAAGGGAGAGCATAACGACACCGGAAACTGCGCCAGCAACGGCGGCAGTTATGGTTCCCGTCCTCCCTTTGCTTTTCTTGTTTTTGCTTTGAAGAGGAAATTCAAAGGTCTTTGGATGAGGGTCTGGGTTCGGTCCAGCGAGATTACCTGTTGAGTGGTTGATTTTGAAAAGTTCAATTCCGTTTAGTTGTGCATCCTTGATTCTGCTTTTAGGGTGAGGATGCAGTTTCAGTGAAATATTTGGTTTCTTCTGATTCACCGGGATGGAAACTATGTAGTCTGTAACCACTGGGACAGCCTTCTGGTTAATGGTCCATAAGAGAACGTCTGCCCTATCGGTAGCCAACTGATCCGCTATGTAGATGTAGAATTCCAGGTCACCAGCCTGATGAACATGCGGGTCAAGCTGGCAAAAGTGTAACCTTAACAAGTAGGTAAAGCCAGAATCAACAGGAAGCTGCCATGTGAGGTTGAATCCCATGTTCAAAGAGCCACTAGTTCCCATACTCCTTGAGGATCGGTACACTTTGTCTGGTGCCGTGTAGTTTTCAGTCGCAGTAGTGAAGCTGAGCTTAGTTATACCCCCAAAATCAACAGATATGTTACTTTGAGTTGTTACGTAGTTGTCATCGGCTTCCCAGGTTCTTAACATACCCGTGTCCCCAGTTGGGGGGATATTTGTTCCAGCAACGTTTAACCGGTATATTTTCTCCAGAGCTGATTTGCTTTCAATAGTATATGTTACTCCTCCAACAATTTGCGGGAATCCAGTGTTGTCGTCAAGATTGGTGTAGTAGAGATAAGGGGGCATTGAAACAACCTCGATTCCATTGATGAAAGCATACGAATCTGTGGTGCTTGGAATGAAGGTTATGTTGAGCCTCTCTCCATCTTTGAGGTTGATGCAATATTCTCTGAACAAGTAGTTGCCAGGCTCGTCCCCAGCATCAGCATTGAGGGAAGCGTTGAAATCATGGAGGAGGGTGTAAGGGCCTGCTTTGACTGAGAAATCGGATTTGGAACGATCGAAGTTTTGGTAGGAAGTTGAGTAGAAGAAGAGGCGAAGGAACTTTGGGCCTGCGGAGACGGGAAAGGAGTAAGTGAATTGGGAGTGAGAGAAACGAGCATAGGTGTATGGACCCTGTTGGGTAGACGGTGTGAGAGCAGAAGCAGCAACCGAGTCCTTGTTTTCTGAGAGGAATTTGATGTCTGCAGTCCAATTCCGACCATCGAGAGTGGAAAAGTTACTGGAAGAGCCACAGTTGATGCTCAAGAGTTCAACGGGACGGTAAATAACATCAACTGCTATAGAAAAGTAAGGGAGGCACAACAACAGGATGGGGAGGATTGTTCCTAAAGCAATTCGTGTGCCACTTGTATCCATCAACAAGCTAATCGAAGCTGCACACAGTAGCAAAACATAGAGCTCAAAAGAAGATCAATGAATGAATATACTTATCAAGATTGGGCGGTTGGTTTCTATTTTTACCAAGCAAGTGGAAGACTTCAAGTCTACGCAGGGCACTACCGAGTCGGCAAATTTCCCCATCTGGGGTTCTTTTACAAAATATTTCCCCAGATGGGGTCTTTTTAAAAAAATTTCCTCAAGGGGGCACTTTTCTACGTGGTTGCATGCATGGTGCAAGCAAACCGCCAGTGGGACTGGCGGGTTTGCTGCTGCTGCCTGGAGTCGCCACTGACAGCAGCGACTTGCACATGCACAGGAACAAATCGCCCTTGCCATTGGCGATATAGCTGGAAGATGGAACCGCCAGTCAAACTGGCGAGTTCCAGGGTGCAGGCTTTTGCAGCTGGTTGCAGCGTTTGCAGGCCAAAAGGCAAGTTGCAACTGCCATTGGCGATTTCATGGCAAGTTGCAACTGCCATTGGCGGTTTAAGGCCAAGAAAATAGCCGTTCCAACTGGCGATTCAGTGCCTTTATATACTCGAAAAAAAATCCTCAGTGTGTGTTCAAAACTGCTAAACCCTCAGTGTGTGTTCAAAACTGCTTAGTTGTATCTTGAAAACTCAGTGGTGGTGTTTTTTTCCAAAGTGAGTTCGCTGTGTATTCAAAACTGCAAATTGTTAGTGTTGGTGCTGTGCTTTGAAAGTTACAATTCAATTTTCAAAAATTGTAAGTTTTTCTTGAGATTTAAATTTGTGCCTACAAGGTTTGAAATTTATTTGTTGAGGCATAAATTTCTGAATCAAGTTAACAATTTTGAGTCAAATAATTTGTTTGAGTCGAGTGGTATTTAAAATTAATTTTTTTCCATTATATTTATTTGTAGTACGTAAGTTGAAGTTATTATTATGAGAATGAATTATTTATAAATAATACTAACTTTATTTATGATTTATTTGGGCTTTAAAATTAGTACGTATGAATCGTTTATTTTTTTAAGTTTTTACCATGAAAAATATTTGAGTTAATAAATTTCTGAATCAAGTTAGCAATTTTGAGTCAAATAATTTGTATTATAAAATATTTGTTAAGTAATTTTTTAGAGCATTTTGAATGTTTTGTTTTTAATAATTTTTTAATTAAATTAGTCTTATATTTGATATGCTTCTTTGTGTTTGTAAAATATAAAATATTTTTGATGATATTTATCTAAAGAAAATATTTGAGTCCCAAAAAAATTGGTAAATATGAAAATTTTAGTATATTTTTAATTAGATTAGGTTGGTATTAATACTTTGTTAGTGTTAAAAATTGAAAGTAAAAAAATTTGTAACATCATGAGCGGTATTTAAAATTAATTTTTTTCCATTATATTTATTTGTAGTACGTAAGTTGAAGTTATTATTATGAGAATGAATTACTTATAAATAATACTAACTTTATTTATGATTTATTTGGGCTTTAAAATTAGTACGTATGAATCGTTTATTTTTTTAAGTTTTTACCATGAAAAATATTTGAGTTAATAAATTTCTGAATCAAGTTAGCAATTTTGAGTCAAATAATTTGTATTATAAAATATTTGTTAAGTAATTTTTTAGAGCATTTTGAATGTTTTGTTTTTAATAATTTTTTAATTAAATTAGTCTTATATTTGATATGCTTCTTTGTGTTTGTAAAATATAAAATATTTTTGATGATATTTATGTAAAGAAAATATTTGAGTCCCAAAAAAATTGGTAAATATAAAAATTTTAGTATATTTTTAATTAGATTAGGTTGGTATTAATACTTTGTTAGTGTTAAAAATTGAAAGTAAAAAAATTTGTAACATCATAATTAATGAAATAAGTATTTTTAGTGTGGAAATTTATTTTAATATAAAGTTATAGTAAATTTATTTTATGAGCCATTAACTTGAGCGGTATTTAAAATTAATTTTTTTCCATTATATTTATTTGTAGTACGTAAGTTGAAGTTATTATTATGAGAATGAATTATTTATAAATAATACTAACTTTATTTATGATTTATTTGGGCTTTAAAATTAGTACGTATGAATCGTTTATTTTTTTTAAGTTTTTACCATGAAAAATATTTAAAGTTAATAAATTTTTTATACAATAATTTTTTAATGTAAAATTGTGTTAAAGAGACTTTTTGTGATTATATTTGACTATTTTAAATTTATTATGAATAATTAATTAAAATATTGTTTTTGTAGGTACACGATGAATTCGGTTATAACAGTGTTGTATTTCAATGGAAGGGTATATGAAGATAATGATGGTGTAATATTTGAAGGCAGTAAAAAAGCGATTCAGATTAAACGTGGAATTAGTTTCAATGCTTTGAAGAAAAAAATTGGAGACAAGGTAAAGTTAGAAAATAATGAAATTATTTCTGCTATCAGTTGTAGATTTTTAGTGTCAGGAAAATATATTGCCTTGCAAATTTGCGATGACGAAGACGTTGAAACGATGCTAGAAAGTTTTAAACAACAACAAGAAATGTCAGTTCTAGAATTGTACATAGAAAAGGATGTGGCTGGTGGTTCAATGTTTCATTCTGCAAATTCCCTTACATCATGTGGAAATTATGTATCTAATGATTACACACAACCGCCAACAAATATGAGCAATTTAAATCTTGACGAAGATGATGATAATGATGATGATGATTATCTTGTGTCTAACTCATACGTTGAAGAGTCGTTAGACGAAGATGACAGTGTTGACGGTATATCAGATACAGACAATGAAGTCCCCGACATGATTCCACCAGTAAGAATTGTTCACCCAGCAGAAGGTATGATTTACTCTTAAAAGATATTTCACTCAATACATTTATTATTTCACGACAATTGTATTTAATGCCAAATAAGTATGATTTGAATTTTTTTTGGACTATAAGGTGTACAAGCAATTGAGAATCCATTTTGGAATGATGCTTTGCATTATAATAATATCAACTGGAGCCATCCTGATGAGGAGGACATTTGTGGTTTGGAGATGCCATCCACTTTTAATGTTGGCCAAGAATTATATGTTGACATGGAATTTGATAGTAAAGATGCGGTCAAGAATGCGGTCAAACAATATGTTATGAGGGTGCATCAAAGTTTCAAAGTGGTTGAAAGCAAATGGGACAAGTATGTGGTTTGTTGCTTGAATAGAAATGCAGATTGTCCTTGCCCTTTCTACATGAGGTCAATTCTATCTAAAAAGACTGATTCATGGAAAGTCACTCAATGGGGTGGACCACACACATGTCTCAATATGACCATTACCCAAGATCACGAGAAACTTGATTCAGATTTAATTGCGACTTGTGTAGTAGGTACGTATTTTATGTTCATATTATGTTATTGTTTAGCCTTAATTGTCATTTAAATTTTGTTATTCTAATGACAGGCATGATCAGAGAAGATCCATTGATAAAAATTTCATTGATTCAGGAGAGGATTAACAGTCAATTTGCGTACAAGGTGTCGTACAAAAAAGCTTGGTTGGCGAAACAAAAAGCCATTGCTATTGAATATGGCGATTGGGATGAGTCATATGTGAAACTTTCGTCGTGGCTAACACACATGCAAAATCATTCTCCTGGATCGTATTTTCAAATACTACATGACGATTTTATCGTTGGAAATACGGTTAGTCGCGAACACCGCCAATTTCATAGAGTGTTCTGGACTTTTGGCCAATGTAAAGAGGCTTTCAAGTACTGTAAGCCAATCATACAAGTTGACGGCACACATTTGTACGGCAAATACCGTGGGACCCTCTTAATGGCCACATCACAAGATGGAAATGGTGGCGTCCTTCCTCTAGCATTCGCTGTGGTTGAAGGTGAAACGTTGACAGCGTGGTCATGGTTTTTGGCACACTTGCGTGAACACGTCACTGATAAAAATGGTATTTGTCTCATATCTGATCGACACGCGAGTATAAAGTCCGCTGTCGCTAACGAAGCACTTGGTTGGCAACCTCCCCACGGTTATCATGTCTACTGTGTGCGACACATAGCAAGCAACTTCAATCGAAAATTCAATAATGCCAAACAAAAAGAAATGTTGAAGAAATTGGGTAAGATTTCATATTTGATGGTCACGTTTATTTTACTTTCATTTATACTTAAAATTGTTATTCATAACTAATTTTATGCAGCCTACACTCCATGCAAGCACATTTTTGATCAAAATTTAGAAAAATTTCGTGAACTGAGTCCAGCCATAGCAACATGGATAGATCGCATCTCAAAGGAAAAATGGACGATGGCTTACGATAGGGAAGGACGTCGATATGGCCACATGACAACGAACCTCTCAGAATGTATCAATAAGGTTTTAAAGGATTGTCGCAACATTCCCATAACAGCATTGGTGAAATCAACGTACAGTAGGTGTCGAAAGTACTTTGTTGAGCGTGGCCGCCAAGCCCAAAGACAGTTAAATGAAGGCCAACTATATTGTTCAAAGCTTGTTAAAGAACTGAGGAAAAATCAAGAACAAGCTTGTACGCACATCGTTCGCGTGTATGATATCCACTCCACAAGGTTTGAAGTAGAGGAGAGCTTCAACCCTATAACGCAACGTGGCGGACAAAAGTGGGCAGTAAACTTGAATGATCGTCATTGTCAATGCGGAAGGTATTTTGCGCTTCACTATCCATGTTCACACATTATTGCAGCTTGTGGTTACGTGAGCATGAACTACTACTAATATATAGATGTTGTTTATACAAACGAGCACATCTTAAAAGCTTACTCCGCACAATGGTGGCCTCTTGGGAATGAAGCGGCTATTCCTCCTTCTGATGACGCATGGACACTTATCCCTGACCCAACTACAATTCGTGCGAAAGGTCGGCCAAAATCAACAAGGATAAGAAATGAGATGGATTGGGTCGAACCATCTGAGCACCGAACAAAATGTAGTAGATGTGGAGCCGAAGGGCATAACAGGCGTCGGTGTCCAATGCAATCTGAGCGTGGGAGTTGTTCAAATCGTTGATTTATGTATGTTAGTTGAGTGACTTGTATTTGTTTACATATTGTTCAATGTATTCAATTTCTGGGGTTCTTTGAATTCGGTAGTTAAAACTATGATTACTAACCCATAACCCCTAACCTCTCGTTTGATGCGCGACATAAAAATAGTGATTATGATTAGCAACCCATAACCCCTAACCCAAACCCTAAAAATAAACCACTAACCCTAAAAATAAACCACTAACCCTTAAAATAAACAACTAACCCTAACCACTAACCCTTAAAATAAACCACTAACACTAAACCCTAACTACTAACCCTAAAAATAAACCACTAACCCTAAACCCTAACCACTAACCCTAAAAATAAACCACTAACCCTTAAAATAAACAACTAACCCTAAAAATAAACCACTAACCCTTAAAATAAACAACTAACCCTAACCACTAACCCTTAAAATAAACCACTAACACTAAACCCTAACTACTAACCCTAAAAATAAACCACTAACCCTAAACCCTAACCACTAACCCTAAAAATAAACCACTAACCCTTAAAATAAACCACTAACCCTAAACCCTAACTACTAACCCTAAAAATAAACCACTAACCGTAAACACTAACCACTAACCCTAAAAATAAACCACTAACCCTAAACCTAACCCATATACTTACTTTGATGCGCGACATAAAAATAGTCATTATGATTACTATCGTTACTTATTTGATTTGTGTACTTAACTTTTTCTTTATGACTTTATTTATTATTCTAGTTTGATGCGTGACATCAAAATGGTCATTATGGTGTCCGCGATGGTAATTCAATAACAAATGGTGATAAAAAAACGCAATTCCATAACAAATTCAATAACAAGCACAATGAGATACCATAAATTAAGTCTGAAATTCAAATTTCAAAGATACAAAACAAATTTCAAATAGAGACATCAAAATCAGTCATCATGGTGTTCGTGATGGCGCGAGGATGTGCCACATGGTCGATCCCACCTTCGGGCTTGACGATCCGGATTTCTTCTTGCGCGCTGTCTCCGCCCTTGTTCCTCAGCCTCTGCAGAAAACTCGTGACGCAAATCAACACCTAATAAATCACCCATAGGAGGGATTGCTCCAGGTACATCCCATTGCTGACCTAATGGGGCATTAGGTGTTGCCATTGGGGCATCATGTTGCTGCGAAGGGGTCATGGTCGGCCATGAAAAATGAGGCTGTGTTTCGGCAACACCACCAAATGAATGTTCGCTTGCAGACATATCAGTGTCATGGCCCTCGAAAGGATACTGATACATCTGCGAAGGATACTGAGCAAATGTTGGTGGCGTGTAATACATTCCATGGCCACGCTGCTCCATATGTTGGGAAAAATCTTCCGCTTGAACAATCTCCCTTCGTCTGTCAAAACCTCGAGTTTCAACACTTGACTGAAGCATGTGATACTCTTGTGGGGGAAATCGACGCTCTGATGCTGGACCATGTGCCACAGGCTCAGTGATCCTCTCTTGCTCTTGGGATAAAATCGCTAACTTTTCCATATATGGCACGAGATCATCAACTGTCCATGTGTTTCGCCCTTGGGGTGACACCATATATTGCAATGTCTCGGTAACTTCACCCTGCAATTATTAGGGTAAGGAAATTAATGTCGATGCTTTAAAAAGTAAATTGAAGTTAAATAATTAAAAAGAAATAAATACCAATGTAGCCGTGTTTGCATTGTTTGGGTCGATAAACATTTTTGTTTTGCGCCTATACCACACCATGTAATCCGAGTTAAAACTCAATAGGCCCTCTTGTCGAGCATAAACGTCGACCCTAAACTCAGCTCGATTATTCCACTGACTGATAAATGGGGCCAACAGCTGGAACCAATTTTCATCCATTTTGCCTTTCAGTGTTAGCCCGTGGACATTCCATGGTGCGAAGGAGACTCCGGAATAGGTTGTTGCATTCCAATGTCGCAACACTCTATCCGGTTG